>NC_092376.1:96003666-96303666 GCF_030028105.1 Mobula birostris
AAGCTGGTGTGTAAACGGAGGCAGAACTCTCTGATGAGACGCTGGCGTGTAAATGGAGGCAGAACTCTCTGACGAGAAGCTGGTGTGTAAATGGACACAGAACTCCGTGATGAGAATCCTGTGCGTGAATGGAGGTAGAAATCCCTGATGAGAAGCTGCGGCGCAAATGGAGGCAGAACTCACTGATGAGAAGCTGGAGTGTAAATGGAGGCAGAACAATCTGATGAGAATCTGGTGTGTAAATGGAGGAGGAACTCCCTGATGAGAAGCTGCTGGGTAAATGAAGGCAGATCTCCCTGATGAGAAGCTGGTGTGTAAATGGAGGCACAACTCTCTGACGAGAAGCTGGTGTGTAAACGGGGGAAGAACTCTCTGATGAGAAGCTGGTGTGTAAATGCTGGCAGAACTCTCTAATGAGAAGCTGGAGTCTAAATTGAGGTAGTACTCCCGGACAAGTAGCTGGTGTGTAAACGGAGGAAGAACACTCTGATGAGAAGCGTGTGTAAATGGAGGTAGAAGTCTCTGATGCGAAGCTTCTGTGTAAATGGAGGTAGATCTCTCTCAGGAGAAGCTTGTGTGTAAATGGACGCAGAACTCTCTGACGAGAAGCTTGTGTGTAAAATGAGGTAGGACTCTCTGCTGAGAAGCTTGATTGTAATTGGCGGCAGATCTCTCTGATCAGAAGCTGCTGTGTACACGGTGACAGAGCTTCCTGTTGAGAAGCGGATATGTAAATTGATGTAGAACTCTTGGTCGAGAAGCTGGAGATTAAACGGAGGCAGAACTCTCTGACGAGAAGCTTCTGTGCAAATGTAGTCAGAACGCCCTGATGAGAAGCTGTTGTGTAAATGGAGGTAGAGCACCCTGACGAGAAACTAGTGTTTAAATGGAGGCAGAAATCCCTGATGAGAAGCTGCTGCGTAAATGGAGGCTGATCTCCCTGTTGAGAAGCTGGTGTGTAAATGGAGGAGTAACTCCCTGATGAGAAGCTTCTGGTCAAATGGAGAAAGAATGCCCTGAGGAGAAGCTGGTGACTTAATGGAGGCAAAACTCTCTAATGACAAGCTGGTGTGTAAATGGAGGCAGAACTCTCTGATCAGATGCTGGTGTGTAAATGGAGACAGAACTCTCTGACGAGGAGCTGGTATGTAAATGGAGACAGAACTCCCTGCTGAGAATCTTGTGCGTGAAGGAGGCAGAACTCCCTGATGAGAAGCTGCTGCGTAAATGGAGGCAGAACTCCCTTAAATAGCTGGTGTGCATATGTAAGTAGAACTCCGCGATGAAAAGCTGGTGTGCAAATGGAGCAGCACAATCTGATGAGAAGCTGGTGTGTAAATGGAGGAGGAACTCCCTGATGAGAAGCTTGTGTGCAAATCGATGTAGATCTCTCTGACGAGAAGCTTCTGAGTCAATGGACGCAGAACTCTCTGACAAGACGGTAGTTTGTAAACAGAGGCAGAACTCTGAGGAGAAGCTTGTGTTTAAAAGGAGGTAGGAAACGCTGCTGAGAAGCCGGTGTTTGAATAGCGGCAGAACTCTGATGAGAACCTGGTGTGTAAACCGAAGCAGAACTCTCTGATGAGACGCTGGAGTATAAATGGATTTAGAAGTCTCTGTTGAGCAGCTTGTGTGCAAATGGAAGTAGATCTCTCTGAGGAGAAGCTTGTGTATAAATGGACGCAGAACTCTCTGACTAGAAGCTGGTGTGTAATGGAAGGCAGAACTCTCTGCTGAGAAGCTGGTGTGTAAATGGACACAGAACTCCGTGATGAGAATCCTGTGCGTGAATGGAGGTAGAACTCCCTGATGAGAAGCTTGCGGCTCAAATGGAGGCAGAACAATCTGATGAGAATCTGGTGTGTAAATGGAGGAGGAACGCCCTGATGAGTAGCTGCTGGGTAAATGAAGGCAGATCTCCCTGATGAGAAGCTGGTCTGTAAATGGAGGCACAACTCTCTGACGAGAAGTTGGTGTCTAAATGTACACAGAACTCCGTGATGCCAATCTTGTGCGTGAATGGAGGCAGAACTCACTAATGAGAAGCTGGAGTGTAAATGGAGGTAGTACTCCCTGACGAGAAGCTGGTGCGTAAACGGAGGAAGAACTCTCTGATGAGAAGTGCCGGGTAAATGGAGGCCGATCTCCCTGATGAGAAGCTGGTGCGTAAATGTAGGCAGAACTCTCTGATGAGAAGCTGGTGTTTAAACGGAGGCAGAACTCTCTGATGAGACGCTGGTGTGTTAATCGTGGCAGAACTCTCTGATGAAAACCTACTGGGTAAATAGAGGCAGATCTCCCTGATGGGAAGCTGGTGTGTAAATGCTGGCAGAACACTCTAATGAGAAGCTGGAGTCTAAATTGAGGTAGTACTCCCGGACAAGTAGCTGGTGTGTAAACGGAGGAAGAACTCTCTGATGAGAAGCAGGTGTGTAAATGGAGGCAGAACAATCTGATGAGAATCTGATGTGGAAATGGAGGAGGAACACCCTGATGAGTAGCTTATGTGCAAATGGATGTAGATCTCTCTGAGGAGAAGCCTCTGAGTAAATGGACGCAGAACTCTCTGACAAGAAGGTAGTATGTAAACAGAGGCAGAACTCTCTGATGAGAAGCTGGTGTGTAAACGGAGGCAGAACTCCCTGACGAGAAGCTGGTGTGTGAATAGAGGCAGAATTCTCTGACGAGAAGCCGGTGTGCAAACGGAGGTAGAACTCCCTGATGAGAAGCTGGTGTGTAAATGGAGATAGAACTCTCTGAGGTGAAGCTTGTGTGCAAACGGAGGCAGAATTTCCGGAGGAGAAGCTTGTATGTAAAAGGAGGTAGGAAACGCTGCTGAGAAGCTGGTGTTTAAATGGCGGCAGAACTCTCTGATGAGAAGCTGGTGTGTAAAAGGAGGCAGAACTCTCTAATGAGACGCTGGTATATAAATGGAGGCAGAACGCTCTGATGGGAAGCTGGTGTGTAAATTCTGGCAGAACACTCTAATGAGAAGCTGGAGTCTAAATTGAGGTAGTACTCCCGGACAGGTAGCTGGTGTGTAAACGGAGGAAGAACACTCTGATGAGAAGCGTGTGTAAATGGAAGTAGAAATCTCTGATGAATAGCTGCTGGATAAATGAAGGCAGATCTCCCTGATGAGAAGCTGGTGTGTAAATGTAGGCAGAACTCTCTGATGGGAACCTGGTTTGTAAACGGAGGAAGAACTCTCTGATGAGAAGGTTGTGTGTAAAGGCAGGCAGAAATTCCGGAGGAGAAGCTTATGTGTATATGCAGGTACAGCTCTCTGATGAGAAGCTTGTGTAAATGGAGGACGATCTCTCTGAGGAAAAGCTTGTGTGCAAATGGAGGTAGATCTCCCTGCAGAAAAGTTTCTGTGTAAGTGAACGCAGAACTCTGTGACAAGAAGTTAGTATGTAAACGGAGGCAGAACTCTCTGACGAGAAGCTTGTGTGTAAAAGGAGGTAGGAAAAGCTGCTGAGAAGCTGGTGTTTGAATGGCGGCAGAACACTCTGATGAGAATCTGGTGTGCAAAAGGAGGCAGAACTCTCTGATGAGACGCTGGTGTGTAAATCGAGGCAGAACTCTCTGATGAAAAGCTACTGGGTAAATGGAGGCAGTTCTCCCTGATGAGAAGCTGCTGTGTAAATGGAGGCAGAACTCTCTGATGAGAAGCTGGTGTGTAAATGCTGGCAGAACTCTCTAATGAGAAGCTGGAGTCTAAATTGAGGTAGTACTCCCGGACAAGTAGCTGCTGTGTAAACAGAGGAAGAACACTCTGATGAGAAGCGTGTGTAAATGGAGGTAGAAGTCTCTGATGCGAAGCGTCTGTGTAAATGAAGGCAGATCTCCCTGATGAGAAGATGGTGTGTAAATGGACGCAGAACTCTCTGACGAGAAGCTGGTGTGTAAATGGACACAGAACTCCGTGATGAGAATCTTGAGCGTGAATGGAGGTAGAACTCCCTGATGAGAAGCTGCGTCGCAAATGGAGGCAGAACTCACGAATGAGAAGCTGGAGTGTAAATGGATGTAGTACTCCCTGACGAGAAGCTGGTGCGTAAACACAGGAGGAACTCTCTGATGAGAAGCTTGTGTATAAACGGAGGCAAAAATTCCGGAGGAGAAGCTTGTGCGTAAATGCAGGTAGAACTCTCTGATGAGAAGCTTGTGTGTGAATGGAGTTAGATCTCTCTGAGGAGTAGCTTGTGTGTAAACGGAGGCAGAACTCTCTGACGAAAAGCTTGTGTGTAAAATGAGGTAGGAAACGCTGCTGAGAAGCACGTGTTTGAATAGCGGCAGAACACTCTGATGAGAAGCTGGTGTTTAAACGGAGGCAGATCTCCCTGATGAGAAGCTGCTTTGTAAATGGAGGCAGAACTCACTGATGAGAAGCTGGTGTGTAAATGGAGGCAGAACTCCCTGATGAGAAGCTGCTGCGTAAATGGAGGCAGAACTCCCTTAAATAGCTGGTGTGCATATGTAAGTAGAACTCCGCGATGAGAAGCTGGTGTGTAAATGGAGGCAGATCTCTCTGATGAGAAGCTTGTGTGTAAATGACGGCAGAACTCTTTGATGAGAGCTGGTGTTTAAATGCTGGCAGAACTCTCTAATGAGAAGCTGGAGTGTAAATTGAGGTAGTACTCCCGGACAAGATGCTAGTGTTTAAACGGAGGAAGAGCACTCTGATGAGAAGCTTGTGTGTATATGGAGATAGAAGTCTCCGATGATCAGCTTGTGTGTTAATGGAGGTAAATCTCTCTGAGGAGAAGCTTGTGTGCAAATGGACCCAGAATTCTCCGAGGAGAAGCTTGTGTGTAAATGGAGGTAGATCTCTCTGATGAGACGCTGGTGTGTAAATGGAAGCAGAACTCTCTGACGAGAAGCTGGTGTGTAAATGGAGACAGAATTCCGTGATTTGAATCTTGTGCGTGAAAGGAGGTAGACCTCCCTGATGAGAAGCTGCGGCGCAAATGGAGGCAGAACAATCTGATGAGAATCTGGTGTGTAAATGCAGGAGGAACTCCCTGATGAGAAGCTTGGATGCAAATGGATGTAGATCTCTCTGAGGAGAAGCTTCTGAGTAAATGGACGCAGAACTCTCTGACAAGAAAGTAGTATGTAAACAGAGGCAGAACTCTCTGAGGAGAAGCTTGTGTTTAAAAGGAGGTAGGAAACGCTTCTGAGAAGCTGGTGTTTGAACGGGGGCAGAACTCTCTCATGAGAACCTGTTGTGTAAACGGAAGCAGAACTCTCTGATGAGACGCTGGTGTTTAAATGGAGTTAGAAGTCGCTGATGAGCAGCTTATGTGCAAATGGAGGTAGATCTCTCTGAGGAGAAGCTTGTGTATAAATGGACGCAGAACTCTCTGAAAAGAAGCTGGTGTGTAATGGGAGGCAGAACTCTCTGACGAGAAGCTTGTGTGTAAAAGGAGGCAGTAAACGCTGCTGAGAAGCTGGTGTTTAAATGGCGGCAGAACTCTCTGATGAGAAGCTGGTGTGTAAACGGAGGCAGAATTCTCTGACGAGAAGCCTCTGTGCAAATGTAGTCAGAACGCCCTGATGAGAAGCTGGTGTGTAAATGGAGGTAGAGCTCCCTGACGAGAAACTAGTGTGTAAATGGAGGCAAAAATCCCTGATGAGAAGCTGCTGCGTAAATGGAGGCAGATCTCCCTGTTGAGAAGCTGGTGTGTAAATGGAGGAGTAACTCCCTGATGAGAAGCTTCTGGTCAAATGGAGAAAGAATGCCCTCAGGAGAAGCTGGTGACTTAATGGAGGCAAAACTCTCTAATGACAAGCTGGTGTGTAAATGGAGGCAGAACTCTCTGATCAGATGCTGGTGTGTAAATGGAGTAAAGAAGGCTCTGATGAGAAGCTTGTGTGCAAATGCAGGTAGATCTCTCTGAGGAGAAGCTTGTGTATAAATGTACGCAGAACTCTCAACAAGAAGCTGGTGTGTAATCGGAGGCAGAACTCTCTGACGAGAAGCTTGTGTGTAAAAGGAGGCAGCAAACGCTGCTGAGAAGCTGGTGTTTAAATGGCGGCAGAACTCTCTGATGAGAAGCTGGTGTGTAAACGGAGGCAGAACTCTCTGATGAGACGCTGGCGTGTAAATGGAGGCACAACTCTCTGCCGAGCAGCTGGTGTGTAAATGGACACAGAACTCCGTGATGAGAATCTTGTGTGTGAATGGAGGTAGAACTCCCTGATGAGAAGCTGCGGCGCAAATGCAGGCAGAACTCACTAATCAGAAGCTGGAGTGTAAATGGAGGTAGTACTCCCTGACGAGAAGCTGGTGCGTATACGGAGGAAGAACTCTCTGATGAGAAGCTTATGTATAAACGGAGGCAAAAATTCCGGAGGAGAAGCTTGTGCGTAAATACAGGTAGAACTCTCTGATGAGAAGCTTGTGTGTGAATGGAGTTAGATCTCTCTGAGGAGTAGCTTGTGTGTAAACGGAGGCAGAACTCTCTGACGAGAAGCTTGTGTGTAAAAGGAGGTAGGAAACGCTGCTGAGAAGCAGGTGTTTGAATAGCGGCAGAACTCTCTGATGAGACGCTGGTGTGTAAATAGAGGCAGAACTCACTGATGAGAAGCTGGTGTGTAAATGCTGGCAGAACTCTCTAATGAGAAGCTGGAGTCTAAATTGAGGTAGTACTCCCGGACAAGTAGCTGGTGTGTAAACGGAGGAATAACTCTCTGATGAGAAGCAGGTGTGTAAATGGAGGCAGAACAATCTGATGAGAATCTGGTGTGGAAATGGAGGAGGAACACCCTGATGAGTAGCTTATGTGCAAATGGATGTAGATCTCTCTGAGGAGAAGCCTCTGAGTAAGTGGACTCAGAACTCTCTGACAAGAAGGTAGTATGTAAACAGGGGCAGAACTCTCTGAGGAGAAGCTTGTGTTTAAAAGGAGGTAGGAATCGCTGCTGAGAAGCTGGTGTTTAAACGGCGGCAGAACTCTCATGAGAACCTGGTGTGTAAAACTAAGCAGAACTCTCTGTTGAGACGCTGGTGTGTAAATGGAGGCAGAAATCACTAATGAGAAGCTGGTGTGTAAATAGAGGCAGAACTCACCGATGAGAAGCTGGTGTGTAAATTCTGGCAGAACTCTCTAATGAGAAGCTGGATTCTAAATTGAGGTAGTACTCCCGGCCAAGTAGCTGGTGTGTAAACGGAGGAAAACAATCTGATGAGAAGCGTGTGTAAATGGAGGTAGAAGTCTCTGATGCGAAGCTTCTGTGTAAATGTAGGTAGATCTCTCTGAGGAGAAGTTTGTGTGTAAATGGACGCTGAACTCTCTGACGAGAAGCTTCTGTGTAAAAGGAAGTAGGACTCTCTGCTGAGAAGCTTGATTGTAATTGGCGGCAGAACTCTCTGATCAGAAGCTGGTGTGTACACGGTGGCAGAGCTTCCTGTTGAGAAGCGGATATGTAAATTGATGTAGAACTCTTGGTCGAGAAGCTGTTGAGTAAACGGAGGCAGAACTCTCTGACGAGAAGCTTCTGTGCAAATGTAGTCAGAACGCCCTGATGAGAAGCTGGTGTGTAAATGGAGGTAGAACTCCCTGATGAGCAGCTGGTGTGTAAGTGGAGGCAGAACTCTCTGATGAGAACCTGGTTTGTAAACGGAGGAAGAGCTCTCTGATGAGAAGCTTGTGTGTGAAGGCAGGCATAAATTCCGGAGGAGAAGCTGGTGTGCAAATGGAGGAGAAACTCCCTGATGAGAAGCTTCTGGTCAAATGGAGAAAGAATGCCCTCAGGAGAAGATGGTGACTTAATGGAGGCAAAACTCTCTAATGACAAGCTGGTGTGTAAATGGAGGCAGAACTCTCTGATGAGATGCTTGAGTGTAAATGCAGGTAGATCTCTCTGAAGAGAATCTTGTGTGTAAATGAATGCAGAACTCTGTGACAAGAAGCTAATACGTAACCGCAGGCAGAACTCCCTGACGAGAAGCTTGTGTTTAAAAGGAGGTAAGAAACGCTGCTGAGAAGCCGGTGTTTGAATAGCGGCAGAACTCTCTGATGAGAAGCTGGAGTTTAAACGGAGGCAGAACTCTCTGATAAGACGCTGGTGTGTAAATGGAGGCAGAACTCTCTGATGAAAAGCTGCTGGGTAAATGAAGGCAGATCTCCCTGATGAGAAGCTGGTGTGTAAATGTAGGCAGAACTCTCTGATGAGAAGCTGGTTTGTAAACGGAGGAAGAACTCTCTGATGAGAAGCTTGTGTGTAAAGGCAGGCAGAAATTCCGGAGGAGAGGCTTGTGTGTAAATGCAGGTACAACTCTCTGATGAGAAGCTTGTGTGCAAATGGAGGAAGATCTCTCTGAGGAAAAGCTTGTGTGCAAATGGAGGTAGATCTCCCTGAAGAAAATTTTCTGTGTAAATGGACGCAGAACTCTGTGACAAGAAGTTAGTATGTAAACGGAGGCAGAACTCTCTGACGAGAAGCTTGTGTGTAAAAGGAGGTAGGAACGTTGCTGAAAAGCTGGTGTTTGAATAGCGGCAGAATTCCCTGATGAGAAGCTGCTGCGTAAATGGAGGCAGAACTTCCTTAAATAGCTGGTGTGCATATGTAAGTAGAACTCCGCGATGAGAAGCTGGTGTGTAAATGGAGGCAGAACTCTCTGATGAGAAGCTTGTGTGTAAATGACGGCAGAACTCTTTGATGAGAGCTAGTGTTTAAATGCTGGCAGAACTCTCTAATGAGAAGCGGGAGTGTAAATTGAGGTAGTACTCCCGGAGAAAGATGCTGGTGTGTAAACGGAGAAAGAGCACTCTGATGAGAAGCTTGTGTGTAAATGGAGGTAAATCTCTCTGAGGAGAAGCCTGTGTTTAAATGGACTCATTACTCTCCGAGGAGAAGCTTGTTTGTAAATGGAGGTAGATCTCTCTGATGAGACGCTGGTGTGTAAATGGAAGCAGAACTCTCTGACGAGAAGCTGCTGTGTAAATGGAGAGAGAACTCCGTGATGAGAATCTTGTGCGAGAATGGAGGTAGAACTCCTGATGAGAAGCTGGTGTGTAAATGGAGGCAGAACAATCTGATGAGAATCTGGTGTGTAAATTGAGGAGGAACTCACTGAGAAGCTTGTGTGCAAATCGATGTAGATCTCTCTGAGGAGAAGCTTCTGAGTAAATGGACGCCGATCTCTCTGACAAGACGGTAGTATGTAAACAGAGGCAGAACTCTCTGAGGAGAAGCTTGTGTTTAAAAGGAGGTAGGAAACGCTGCTGAGAAGCTGGTGTTTGAACGGCGGCAGAACTCTCTGATGAGAACCTGGTGTATAAATGGAATTAGATGTCTCTAATGAGCAGCTTTTGTACAAATGGAGGTAGATCTCTCTGAGGAGAAGCTTGTGTATAAATGGACGCAGAACTCTCTGACTAGAAGCTGGTCTGTAATCGGAGGCAGAACACTCTGATGAGAAGCTTGTGTGTAAAAGGAGGCAGGAAACGCTGCTGAGAAGCTGGTGTTTAAATGGCGGCAGAACTCTCTGATGAGAAGCTGGTGTGTAAACGGAGGCAGAACTCTCTGATGAGACGCTGGCGTGTAAATGGAGGCAGAACTCTCTGACGAGAAGCTGGTGTGTAAATGGACACAGAACTCCGTGATGAGAATCCTGTGCGTGAATGGAGGTAGAAATCCCTGATGAGAAGCTGCGGCGCAAATGGAGGCAGAACTCACTGATGAGAAGCTGGAGTGTAAATGGAGGCAGAACAATCTGATGAGAATCTGGTGTGTAAATGGAGGAGGAACTCCCTGATGAGAAGCTGCTGGGTAAATGAAGGCAGATCTCCCTGATGAGAAGCTGGTGTGTAAATGGAGGCACAACTCTCTGACGAGAAGCTGGTGTGTAAACGGGGGAAGAACTCTCTGATGAGAAGCTGGTGTGTAAATGCTGGCAGAACTCTCTAATGAGAAGCTGGAGTCTAAATTGAGGTAGTACTCCCGGACAAGTAGCTGGTGTGTAAACGGAGGAAGAACACTCTGATGAGAAGCGTGTGTAAATGGAGGTAGAAGTCTCTGATGCGAAGCTTCTGTGTAAATGGAGGTAGATCTCTCTCAGGAGAAGCTTGTGTGTAAATGGACGCAGAACTCTCTGACGAGAAGCTTGTGTGTAAAATGAGGTAGGACTCTCTGCTGAGAAGCTTGATTGTAATTGGCGGCAGATCTCTCTGATCAGAAGCTGCTGTGTACACGGTGACAGAGCTTCCTGTTGAGAAGCGGATATGTAAATTGATGTGGAACTCTTGGTCGAGAAGCTGGAGATTAAACGGAGGCAGAACTCTCTGACGAGAAGCTTCTGTGCAAATGTAGTCAGAACGCCCTGATGAGAAGCTGTTGTGTAAATGGAGGTAGAGCACCCTGACGAGAAACTAGTGTTTAAATGGAGGCAGAAATCCCTGATGAGAAGCTGCTGCGTAAATGGAGGCTGATCTCCCTGTTGAGAAGCTGGTGTGTAAATGGAGGAGTAACTCCCTGATGAGAAGCTTCTGGTCAAATGGAGAAAGAATGCCCTGAGGAGAAGCTGGTGACTTAATGGAGGCAAAACTCTCTAATGACAAGCTGGTGTGTAAATGGAGGCAGAACTCTCTGATCAGATGCTGGTGTGTAAATGGAGACAGAACTCTCTGACGAGGAGCTGGTATGTAAATGGAGACAGAACTCCCTGCTGAGAATCTTGTGCGTGAAGGAGGCAGAACTCCCTGATGAGAAGCTGCTGCGTAAATGGAGGCAGAACTCCCTTAAATAGCTGGTGTGCATATGTAAGTAGAACTCCGCGATGAAAAGCTGGTGTGCAAATGGAGCAGCACAATCTGATGAGAAGCTGGTGTGTAAATGGAGGAGGAACTCCCTGATGAGAAGCTTGTGTGCAAATCGATGTAGATCTCTCTGACGAGAAGCTTCTGAGTCAATGGACGCAGAACTCTCTGACAAGACGGTAGTTTGTAAACAGAGGCAGAACTCTGAGGAGAAGCTTGTGTTTAAAAGGAGGTAGGAAACGCTGCTGAGAAGCCGGTGTTTGAATAGCGGCAGAACTCTGATGAGAACCTGGTGTGTAAACCGAAGCAGAACTCTCTGATGAGACGCTGGAGTATAAATGGATTTAGAAGTCTCTGTTGAGCAGCTTGTGTGCAAATGGAAGTAGATCTCTCTGAGGAGAAGCTTGTGTATAAATGGACGCAGAACTCTCTGACTAGAAGCTGGTGTGTAATGGAAGGCAGAACTCTCTGCTGAGAAGCTGGTGTGTAAATGGACACAGAACTCCGTGATGAGAATCCTGTGCGTGAATGGAGGTAGAACTCCCTGATGAGAAGCTGCGGCTCAAATGGAGGCAGAACAATCTGATGAGAATCTGGTGTGTAAATGGAGGAGGAACGCCCTGATGAGTAGCTGCTGGGTAAATGAAGGCAGATCTCCCTGATGAGAAGCTGGTCTGTAAATGGAGGCACAACTCTCTGACGAGAAGTTGGTGTCTAAATGTACACAGAACTCCGTGATGCCAATCTTGTGCGTGAATGGAGGCAGAACTCACTAATGAGAAGCTGGAGTGTAAATGGAGGTAGTACTCCCTGACGAGAAGCTGGTGCGTAAACGGAGGAAGAACTCTCTGATGAGAAGCTTGTGTATAAACGGAGGCAAAATTCCGGAGGAGAAGCTTGTGCGTAAATGCATGTAGAACTCTCTGATGAGAAGCCTGTGTGTGAATGGAGTTAGATCTCTCTGAGGAGTAGCTTTGTGTGTAAACGGAGGCAGAACTCTCTGATGAGAAGCTGGTGTTTAAACGGAGGCAGAACTCCCTGATGAGACGCTGGTGTGTAAATGGAGGCAGAACTCTCTGATGAAAAGCTACTGGGTAAATGGAGGCAGATCTCCCTGATGAGAAGATGGTGTGTAAATGGAGGCAGAACTCACTGATGAGAAGCTGGTGTGTAAATGGAGGCAGAACTCTCTGATGAGAAGCTTGAGGTCAAATGCAGAAAGAATGCCCTGAGGAGAAGTTGGTGACATAATGGAGGCAAAGCTCTCTAATGACAAGCTGCTGTGTAAATGGAGGCAGAACTCTCTGATGAGATGCTTGTGTGTAAATGGAGTTAGAAGTCTCTGATGAGAAGCTTCTGTGCAAATGCAGGTAGATCTCTCTGAAGAGAATCTTGTGTGTAAATGGATGCAGAACTCTATGACGAGAAGCTAATACGTAACCGGAGGCAGAACTCCCTGACGAGAAGCTTGTGTGTAAAAGGAGGTAAGAAACGCTGCTGAGAAGCTGGTGTTTGAATAGCAGCAGAACTCTCTGATGAGAGGCTGGTGTTTAAACGGAGGCAGAACTCTCTGATAAGAGGCTGGAGTGTAAATGGAGGCAGAACTCTCTGATGAAAAGCCGCTGGGTAAATGAAGGCAGATCTCCCTGATGAGAAGCTGGTGCGTAAATGTAGGCAGAACTCTCTGATGAGAAGCTGGTTTGTAAACGGAGGAAGAACTGTCTGATGAGAAGCTTGTGTGTAAAGGCAGGCAGAAATTCCGGAGGAGAAGCTTGTGTGTTAATGCGGATACAACTCTCTGATGAGAAGCTTGTGTGCAAATGGAGGAAGATCTCTCTGAGCAAAAGTTTGTGTGCAAATGGAGGTAGCTCTCCCTGAAGAAAAGTTTCTGTGTAAATGGACGCAGAACTCTGTGACAAGAAGTTAGTATGTAAACGGAGGCAGAACTCTCTGACGAGGAGCTTGTGTGCAAAAGGAGGTCGGAAACGCTGCTGAAAAGCTGGTGTTTGAATGGCGGCAGAACTCTCTGATGAGAAGCTGGTGTGTAAACGGAGGCAGAACAATCTGATGAGAATCTGGTGTGTAAATGGAGAAGGAACTCCCTGATGAGAAGCTGCTGGGTAAATGAAGGCAGATCTCCCTGATGAGAAGCTGGTGTGTAAATGGAGGCACAACTCTCTGACGAGAAGCTGGTGTGTAAATGGACACAGAACTCCGTGATGAGAATCTCGTGCGTGAATGGAGGTACAACACCCTGATGAGAAGCTGCGGCGCAAATGCAGGCAGAACTCACAAATGAGAAGCTGGAGTGCAAATGGAGGTAGTACTCCCTGACGAGAAGCTGGTGCGTAAACGGAGGAAGAACTCTCTGATGAGAAGCTTGTGTATAAACGGAGGCAAAAATTCCGGAGGAGAAGCATGTCCGTAAATGCAGGTAGAACTCTCTTATGAGAAGTTTGTGTGTGAATGGAGTTAGATCTCTCTGAGGAGTAGCTTGTGTGTAAACGGAGGCAGAACTCTCTGACGAGAAGTTTGTGTGTAAAAGGAGGCAGAACTCTCTGATGAGAAGCTGGTGTGCAAATGCTGGCAGAACTCTCTAATGAGAAGCTGGAGTCTAAATTGAGGTAGTACTCCCGGACAAGTAGCTGGTGTGTAAACGGAGGAAGAACACTCTGATGAGAAGTTTGTGTAAATGGAGGTAGAAGTCTCTGATGCGAAGCTTCTGTGTAAATGGAGGTAGATCTCTCTGAGGAGAAGCTTGTGTGTAAATGGACGCAGAACTCTCTGACGAGAAGCTTGTGTATAAAAGGAGGTAGGACTCTCTGCTGAGAAGCTTGATTGTAATTGGCGGCAGAACTCTCTGATCAGAAGCTGCTGTGTACATGGTGGCAGAGCTTCCTGTTGAGAAGCGGATATGTAAATTGATGTAGAACTCTTGGTCGAGAAGCTGGAGAGTAAACGGAGGCAGAACTCTCTGACGAGAAGCTTCTGTGCAAATGTAGTCAGAACGCCCTGATGAGAAGCTGGTGTGTAAATGGAGGTAGAACTGTCTGATGAGAATCTGTTGTGTAAATGGAGGTAGAGCACCCTGACGAGAAACTAGTGTGTAAATGGAGGCAGAAATCCCTGATGAGAAGCTGCTGCGTAAATGGAGGCAGATCTCCCTGTTGAGAAGCTGGTGTGTAAATGGAGGAGTCACTCCCTGATGAGAAGCTTCTGGACAAATGGAGAAAGGATGCCCTGAGGAGAAGCTGGTGACTTAATGGAGGCAAAACTCTCTAATGACAAGCTGGTGTGTAAATGGAGGCAGAACTCTCTGATCAGATGCTGGTGTGTAAATGGAGGCAGAACTCTCTGACGAGGAACTGGTATGTAAATGGAGACAGAACTCCCTGCTGAGAATCTTGTGCGTGAAGGAGGCAGAACTCCCTGATGAGAAGCTGCTGAGTAAATGGAGGCAGTACTCCCTTAAATAGCTGGTGTGCATATGTAAGTAGAACTCCGCGATGAAAAGCTGGTGTGTAAATGGAGCAGAACAATCTGATGAGAAGCTGGTGTGTAAATGGAGGAGGAACTCCCTGATGAGAAGCTTGTGTGCAAATCGATGTAGATCTCTCTGAGGAGAAGCTTCTGAGTAAATGGACGCAGAACTCTCTGACAAGACGGTTGTATGTAAACAGAGGCAGAACTCTCTGAGGAGAAGCTTATGTTTAAAAGGAGGTAGGAAACGCTGCTGAGAAGCCGGTGTTTGAACGCGGCAGAACTCTGATGAGTACCTGGTGTGTAAACGGAAGCAGAACTCTCTGATGAGACGCTGGAGTATAAATGGACTTAGATGTCTCTGATGAGCAGATTGTGTGCAAATGGAGGTAGATCTCTCTGAGGAGAAGCTTGTGTATAAATGGACGCAGAACTCTCTAACTAGAAGCTGGTGTGTAATGGAAGGCAGAACTCTCTGATGAGAAGCTGGTGTTTAAACGGAGGCAGAACTCTCTGATAAGAGGCTGGAGTGTAAATGGAGGCAGAACTCTCTGATGAAAAGCCGCTGGGTAAATGAAGGCAGATCTCCCTGATGAGAAGCTGGTGCGTAAATGTAGGCAGAACTCTCTGATGAGAAGCTGGTTTGTAAACGGAGGAAGAACTGTCTGATGAGAAGCTTGTGTGTAAAGGCAGGCAGAAATTTCGGAGGAGAGGCTTGTGTGTAAATGCGGATACAACTCTCTGATGAGAAGCTTGTGTGCAAACGGAGGAAGATCTCTCTGAGCAAAAGTTTGTGTGCAAATGGAGGAAGCTCTCCCTGAAGAAAAGTTTCTGTGTAAATGGACGCAGAACTCTGTGACAAGAAGTTAGTATGTAAACGGAGGCAGAACTCTCTGACGAGAAGCTTGTGTGCAGAAGGAGGTAGGAAACGCTGCTGAAAAGCTGGTGTTTGAATGGCGGCAGAACTCTCTGATGAGAAGCTGGTGTGTAAACGGAGGCAGAACAATCTGATGAGAATCTGGTGTGCAAATGGAGGAGGAACTCCCTGATGAGAAGCTGCTGGGTAAATGAAGGCAGATCTCCCTGATGCGAAGCTGGTGTGTAAACGGAGGCAGAACTCTCTGACGAGAAGCTTGTGTGCAAAAGGAGGTAGGAAACGCTGCTGAAAAGCTGGTGTTTGAATGGCGGCAGAACTCTCTGATGAGAAGCTGGTGTGTAAACGGAGGCAGAACAATCTGATGAGAATCAGGTGTGTAAATGGAGGAGGAACTCCCTGATGAGAAGCTGCTGGGTAAATGAAGGCAGATCTCCCTGATGAGAAGCTGGTGTGTAAACGGAGGCAGAACAATCTGATGAGAATCAGGTGTGTAAATGGAGGAGGAACTCCCTGATGAGAAGCTGCTGGGTAAATGAAGGCAGATCTCCCTGATGAGAAGCTGGTGTGTAAATGGAGGCACAACTCTCTGACGAGAAGCTGGTGTGTAAATGGACACAGAACTCCGTGATGAGAATCCTGTGCGTGAATGGAGGTAGAACTCCCTGATGAGAAGCTGCGGCGCAAATGGAGGCATTACTCCCTTATATAGCTGGTGTGCACATGTAAGTAGAACACCGCGATGAGAAGCTGGTGTGTAAATGGAGCCAGAACAATCTGATGAGAATCTGGTTTGTAAATGGAGGAGGAACTCCCTGATGAGAAGATGCTGTGTAAATGAAGTCAGATCTCCCTGATGAGAAGCTGGTGTGTAAATGGAGGCACAACTCTCTGACGAGAGGCTGGTGTCTAAATGGACACAGAACTCCGTGATGAGAATCTTGTGCGTGAATGCAGGTAGAACTCACTGATGAGAAGCTGCGGCGCAAATGGAGGCAGAACTCACTAATGAGATGCTGGAGTGTAAATGGAGGTAGTACTCCCTGACGAGAAGCTGATGCGTAAACGGAGGAAGAACTCTCTGATGAGAAGCTTGTGTATAAACGGAGGCAAAAATTCCGGAGGAGAAGCTTGTGCGTAAATGCATGTAGAACTTTCTGATGAGAAGCCTGTGTGTGAATGGAGTTAGATCTCTCTGAGGAGTAGCTTTGTGTGTAAACGGAGGCAGAACTCTCTGACGAGAAGCTTGTGTGTAAAAGGAGGTAGGAAACGCTGCTGAGAAGCAGGTGTTTGAATAGCGGCAGAACTCTCTGATGAGAAGCTGGTGTTTAAACGGAGGCAGAACTCTCTGATGAGACGCTGGTGTGTAAATCGAGGCAGAACTCTCTGATGAAAAGCTACTGGGTATATGGAGGCAGATCACCCTGATGAGAAGCTGGTGTGCAAATGGATGCAGAACTCATTGATGAGAAGCTGGTGTGTAAATGGAGGCAGAACTCTCAGATGAGAAGCTGGAGTCTAAATTGAGGTAGTACTCCCGGACAAGTAGCTGGTGAGTAAACGGAGCAAGAACACTCTGATGAGAAGTTTGTGTAAATGGAGATAGAAGTCTCTGATGCGAAGCTTCTGTGTAAATGGAGGTAGATCCTTCTGAGGAGAAGCTTGTGTGTAAATGTACGCAGAACTCTCTGACGAGAAGCTTGTGTGTAAAAGGAGGTAGGACTCTCTGCTGAGAAGCTTGATTGTAATTGGCGGCAGAACTCTCTGATCAGAAGCTGCTGTGTACACGGTGGCAGAGCTTCCTGTTGAGAAGCGGATATGTAAATTGATGTAGAACTCTTGGTCGAGAAGCTGGAGATTAAACGGAGGCAGAACTCTCTGACGAGAAGCTTCTGTGCAAATGGAGTCAGAACGCCCTAATGAGAAGCTGGTGTGTAAATGGAGGTAGAACTCCCTGATGAGAATCTGTTGTGTAAATGGAGGTAGAGCACCCTGACGAGAAACTAGTGTGTAAATGGAGGCAGAAATCCCTCATGAGAAGCTGGTGTGTAAATGGAGGAGTCACTCCCTGATGAGAAGCTTCTGGTCAAATGGAGAAAGAATGCCCTGAGGAGAAGCTGGTGACTTAATGGAGGCAAAACTCTCTAATGACAAGCTGGTGTGTAAATGGAGGCAGAGCTCTCTGATCAGATGCTGGTGTGTAAATGGAGACAGAACTCCCTGCTGAGAATCTTGTGCGTGAAGGAGGCAGAACTCCCTGATGAGAAGCTGCTGCGTAAATGGAGGCAGAACTCCCTTAAATAGCAGGTGTGCATATGTAAGTAGAACTCCGCGATGAAAAGCTGGTGTGTAAATGGAGCAGAACAATCTGATGAGAAGCTGGTGTGTAAATGGAGGAGGAACTCCCTGATGAGAAGCTTGTGTGCAAATCGATGTAGATCTCTCTGAGGAGAAGCTTCTGAGTAAATGGACGCAGAACTCTCTGACAAGACGGTTGTATGTAAACAGAGGCAGAACTCTCTGAGCAGAAGCTTATGTTTAAAAGGAGGTAGGAAACGCTGCTGAGAAGCCGGTGTTTGAACGTCGGCAGAAATCTCTGATGAGAACCTGGTGTGTAAACGGAAGCAGAACTCTCTGATGAGACGCTGGAGTATAAATGGATTTAGAAGACTCTGATGAGCAGCTTGTGTGCAAATGGAGGTAGATCTCTCTGAGGAGAAGCTTGTGTATAAATGGACGCAGAACTCTCTGACTAGAAGCTGGTGTGTAATGGAAAGCAGAACTCTCTGCTGAGAAGCTGGTGTTTAAATGGCGGCAGAACTCTCTGATGAGAAGCTGGTGTGTAAACGGAGGCAGAACTCTCTGATGAGAAGCTGGTGTGCAAATGGACACAAAACTTCGTGATGAGAATCCTGTGCGTGAATGGAGGTAGAACTCCCTGATGAGAAGCTGCGGCGCAAATGGAGGCAATACTCCCTTATATAGCTGGTGTGCACATGTAAGTAGAACACCGCGATGAGAAGCTGGTGTGTAAATGGAGGCAGAACAATCTGATGAGAATCTGGTGTGTAAATGGAGGAGGAACTCCCTGATGAGTAGCTGCTGGGTAAATGAAGGCAGATCTCCCTGATGAGAAGCTGGTCTGTAAATGGAGGCACAACTCTCTGACGAGAAGTTGGTGTCTAAATGGACACAGAACTCCGTGATGCCAATCTTGTGCGTGAATGAAGGCAGAACACTCTGATGAGAAGCTGGTGTGTAAATGCTAGCAGAACTCTCTAATGAGAAGCTGGAGTGTAAATGGAGGTAGTACTCCCTGACGAGAAGCTGGTGCGTAAACGGAGGAAGAACTCTCTGATGAGAAGCTTGTGTATAAACGGAGGCAAAATTCCGGAGGAGAAGCTTGTGCGTAAATGCATGTAGAACTCTCTGATGAGAAGCCTGTGTGTGAATGGAGTTAGATCTCTCTGAGGAGTAGCTTTGTGTGTAAACGGAGGCAGAACTCTCTGATGAGAAGCTGGTGTTTAAACGGAGGCAGAACTCCCTGATGAGACGCTGGTGTGTAAATGGAGGCAGAAATCTCTGATGAAAAGCTACTGGGTAAATGGAGGCAGATCTCCCTGATGAGAAGCTGGTGTGTAAATGGAGGCAGAACTCTCTGATGAGATGCTTGTGTGTAAATGGAGTTAGAAGTCTCTGATGAGAAGCTTCTGTGCAAATGCAGGTAGATCTCTCTGAAGAGAATCTTGTGTGTAAATGGATGCAGAACTCTATGACGAGAAGCTAATACGTAACCGGAGTCAGAACTCCCTGACGAGAAGCTTGTGTGTAAAAGGAGGTAAGAAACGCTGCTGAGAAGCTGATGTTTGAATAGCAGCAGAACTCTCTGATGAGAGGCTGGTGTTTAAACGGAGTCAGAACTCTCTGATAAGAGGCTGGTGTGTAAATGGAGGCAGAACTCTCTGATGAAAAGCTACTGGGTAAATAGAGGCAGATCTCCCTGATGAGAAGCTTGTGTGTAAATGAAGGCAGAACTCTCTGATGAGAAGCTGGTGTGTAAATGCTAGCAGAACTCTCTAATGAGAAGCTGGAGTCTAAATTGAGGTCGTACTCCCGAACAAGTAGCTGGTGTGTAAACGGAGGACCACTCTGATGAGAAGCCTGTGTAAATGGAGGTAGAAGTCTCTGATGCGAAGCTTCTGTGTAAATGGAGGTAGATCTCTCTGAGGAGAAGCTAGTGTGTAAATGGACGCAGAACTCTCTGACGAGAAGCTTGTGTGTAAAAGGAGGTAGGACTCTCTGCTGAGAAGCTTGATTGTAATTGGCAGCAGAACTCTCTGATCAGAAGCTGCTGTGTACACGGTGGCAGAGCTTCCTGTTGAGAAGCTGGTGTGTAAATGGAGGAGTAACTCCCTGATGAGAAGCTTCTGGTCAAATGGAGAAAGAATGCCCTGAGGAGAAGTTGGTGACTTAATGGAGGCAAAACTCTCTAATGACAAGCTGGTGTGTAAATGGAGGCAGAACTTTCTGATGAGACGCTGGTGTTTAAACGGAGGCAGAACTCTCTGATAAGACGCTGGAGTGTAAATGGAGGCAGAACTCTCTGACGAAAAGCTGCTGGGTAAATGAAGGCAGATCTCCCTGATGAGAAGCTGGTGCGTAAATGTAGGCAGAACTCTCTGATGAGAAGCTTGTGTATAAAGGTAGGCAGAAATTCCGGAGGAGAAGCTTGTCTGTAAATGCGGATACAACTCTCTGATGAGAAGCTTTTGTGCAAATGGAGGAAGATCTCTCTGAGCAAAAGTTTCTGTGCAAATGGAGGTAGATCTCCCTGAAGAAAAGTTTCTGTGTAAATGGACGCAGAACTCTGTGACAAGAAGTTAGTATGTAAACGGAGGCAGAACTCTCTGACGAGAAGCTTGTGTGCAAAAGGAGGTAGGAAACGCTGCTGAAAAGCTGGTGTTTGAATGGCGGCAGAACTCTCTGATGAGAAGCTAGTGTGTAAAAGGAGGCAGAACTCTCTGATCAGACGCTGGTGTGTAAATGGAGGCAGAACTCCCTGCTGAGAATCTTGTGCGTGACGGAGGCAGAACTCCCTGATGAGAAGCTGCTGCGTAAATGGAGGCAGAACTCCCTGAAATAGCTGGTGTGCATATGTAAGTAGAACTCCGCGATGAGAAGCTGGTGTGTAAATGACGGCAGAACTCTTTGATGAGAGCTGGTTTTTAAATGCTGGCAGAACAATCTGGTGAGAATCTGGTGTGTAAATGGAGGAGGAACTCCCTGATGAGAAGCTTGTGTGCAAATCGATGTAAATCTCTCTGAGGAGAAGCTTCTGTGTAAATGGACGCAGAACTCTCTGACAAGACGGTAGTATTTAAACAGAGGCAGAACTCTCTGAGGAGAAGCTTGTGTTTAAAAGGAGGTAGGAAACGCTGCTGAGAAGCTGGTGCTTGAACGGCGGCAGAACTCTCTGATTAGAACCTGGTGTGTAAACGGAAGCAGAACTCTCTGATGAGACGCTGGTGTATAAATGGATTTAGAAGTCTCTGATGAGCAGCTTGTGTGCAAATGGAGGTAGAGTTCCCTGACGAGAAACTAGTGTGTAAACGGAGGCAGGAATCCCTGATGAGAAGCTGCTGCGTAAATGAAGGCAGATCTCCCTGATAAGAAGCTGGTGTGTAAACGGAGGAAGAACTCTCTCGTGACAAGCTTGTGTGTAAGGGCAGTCATAAATTCCGGAGGAGAAGCTTGTGTGTAAATGCAGGTACAACTCTCTGATGAGAAGCTTGTGTGCAAATGGAGGAAGATCTCTCTGAGGAAAAGCTTGTGTGCAAATTGAGGTGGATCTCCCTGAAGAAAAGTTTCTGTGTAAATGGACGCAGAACTCTCTGACAAGAAATTAGTATGTAAACGGAGGCAGAACTCTCTGACGAGAAGCTTGTGTGTAAAAGGAGGTAGGAAACGCTGCTGAGAAGCTGGTGTTTGAATGGCGGCAGAACTCTCTGATGAGAAGCTGGTGTGTAAAAGGAGGCAGAACTCTCTGATCAGATGCTCGTGTGTAAATGGAGGCAGAGCTCTCTGACGAGGAGCTGGTATGTAAATGGAGACAGAACTCCCTGCTGAGTATCTTGTGCGTGAAGGCGGCAGAACTCCCTGATGAGAAGCTGCTGCGTAAATGGAGCAGAACTCACTTAAATAGCTGGTGTGCATATCTAAGTAGAACTCCGCGATGAGAAGCTGGTGTGTAAATGGAGGCAGAACTCTCTGATGAGAAGCTTGTGTGTAAATGACGGCAGAACTCTTTGATGAGAGCTGGTGTTTAAATGCTCGCAGAACTCTCTAATGTGAAGCTGGAGTGTAAATTGAGGTAGTATTCCCGGACAAGAAGCTGGTGTGTAAAAGGAGGAAGAACACTCTGATGAGAAGCTTGTGTGTTAATGGAGGTAAATCTCTCTGAGGAGAAGCTTGTGTTTAAATGGACTCAGAACTCTCCGAGGAGAAGCTTGTTTGTAAATGGAGGTAGATCTCTCTGATGAGACGCTGGTGTGTAAATGGAAGCAGAACTCTCTGACGAGAAGCTGTTGTGTAAATGGAGGTATAACTCCCTGATGAGAAGCTGCGTCGCAAATGGATGCAGAACTCCCTTATATAGCTGGTGTGCATATGTAAGTGGAATTCCGCGATGAGAAGCTGGTGTGTAATCGGAGGCAGAACTCTCTGATGAGAAGCTTGTGTGTAAAAGGAGGCAGGAAACACTGCTGAGAAACTGTTGTTTAAATGGCCGCAGAACTCCCTGCTGAGAATCTTGTGCGTGAAGGAGGCAGAACTCTCTGATGAGGAGCTGGCGTGTAAATGGAGGCAGAACTCTCTGACGAGAAGCTGGTGTGTATGTGGACACAGAACTCCGTGATGAGAATCTTGTGCGTGAATGGACGTAGAACTCCCTGAAGAGAAGCTGCGGCGCAAATGGAGGCAGAACTCACTAATGAGAAGCTGGAGTGTAAATGGAGGTAGTACTCCCTGACGAGAAGCTGGTGTGTGAAAGGAGGTAGGAAACGCTGCTGAAAAGCTGGTGTTTGAATGGCGGCAGAACTCTCTGATGAGAAGCTGGTGTGTAAAAGGAGGCAGAAATCTCTGATCAGACGCTGGTGTGTAAATGGAGGCAGAGCTCTCTGACGAGGCGCTGGTATTTAAATGGAGACAGAACTTCCTGCTGAGAAGCTTGTGCGTTAAGGAGGCAGAACTCCCTGATGAGAAGCTGCTGCGTAAATGCAGGCAGAACTCCCTTAAATAGCTGGTGTGCATATGTAAGTAGAACTCCGCGATGAGAAGCTGGTGTTTAAATGCTGGCAGAACTCTCTAATGAGAAGATGGAGTGCAAATTGAGGTAGCACTCCCGAACAAGAAGCTGGTATGTAAACGGAGGAAGAACACTCTGATGAGAAACTTGTCTGTAAATGGAGATAGAAGTCTCCGATTGGAAGCTTGTGTGTTAATGGAGGTAAATCTCTCTGAGGAGAAGCTTGTGTGTAAATTGACTCAGAACTCTCCGAGGAGAAGCTTGTGTGTAAATGGAGGTAGATCCCTCTGATGAGACGCTGGTGTGTAAATGTAAGCAGAACTCTCTGACGAGAAGCTGGTGTGTAAATGGAGACAGAACTCCGTGATGAGAATCTTGTGCGTCAATGGAGGTAGAACTCCCTGATGAGAAACTGCGGCGCAAATGCAGGCAGAACTCCCTTATATAGCTGGTGTGCATATGTAAGTAGAACTCTGCGATGCGAATCTGGTGTGTAAATGGAGGAGGAACTCCCTGATGAGAAGCTTGTGTGCAAATAGATGTAGCTCTCTCTGAGGAGAAGCTTCTGAGTAAATGGACGCAGAACTCTCTGACGTGAAGCTTGTGTGTAAAAGGAGGAAGGACTCTCTGCTGAGAAGCTTGATTGTAATTGGCGGTAGAACTCTCTGATCAGAAGCTGGTGTGTACACGGTGGCAGAGCTTCCTGTTGAGAAGCGTATATGTAAATTGATGTAGAACTCTTGGTCGAGAAGCTGGCGAGTAAACAGAGGCAGAACTCTCTGACAAGAAGCATCTGTGCAAATGGAGTCAGAACGCCCTGATGAGAAGCTGGTGTCTAAATGGAGGTAGAACCCCCTGAAGAGAAACTAGTCTGTAAATGGAGGCAGAAATCCCTGATGAGAATCTGTTCTGTAAATGGAGGTAGAGCTCCCTGACGAGAAACTAGTGTGTAAATGGAGGCAGAAATCCCTGATGAGAAGCTGCTGCGTAAATGGAGGAGTAACTCCCTGATGAGAAGCTTCTGGTCAAACGGAGAAAGAATGCCCTGAGGAGAAGCTGGTGACTTAATGGAGGCAAAACTCTCTAATGACAAGCTGGTGTGTAAATGGAGGCAGAACTCTCTGATGAGATGCTTGTGTGTAAATGGAGTTAGAAGTCTATGATGAGAAGCTTCAGTGCAAATGGAGGTAGATCTCTCTGAAGAGAATCTTGTGTGTAAATGGATGCAGAACTCTATGACAAGAAGCTAATACATAACCGGAGGCAGAACTCCCTGACGAGAAGCTTGTGTGTAAATGGAGGCAGAAATCCCTGATGAGAAGCTGCTGCGTAAATGGAGGAGTAACTCCCTGATGAGAAGCTTCTGGTCAAACGGAGAAAGAATGCCCTGAGGAGAAGCTGGTGACTTAATGGAGGCAAAACTCTCTAATGACAAGCTGGTGTGTAAATGGAGGCAGAACTCTCTGATGAGATGCTTGTGTGTAAATGGAGTTAGAAGTCTATGATGAGAAGCTTCAGTGCAAATGGAGGTAGATCTCTCTGAAGAGAATCTTGTGTGTAAATGGATGCAGAACTCTATGACAAGAAGCTAATACATAACCGGAGGCAGAACTCCCTGACGAGAAGCTTGTGTGTAAAAGGAGGTAAGAAACGCTGCTGAGAAGCTGGTGTTTGAATAGCGGCAGAACTCTCTGATGAGAAGCTAGTGTTTAAACGGAGGCAGAACTCTCTGATAAGACGCTGGTGTGTAAATGGAGGCAGAACTCTCTGATGAAAAGCTGCTGAGTAAATGAAGGCAGATATCCCTGATGAGAAACTGGTATGTAAATGTAAGCAGAACTCTCTGATGAGAAGCTGGTCTATAAACAGAGGTAGAACTCCCGGATGAGCAGCTGGTGTGTAAGTGGAGGCAGAACTCTCTGATGAGAACCTGGTTTGCAAACGGAGGAAGAACTCTCTGATGAGAAGCTTGTGTGTAAAGGCAGGCAGAAATTCCGCAGGGGAAGCTTGTGTGTAAATGCAGGAACAACTCTCTGATGAGAAGCTTGTGTGCAAATGGAGGAAGATCTCTCTGAGGAAAAGCTTGTGTGCAAATGGAGGTAGATCTCCCTGAAGAAAAGTTTCTGTGTAAATGGACGCAGAACTCTGTGACAAGAAGTTAGTATGTAAACGGAGGCAGAACTCTCTGACGAGAAGCTTGTGTGTAAAAGGAGGTAGGAAACGCTGCTGAGAAGCTGGTGTTTGAATGGCGGCAGAACTCTCTGATGAGAAGCTGGTGTGTAAAAGTAGGCAGAACTCTCTGATCAGACGCTGGTGTGTAAATGGAGGCAGAACTCTTTGACGAGGAGGTGGTATGTAAATGGAGACAGAACTCCCTGCTGAGAATCTTGTGCGTGAAGGAGGCAGAACTCCCTGATGAGAAGCTGCTGCGTAAATGGAGGCAGAACTCCCTTAAATAGCTGGTGTGCATATGTAAGTAGAACTCCGCGATGAGAAGCTGGTGTGTAAATGGAGACAGAACTCTCTGATGAAAAGTGCCGGGTAAATGGAGGCCGATCTCCCTGATGAGAAGCTGGTGCGTAAAAGTAGGCGGCTTCTCTCTGATGAGAAGCTTGTGTGTAAATAGCGGCAGAATTCTTTGATGAGAGCTGGTGTTTAAATGCTGGCAGAACTCTATAATGAGAAGCTGGAGTGTAAATTGAGGTAGTTCTCCCGGACAAGAAGCTGCTGTGTAAACGGAGGAAGAACACTCTGATGAGAAGCTTGTGTGTAAATGGAGATACAAGTCTCCGATGAGAAGCTTGTGTGTTAATGGAAGTAAATATCTCTGAGGAGAAGCTTGTGTGCAAATGGAGGTAGATCTCTCTGATGAGACGCTGGTGTGTAAATGGAGACAGAACTCCGTGATGAGAATCTTGTGCTTGAATGGAGGTAGAACTCCCCGATGAGAAGCTGCGACGGAAATGGAGGCAGAATTCCCTTATATACCTGGTGTGCACATGTAAGTAGAACTCCGCGATGAGACGCTGGTGTGTAAATGGTGTTAGCAGTCTCTGATGAGCAGCTTGTGTGCAAATGGAGGTTGATCTCTCTGAGGAGAAGCTTGTGTATAAATGGACGTAGAACTCTCTGACTAGAAGCTGGTGTGTAAAAGGAGGCAGAAAACGCTGCTTAGAAGCTGGTGTTTAAATGGCGGCAGAACTCTCTAATGAGAAGCTGGTGTGTAAATTGAGGTAGTACTCCCGAGCAAGAAGCTGCTGTGTAAACGGAGGAAGAACACTCTGATGAGAAGCTTCTGTGCAAATGGAGTCAGAACGCCCTGATGAGAAGCTGGTGTCTAAATGGAGGTAGAGCTCCCTGACGAGAAACTAGTGTGTAAATGGAGGCAGGAATCCCTGATGAGAAGCTGCTGCGTAAATGGAGGCAGATCTCCCTGTTGAGAAGCTGGTGTGTAAATGGAGGAGTAACTCCCTGATGAGAAGCTTCTGCTCAAATGGAGAAAGAATGCCCTGAGGAGAAGCTGGTGAATTAATGGAGGCAAAACTCTCTAATGACAAGCTGGTGTGTAAATGGAGGCAGAACTCTCTGATGAGATGCTTGTGTGTAAATGGACTTAGAAGTCTCTGATGAGAAGCGTGTGTGCAAATGCATGCAGAACGCTATGACAAGAAGCTAATACGTAACCGGAGGCAGAGCTCCCTGACGAGAAGCTTGTGTGTAAAAGGAGGTAAGAAACGCTGCTGAGAACCTGGTGTTTGAATAGCGGCAGAACTCTCTGATGTGAAGCTGATGTTAAAACGGTGGCAGAACTCTCTGATAAGACGCTGGTGTGTAAATGGAGGCAGAACTCTCTGATGAAAAGCTGCTGGATAAATGAAGGCAGATCTCCCTGATGAGAAGCTGGTGTGTAAACGGAGGTAGAACTCCCTGATGAGCAGCTGGTGTGTAAGTAGAGGCAGAACTCTCTGATGAGAACCTGGTTTGTAAACGGAGGATGAACTCTCTGATGAAAAGCTTGTGTGTAAAGGCAGGCAGACATTCCGGAGGAGAAGCTTGTGTGTAAATGCAGGTACAACTCTCTGATGAGAAGCTTGTGTGTGAAGGCAGGCAGAAATTCCGGAGGAGAAGCTTGTGTGTAAATGCAGGTACAACTCTCTGATGAGAAGCTTGTGTACAAATGGAGGTAGATCTCCCTGAAGAAAAGTTTCTGTGTAAATGGACGCAGAACTCTGTGACAAGAAGATAGTATGTAAACGGAGGCAGAACTCTCTGACGAGAAGCTTGTGTGTAAAAGGAGGTAGGAAACGCTGCTGAGAAGCTGGTGTTTGAATGGCGGCAGAACTCTCTGATGAGAAGCTGTTGTGTAAAAGGAGGCAGAACTCTCTGATCAGACGCTGGTGTGTAAGTGGAGGCAGAACTCTCTGACGAGGAGCTGGTATGTAAATGGAGACAGAACTCCCTGCTGAGAATCTTATGCGTGAAGGAGGCAGATCTCCCTGATGAGAAGCTGCTGCGTAAATGGAGGCAGAACTCCCTTAAATAGCTGGTGTGCATATGTAAGTAGAACTCCGCGCTGAGAAGCTGGTGTGTAAATGGAGACAGAACTCTCTGATGAAAAGTGCCGGGTAAATGGAGGCCGATCTCCCTGATGAGAAGCTGGTGCGTAAATGTAGGCGGCACTCTCTGATGAGAAGCTTGTGTGTAAATGGCGGCAGAACTCTTTGATAAGAGCTGGTGTTTAAATACTGGCCGAACTCTCGAATGAGAAGCTGGAGTGTAAATTGAGGTAGTACTCCCGGACAAGAAGCTGCTGTGTAAACGGAGGAAGAACACTCCGATGAGAAGCTTTTGTGTTAATGGAAGTAAATATCTCTGAGGAGAAGCTTGTGTGTAAATGGACGCAGAAATCTCCGAGGCGAAGCTTGTGTGTAAATGGAGGTAGATCTCTCTGATGAGACGCTGGTGTGTAAATGGAGACAGAACTCCCTGATGAGAAGCTTGTGTGCAAACCGATGTAGATCTCTCTGAGCAGAAGCTTCTGAGTAAATGGACGCAGGACTCTCTGACAAGAAGGTAGTATGTAAACAGAGGCAGAACTCTCTGAGGAGAAGCTTGTGTTTAAAAGGAGGTACGAAACGCTGCTGAGAAGCTGGTGTTTGAACGGCGGCAGAACTCTCTGATGAGAATCTGGTGTGTAAACGGATGCAGAACTCTCTGATGAGAATCGTGTGTAAATGTAGACAGCAGTCTCTGATGAGCAGCTTGTGTGCAAATGGAGGTAGAGCTCTCTGAGGAGAAGCTTGTGTATAAATGGACGTAGAACTCTCTGACTGGAAGCTGGTGTGTAATCGGAGGCAGAACTCTCTGACGAGAAGCTTGTGTGTAAAAGGAGGCAGTAAACGCTGCTTAGAAGCTGGTGTTTAAATGGCGGCAGAACTCTCTGATGAGAAGCTGGTGTGTAAACGGAGGCAGAACTCTCTGATGAGACGCTGGTGTGTAAATGGAGGCAGAACTCTCCGACGAGAAGCTGGTGTGTAAATGGAGGTAGTTATCCCTGACGAGAAGCTGGTGCGTAAACGGAGGAAGAACTCTCTGATGAGATGCTTGTGTGTAAATGGACTTAGAAGTCTCTGATGAGAAACTTGTGTGCAAATGCAGGTAGATCTCTCTGAAGAGAAGCCTGTGTGTGAATGGAGGTAGGAAACGCTGCTGAGGAGCAAGTGTTTGAATAGCGGCAGAACTCTCTGATCAGAAGCAGGTGTTTAAACGGAGGCAGAACTCTCTGATGAGACGCTGGTGTGTAAATCGAGGTAGAACTCTCTGATGAAAAGCTACTGGGTAAATGGAGGCAGATCTCCCTGATGAGAAGCTGCTGTGCAAATGGAGGCAAAACTCACTGATGACAAGCTGGTGTGTAAATGGAGGCATAACTCTCTGATGAGAAGCTGGTGGGTAAATGCTGGCAGAACTCTCTAATGAGAAGCTGGAGTCCAAATTGAGGTGGTACTCCCGGACAAGAGGCTGGTGTGTAAACGGAGGATGAACTCTCTGATGAGAAGCGTGTGTAAATGGAGGTAGAAGTCTCTGATGCGAAGCTTCTATGTAAATGGAGGTAGATATCTCTGAGGAGAAGCTTGTGTGTAAATGGACGCAGAACTCTCTGACGAGAAGCTTGTGTGTAAAAGGAGGTAGGACTCTCTGCTGAGAAGCTTGATTGTAATTGGCGGCAGAACTCTCTGATCAGAAGCTGGTGTGGACACGGTGGCAGAGCTTCCTGTTGAGAAGCGGATATGTAAATTGATGCAGAACTCTTGGTCGAGAAGCTGGTGAGTAAACGGAGGCAGAACTCTCTGACGAGAAGCTTCTGTGCAAATGGAGTCAGAACGCGCTGATGAGAAGCTGGTGTCTAAATGGAGGTAGAGCTCCCTGACGAGAAACTAGTGTGTAAATGGAGGCAGGAATCCCTGATGAGAAGCTGCTGCGTAAATGGAGGCAGATCTCCCAGTTGAGAAGCTGGTGTGTAAATGCAGGAGTAACTCCCTGATGAGAAGCTTCTGCTCAAATGGAGAAAGAATGCCCTGAGGAGAAGCTGGTGACTTAATGGAGGCAAAACTCTCTAATGACAAGCTGGTGTGTAAATGGAGGCAGAACTCTCTGATCAGAATCTGGTGTGTACACGGTGGCAGAGCTTCCTGTTGAGAAGCGGATATGTAAATTGATGTAGAACTCTTGGTCGAGAAGCTGGTGAGTAAACGGAGGCAGACCTCTCTGACGAGAAGCTTCTGTGCAAATGTAGTCAGAACTCCCTGATGAGAATCTGTTGTTTAAACGGTGGCAGAGCTCTCTGATAAGACGCGTGTGTGTAAATGGAGGCAGAACGCTCTGATGAAAAGCTGCTGGATAAATGAAGGCAGATCTCCCTGATGAGCAGCTGGTGTGTAAGTAGAGGCAGAACTCTCAGATGAGAACCTGGTTTGTAAACGGAGGAAGAACTCTCTGATGAGAAGCTTGTGTGTAAAGGCAGGCAGACATTCCGGAGGAGAAGCTTGTGTGTAAATGCAGGTACAACTCTCTGATGAGAAGCCTGTGTGTAAAGGCAGGCAGAAATTCCGGAGGAGAAGCTTGTGTGTAAATGCAGGTACAGCTCTCTGATGAGAAGCTTGTGTGCATATGGAGGAAGATCTCTCTGAGGAAAAGCTTGTGTGCAAATGGAGGTAGATCTCCCTGAAGAAAAGTTTCTGTGTAAATGGACGCAGAACTCTGTGACAAGAAGTTAGTATGTAAACGGAGGCAGAACTCTCTGACGAGAAGCTTGTGTGCAAAAGGAGGTAGGAAACGCTGCTGAAAAGCTGGTGTTTGAATGGCGGCAGAACTCTCTGATGAGAAGCTAGTGTGTAAAAGGAGGCAGAACTCTCTGATCAGACGCTGGTGTGTAAATGGAGGCAGAACTCCCTGCTGAGAATCTTGTGCGTGACGGAGGCAGAACTCCCTGATGAGAAGCTGCTGCGTAAATGGAGGCAGAACTCCCTGAAATAGCTGGTGTGCATATGTAAGTAGAACTCCGCGATGAGAAGCTGGTGTGTAAATGACGGCAGAACTCTTTGATGAGAGCTGGTTTTTAAATGCTGGCAGAACAATCTGGTGAGAATCTGGTGTGTAAATGGAGGAGGAACTCCCTGATGAGAAGCTTGTGTGCAAATCGATGTAAATCTCTCTGAGGAGAAGCTTCTGTGTAAATGGACGCAGAACTCTCTGACAAGACGGTAGTATTTAAACAGAGGCAGAACTCTCTGAGGAGAAGCTTGTGTTTAAAAGGAGGTAGGAAACGCTGCTGAGAAGCTGGTGCTTGAACGGCGGCAGAACTCTCTGATTAGAACCTGGTGTGTAAACGGAAGCAGAACTCTCTGATGAGACGCTGGTGTATAAATGGATTTAGAAGTCTCTGATGAGCAGCTTGTGTGCAAATGGAGGTAGAGTTCCCTGACGAGAAACTAGTGTGTAAACGGAGGCAGGAATCCCTGATGAGAAGCTGCTGCGTAAATGAAGGCAGATCTCCCTGATAAGAAGCTGGTGTGTAAACGGAGGAAGAACTCTCTCGTGACAAGCTTGTGTGTAAGGGCAGTCATAAATTCCGGAGGAGAAGCTTGTGTGTAAATGCAGGTACAACTCTCTGATGAGAAGCTTGTGTGCAAATGGAAGAAGATCTCTCTGAGGAAAAGCTTGTGTGCAAATTGAGGTGGATCTCCCTGAAGAAAAGTTTCTGTGTAAATGGACGCAGAACTCTCTGACAAGAAATTAGTATGTAAACGGAGGCAGAACTCTCTGACGAGAAGCTTGTGTGTAAAAGGAGGTAGGAAACGCTGCTGAGAAGCTGGTGTTTGAATGGCGGCAGAACTCTCTGATGAGAAGCTGGTGTGTAAAAGGAGGCAGAACTCTCTGATCAGATGCTCGTGTGTAAATGGAGGCAGAGCTCTCTGACGAGGAGCTGGTATGTAAATGGAGACAGAACTCCCTGCTGAGTATCTTGTGCGTGAAGGCGGCAGAACTCCCTGATGAGAAGCTGCTGCGTAAATGGAGCAGAACTCACTTAAATAGCTGGTGTGCATATCTAAGTAGAACTCCGCGATGAGAAGCTGGTGTGTAAATGGAGGCAGAACTCTCTGATGAGAAGCTTGTGTGTAAATGACGGCAGAACTCTTTGATGAGAGCTGGTGTTTAAATGCTCGCAGAACTCTCTAATGAGAAGCTGGAGTGTAAATTGAGGTAGTATTCCCGGACAAGAAGCTGGTGTGTAAAAGGAGGAAGAACACTCTGATGAGAAGCTTGTGTGTTAATGGAGGTAAATCTCTCTGAGGAGAAGCTTGTGTTTAAATGGACTCAGAACTCTCCGAGGAGAAGCTTGTTTGTAAATGGAGGTAGATCTCTCTGATGAGACGCTGGTGTGTAAATGGAAGCAGAACTCTCTGACGAGAAGCTGTTGTGTAAATGGAGGTATAACTCCCTGATGAGAAGCTGCGTCGCAAATGGATGCAGAACTCCCTTATATAGCTGGTGTGCATATGTAAGTGGAATTCCGCGATGAGAAGCTGGTGTGTAATCGGAGGCAGAACTCTCTGATGAGAAGCTTGTGTGTAAAAGGAGGCAGGAAACACTGCTGAGAAACTGTTGTTTAAATGGCCGCAGAACTCCCTGCTGAGAATCTTGTGCGTGAAGGAGGCAGAACTCTCTGATGAGGAGCTGGCGTGTAAATGGAGGCAGAACTCTCTGACGAGAAGCTGGTGTGTATGTGGACACAGAACTCCGTGATGAGAATCTTGTGCGTGAATGGACGTAGAACTCCCTGAAGAGAAGCTGCGGCGCAAATGGAGGCAGAACTCACTAATGAGAAGCTGGAGTGTAAATGGAGGTAGTACTCCCTGACGAGAAGCTGGTGTGTGAAAGGAGGTAGGAAACGCTGCTGAAAAGCTGGTGTTTGAATGGCGGCAGAACTCTCTGATGAGAAGCTGGTGTGTAAAAGGAGGCAGAAATCTCTGATCAGACGCTGGTGTGTAAATGGAGGCAGAGCTCTCTGACGAGGCGCTGGTATTTAAATGGAGACAGAACTTCCTGCTGAGAAGCTTGTGCGTTAAGGAGGCAGAACTCCCTGATGAGAAGCTGCTGCGTAAATGCAGGCAGAACTCCCTTAAATAGCTGGTGTGCATATGTAAGTAGAACTCCGCGATGAGAAGCTGGTGTTTAAATGCTGGCAGAACTCTCTAATGAGAAGATGGAGTGCAAATTGAGGTAGCACTCCCGAACAAGAAGCTGGTATGTAAACGGAGGAAGAACACTCTGATGAGAAACTTGTCTGTAAATGGAGATAGAAGTCTCCGATTGGAAGCTTGTGTGTTAATGGAGGTAAATCTCTCTGAGGAGAAGCTTGTGTGTAAATTGACTCAGAACTCTCCGAGGAGAAGCTTGTGTGTAAATGGAGGTAGATCCCTCTGATGAGACGCTGGTGTGTAAATGTAAGCAGAACTCTCTGACGAGAAGCTGGTGTGTAAATGGAGACAGAACTCCGTGATGAGAATCTTGTGCGTCAATGGAGGTAGAACTCCCTGATGAGAAACTGCGGCGCAAATGCAGGCAGAACTCCCTTATATAGCTGGTGTGCATATGTAAGTAGAACTCTGCGATGCGAATCTGGTGTGTAAATGGAGGAGGAACTCCCTGATGAGAAGCTTGTGTGCAAATAGATGTAGCTCTCTCTGAGGAGAAGCTTCTGAGTAAATGGACGCAGAACTCTCTGACGTGAAGCTTGTGTGTAAAAGGAGGAAGGACTCTCTGCTGAGAAGCTTGATTGTAATTGGCGGTAGAACTCTCTGATCAGAAGCTGGTGTGTACACGGTGGCAGAGCTTCCTGTTGAGAAGCGTATATGTAAATTGATGTAGAACTCTTGGTCGAGAAGCTGGCGAGTAAACAGAGGCAGAACTCTCTGACAAGAAGCATCTGTGCAAATGGAGTCAGAACGCCCTGATGAGAAGCTGGTGTCTAAATGGAGGTAGAACCCCCTGAAGAGAAACTAGTCTGTAAATGGAGGCAGAAATCCCTGATGAGAATCTGTTCTGTAAATGGAGGTAGAGCTCCCTGACGAGAAACTAGTGTGTAAATGGAGGCAGAAATCCCTGATGAGAAGCTGCTGCGTAAATGGAGGAGTAACTCCCTGATGAGAAGCTTCTGGTCAAACGGAGAAAGAATGCCCTGAGGAGAAGCTGGTGACTTAATGGAGGCAAAACTCTCTAATGACAAGCTGGTGTGTAAATGGAGGCAGAACTCTCTGATGAGATGCTTGTGTGTAAATGGAGTTAGAAGTCTATGATGAGAAGCTTCAGTGCAAATGGAGGTAGATCTCTCTGAAGAGAATCTTGTGTGTAAATGGATGCAGAACTCTATGACAAGAAGCTAATACATAACCGGAGGCAGAACTCCCTGACGAGAAGCTTGTGTGTAAAAGGAGGTAAGAAACGCTGCTGAGAAGCTGGTGTTTGAATAGCGGCAGAACTCTCTGATGAGAAGCTAGTGTTTAAACGGAGGCAGAACTCTCTGATAAGACGCTGGTGTGTAAATGGAGGCAGAACTCTCTGATGAAAAGCTGCTGAGTAAATGAAGGCAGATATCCCTGATGAGAAACTGGTATGTAAATGTAAGCAGAACTCTCTGATGAGAAGCTGGTCTATAAACAGAGGTAGAACTCCCGGATGAGCAGCTGGTGTGTAAGTGGAGGCAGAACTCTCTGATGAGAACCTGGTTTGCAAACGGAGGAAGAACTCTCTGATGAGAAGCTTGTGTGTAAAGGCAGGCAGAAATTCCGCAGGGGAAGCTTGTGTGTAAATGCAGGAACAACTCTCTGATGAGAAGCTTGTGTGCAAATGGAGGAAGATCTCTCTGAGGAAAAGCTTGTGTGCAAATGGAGGTAGATCTCCCTGAAGAAAAGTTTATGTGTAAATGGACGCAGAACTCTGTGACAAGAAGTTAGTATGTAAACGGAGGCAGAACTCTCTGACGAGAAGCTTGTGTGTAAAAGGAGGTAGGAAACGCTGCTGAGAAGCTGGTGTTTGAATGGCGGCAGAACTCTCTGATGAGAAGCTGGTGTGTAAAAGTAGGCAGAACTCTCTGACGAGGAGGTGGTATGTAAATGGAGACAGAACTCCCTGCTGAGAATCTTGTGCGTGAAGGAGGCAGAACTCCCTGATGAGAAGCTGCTGCGTAAATGGAGGCAGAACTCCCTTAAATAGCTGGTGTGCATATGTAAGTAGAACTCCGCGATGAGAAGCTGGTGTGTAAATGGAGACAGAACTCTCTGATGAAAAGTGCCGGGTAAATGGAGGCCGATCTCCCTGATGAGAAGCTGGTGCGTAAAAGTAGGCGGCTTCTCTCTGATGAGAAGCTTGTGTGTAAATAGCGGCAGAATTCTTTGATGAGAGCTGGTGTTTAAATGCTGGCAGAACTCTATAATGAGAAGCTGGAGTGTAAATTGAGGTAGTTCTCCCGGACAAGAAGCTGCTGTGTAAACGGAGGAAGAACACTCTGATGAGAAGCTTGTGTGTAAATGGAGATACAAGTCTCCGATGAGAAGCTTGTGTGTTAATGGAAGTAAATATCTCTGAGGAGAAGCTTGTGTGCAAATGGAGGTAGATCTCTCTGATGAGACGCTGGTGTGTAAATGGAGACAGAACTCCGTGATGAGAATCTTGTGCTTGAATGGAGGTAGAACTCCCCGATGAGAAGCTGCGACGGAAATGGAGGCAGAATTCCCTTATATACCTGGTGTGCACATGTAAGTAGAACTCCGCGATGAGACGCTGGTGTGTAAATGGTGTTAGCAGTCTCTGATGAGCAGCTTGTGTGCAAATGGAGGTTGATCTCTCTGAGGAGAAGCTTGTGTATAAATGGACGTAGAACTCTCTGACTAGAAGCTGGTGTGTAAAAGGAGGCAGAAAACGCTGCTTAGAAGCTGGTGTTTAAATGGCGGCAGAACTCTCTAATGAGAAGCTGGTGTGTAAATTGAGGTAGTACTCCCGAGCAAGAAGCTGCTGTGTAAACGGAGGAAGAACACTCTGATGAGAAGCTTCTGTGCAAATGGAGTCAGAACGCCCTGATGAGAAGCTGGTGTCTAAATGGAGGTAGAGCTCCCTGACGAGAAACTAGTGTGTAAATGGAGGCAGGAATCCCTGATGAGAAGCTGCTGCGTAAATGGAGGCAGATCTCCCTGTTGAGAAGCTGGTGTGTAAATGAAGGAGTAACTCCCTGATGAGAAGCTTCTGCTCAAATGGAGAAAGAATGCCCTGAGGAGAAGCTGGTGAATTAATGGAGGCAAAACTCTCTAATGACAAGCTGGTGTGTAAATGGAGGCAGAACTCTCTGATGAGATGCTTGTGTGTAAATGGACTTAGAAGTCTCTGATGAGAAGCGTGTGTGCAAATGCATGCAGAACGCTATGACAAGAAGCTAATACGTAACCGGAGGCAGAGCTCCCTGACGAGAAGCTTGTGTGTAAAAGGAGGTAAGAAACGCTGCTGAGAACCTGGTGTTTGAATAGCGGCAGAACTCTCTGATGTGAAGCTGATGTTAAAACGGTGGCAGAACTCTCTGATAAGACGCTGGTGTGTAAATGGAGGCAGAACTCTCTGATGAAAAGCTGCTGGATAAATGAAGGCAGATCTCCCTGATGAGAAGCTGGTGTGTAAACGGAGGTAGAACTCCCTGATGAGCAGCTGGTGTGTAAGTAGAGGCAGAACTCTCTGATGAGAACCTGGTTTGTAAACGGAGGATGAACTCTCTGATGAAAAGCTTGTGTGTAAAGGCAGGCAGACATTCCGGAGGAGAAGCTTGTGTGTAAATGCAGGTACAACTCTCTGATGAGAAGCTTGTGTGTGAAGGCAGGCAGAAATTCCGGAGGAGAAGCTTGTGTGTAAATGCAGGTACAACTCTCTGATGAGAAGCTTGTGTACAAATGGAGGTAGATCTCCCTGAAGAAAAGTTTCTGTGTAAATGGACGCAGAACTCTGTGACAAGAAGATAGTATGTAAACGGAGGCAGAACTCTCTGACGAGAAGCTTGTGTGTAAAAGGAGGTAGGAAACGCTGCTGAGAAGCTGGTGTTTGAATGGCGGCAGAACTCTCTGATGAGAAGCTGTTGTGTAAAAGGAGGCAGAACTCTCTGATCAGACGCTGGTATGTAAATGGAGACAGAACTCCCTGCTGAGAATCTTATGCGTGAAGGAGGCAGATCTCCCTGATGAGAAGCTGCTGCGTAAATGGAGGCAGAACTCCCTTAAATAGCTGGTGTGCATATGTAAGTAGAACTCCGCGCTGAGAAGCTGGTGTGTAAATGGAGACAGAACTCTCTGATGAAAAGTGCCGGGTAAATGGAGGCCGATCTCCCTGATGAGAAGCTGGTGCGTAAATGTAGGCGGCACTCTCTGATGAGAAGCTTGTGTGTAAATGGCGGCAGAACTCTTTGATAAGAGCTGGTGTTTAAATACTGGCCGAACTCTCGAATGAGAAGCTGGAGTGTAAATTGAGGTAGTACTCCCGGACAAGAAGCTGCTGTGTAAACGGAGGAAGAACACTCCGATGAGAAGCTTTTGTGTTAATGGAAGTAAATATCTCTGAGGAGAAGCTTGTGTGTAAATGGACGCAGAAATCTCCGAGGCGAAGCTTGTGTGTAAATGGAGGTAGATCTCTCTGATGAGACGCTGGTGTGTAAATGGAGACAGAACTCCCTGATGAGAAGCTTGTGTGCAAACCGATGTAGATCTCTCTGAGCAGAAGCTTCTGAGTAAATGGACGCAGGACTCTCTGACAAGAAGGTAGTATGTAAACAGAGGCAGAACTCTCTGAGGAGAAGCTTGTGTTTAAAAGGAGGTACGAAACGCTGCTGAGAAGCTGGTGTTTGAACGGCGGCAGAACTCTCTGATGAGAATCTGGTGTGTAAACGGATGCAGAACTCTCTGATGAGAATCGTGTGTAAATGTAGACAGCAGTCTCTGATGAGCAGCTTGTGTGCAAATGGAGGTAGAGCTCTCTGAGGAGAAGCTTGTGTATAAATGGACGTAGAACTCTCTGACTGGAAGCTGGTGTGTAATCGGAGGCAGAACTCTCTGACGAGAAGCTTGTGTGTAAAAGGAGGCAGTAAACGCTGCTTAGAAGCTGGTGTTTAAATGGCGGCAGAACTCTCTGATGAGAAGCTGGTGTGTAAACGGAGGCAGAACTCTCTGATGAGACGCTGGTGTGTAAATGGAGGCAGAACTCTCCGACGAGAAGCTGGTGTGTAAATGGAGGTAGTTATCCCTGACGAGAAGCTGGTGCGTAAACGGAGGAAGAACTCTCTGATGAGATGCTTGTGTGTAAATGGACTTAGAAGTCTCTGATGAGAAACTTGTGTGCAAATGCAGGTAGATCTCTCTGAAGAGAAGCCTGTGTGTGAATGGAGGTAGGAAACGCTGCTGAGGAGCAAGTGTTTGAATAGCGGCAGAACTCTCTGATCAGAAGCAGGTGTTTAAACGGAGGCAGAACTCTCTGATGAGACGCTGGTGTGTAAATCGAGGTAGAACTCTCTGATGAAAAGCTACTGGGTAAATGGAGGCAGATCTCCCTGATGAGAAGCTGCTGTGCAAATGGAGGCAAAACTCACTGATGACAAGCTGGTGTGTAAATGGAGGCATAACTCTCTGATGAGAAGCTGGTGGGTAAATGCTGGCAGAACTCTCTAATGAGAAGCTGGAGTCCAAATTGAGGTGGTACTCCCGGACAAGAGGCTGGTGTGTAAACGGAGGATGAACTCTCTGATGAGAAGCGTGTGTAAATGGAGGTAGAAGTCTCTGATGCGAAGCTTCTATGTAAATGGACGCAGAACTCTCTGACGAGAAGCTTGTGTGTAAAAGGAGGTAGGACTCTCTGCTGAGAAGCTTGATTGTAATTGGCGGCAGAACTCTCTGATCAGAAGCTGGTGTGGACACGGTGGCAGAGCTTCCTGTTGAGAAGCGGATATGTAAATTGATGCAGAACTCTTGGTCGAGAAGCTGGTGAGTAAACGGAGGCAGAACTCTCTGACGAGAAGCTTCTGTGCAAATGGAGTCAGAACGCGCTGATGAGAAGCTGGTGTCTAAATGGAGGTAGAGCTCCCTGACGAGAAACTAGTGTGTAAATGGAGGCAGGAATCCCTGATGAGAAGCTGCTGCGTAAATGGAGGCAGATCTCCCAGTTGAGAAGCTGGTGTGTAAATGCAGGAGTAACTCCCTGATGAGAAGCTTCTGCTCAAATGGAGAAAGAATGCCCTGAGGAGAAGCTGGTGACTTAATGGAGGCAAAACTCTCTAATGACAAGCTGGTGTGTAAATGGAGGCAGAACTCTCTGATCAGAATCTGGTGTGTACACGGTGGCAGAGCTTCCTGTTGAGAAGCGGATATGTAAATTGATGTAGAACTCTTGGTCGAGAAGCTGGTGAGTAAACGGAGGCAGACCTCTCTGACGAGAAGCTTCTGTGCAAATGTAGTCAGAACTCCCTGATGAGAATCTGTTGTTTAAACGGTGGCAGAGCTCTCTGATAAGACGCGTGTGTGTAAATGGAGGCAGAACGCTCTGATGAAAAGCTGCTGGATAAATGAAGGCAGATCTCCCTGATGAGCAGCTGGTGTGTAAGTAGAGGCAGAACTCTCAGATGAGAACCTGGTTTGTAAACGGAGGAAGAACTCTCTGATGAGAAGCTTGTGTGTAAAGGCAGGCAGACATTCCGGAGGAGAAGCTTGTGTGTAAATGCAGGTACAACTCTCTGATGAGAAGCCTGTGTGTAAAGGCAGGCAGAAATTCCGGAGGAGAAGCTTGTGTGTAAATGCAGGTACAGCTCTCTGATGAGAAGCTTGTGTGCATATGGAGGAAGATCTCTCTGAGGAAAAGCTTGTGTGCAAATGGAGGTAGATCTCCCTGAAGAAAAGTTTCTGTGTAAATGGACGCAGAACTCTGTGACAAGAAGTTAGTATGTAAACGGAGGCAGAACTCTCTGACGAGAAGCTTGTGTGTAAAAGGAGGTAGGAAACGCTGCTGAGAAGCTGGTGTTTGAATGGCGGCAGAACTCTCTGATGAGAAGCTGGTGTGTAAATGGAGGCAGAACTCTCTGACGAGGAGCTGGTATGTAAATGGAGACAGAACTCCCTGCTGAGAATCTTGTGCGTGAAGGAGGCAGAACTCCCTGATGAGAAGCTGCTGCGTAAATGGAGGCAGAACTCCCTTAAATAGCTGGTGTGCATATGTAAGTAGAACTCCGCGATGAGAAGCTGGTGTGTAAATGGAGACAGAACTCTGATGAAAAGTGCCGGGTAAATGGAGGCCGATCTCCCTGATGAGAAGCTGGTGCGTAAATGTAGGCGGCACTCTCTGATGAGAAGCTTGTGTGTAAATGGCGGCAGAACTCTTTGATGAGAATCTGGAGTCCAAATTGAGGTAGTAGTCCCGGACAAGAGGCTGGTGTGTAAACGGAGGAAGAACACTCTGATGAGAAGCGTGTGTAAATGGAGGTAGAAGTCTCTGATGCGGTACTTCTGTGCAAATGGAGGCAGATCTCTCTGATGAGACGCTGGTGTGTAAATGGAGACAGAACTCCGTGATATGAATCTTGTGCGTGAATGGAGGTAGAACTCCCCGATGAGAAGCTGCGGCGCATTGGAGGCAGAACTCCCTTATATAGCTGGTGTGCATATGTAAGTAGAACTCCGCGATGAGAAGCTGGTGTGTAAATGGAGGCAGAAAAATCTGATGAGAATCTGGTGTGTAAATGGAGGAGGAACTCGCTGATGAGAAGCTTGTGTGCAAATCGATGTAGATCTCTCTGAGGATAAGCTTCTGAGTAAATGGACGCAGGACTCTCTGACAAGAAGGTAGTATGTAAACAGAGGCAGAACTCTCTGAGGAGAAGCTTGTGTTTAAAAGGAGGTACGAAACTCTGCTGAGAAGCTGGTGTTTGAACGGCGGCAGAACTCTCTGATGAGAATCTGGTGTGTAAACGGAAACAGAATTCTCTGATGAGACGCTGGTGCGTAAATGGATTTAGCAGTCACTGATGAGCAGCTTGTGTGCAAATGGAGGTAGATCTCTCTGAGGAGAAGCTTGTGTATAAATGGACGTAGAACTCTCTGATGAGAAGCTGGTGTTTAAACGGAGGCAGAACTCTCTGATGAACAGCTACAGGGTAAATGGAGGCAGATCTCCCTGATGAGAAGCTGCTGTGCAAATGGAGGTAAAACTCACTGATGACAAGCTGGTGTGTAAATGGAGGCATAACTCTCTGATGAGAAGCTGGTGTGTAAATGCTGGCAGAACTCTCTAATGAGAAGCTGGAGTCCAAATTGAGGTAGTACTCCTGGATAAGAGGCTGGTGTGTAAACGGAGGAAGAACACTGATGAGAAGCGTGTGTAAATGGAGGTAGAAGTCTCTGATGCGAAGCTTCTATGTAAATGGAGGTAGATATCTCTGAGGAGAAGCTTGTGTGTAAATGGACGCAGAACTCTCTGACGAGAACCTTGTGTGTAAAAGGAGGTAGGACTCTCTGCTGAGAAGCTTGATTGTAATTGGCGGCAGAACTCTCTGATCAGAAGCTGGTGTGTACACGGTGGCAGAGCTTCCTGTTGAGAAGCGGATATGTAAATTGATGCAGAACTCTTGGTCGAGAAGCTGGTGAGTAAACGGAGGCAGAACTCTCTGACGAGAAGCTTCTGTGCAAATGAACTCAGAACGCCCTGATGAGAAGCTGGTGTCTAAATGGAGGCAGAGCTCCCTGACGAGAGATTAGTGTGTAAATGGAGGCAGGAATCCCTGATGAGAAGCTGCTGCGTAAATGGAGGCAGATCTCCCTGTTGAGAAGCTGGTGTGTAAATGGAGGAGTAACTCCCTGATGAGAAGCTTCTGCTCAAATGGAGAAAGAATGCCCTGAGGAGAAGCTGGTGACTTAATGGAGGCAAAACTCTCTAATGACAAGCTGGTGTGTAAATAGAGGCAGAACTCTCTGATGGGATGCTTGTGTGTAAATGGGCTTAGAAGTCTCTGATGAGAAGCTTGTGTGCAAATGCAGGTAGATCTCTCTGAAGAGAATCTTGTGTGTAAATGGATGCAGAACTCTATGACAAGAAGCTAATACGTAACCGGAGGCAGAGCTCCCTGACGAGAAGCTTGTGTGTAAAAGGAGGTAGGAAACGCTGCTGAGAAGCTGGTATTTGAATAGCGGCAGAACTCTCTGATGTGAAGCTGGTGTTTAAACGGTGGCAGAGCTCTCTGATAAGACGCTGGTGTGTAAATGGAGGCAGAACTCTCTGATGAAAAGCTGCTGGATAAATGAAGACAGATCTCCCTGATGAGCAGCTGGTGTGTAAGTAGAGGCAGAACTCTCAGATGAGAACCTGGTTTGTAAACGGAGGAAGAACTCTCTGATGAGAAGCTTGTGTGTAAAGGCAGGCAGACATTCAGGAGGAGAAGCTTGTGTGTAAATGCAGGTACAACTCTCTGATGAGAAGCTTGTGTGCATATGGAGGAAGATCTCTCTGAGGAAAAGCTTGTGTGCAAATGGAGGTAGATCTCCCTGAAGAAAAGTTTCTGTGTAAATGGACACAGAACTCTGTGACAAGAAGTTAGTATGTAAACGGAGGCAGAACTCTCTGACGAGAAGCTTGTGTGTAAAAGGAGGTAGGAAACGCTGCTGAGAAGCTGGTGTTTGAATGGCGGCAGAACTCTCTGATGAGAAGCTGGTGTGTAAAAGTAGGCAGAACTCTCTGATCAGACGCTGGTGTGTAAATGGAGGCAGAACTCTCTGACGAGAATCTTGTGCGTGAAGGAGGCAGAACTCCCTGATGAGAAGCTGCTGCGTAAATGGAGACAGAACTCCCTTAAATAGCTGGTGTGCATATGTAAGTAGAACTCCGCGATGAGAAGCTGGTGTGTAAATGGAGACAGAACTCTGATGAAAAGTGCCGGGTAAATGGAGGCCGATCTCCCTGATGAGAAGCTGGTGCGTAAATGTAGGCGGCACTCTCTGATGAGAAGCTTGTGTGTAAATGGCGGCAGAACTCTTTGATGAGAAGCTGGAGTCCAAATTGAGGTAGTACTCCCGGACAAGAGGCTGGTGTGTAAACGGAGGAAGAACACTCTGATGAGAAGCGTGTGTAAATGGAGGTAGAAGTCTCTGATGCGAAGCTTCTGTGTAAATGGAGGTAGATCTCTCTGATGAGACGCTGGTGTGTAAATGGAGACAGAACTCCGTGATGAGAATCTTGTGCTTGAATGGAGGTAGAACTCCCCGATGAGAAGCTGCGGCGCAAATGGAGGCAGAACTCTCTTATATAGCTGGTGTGCATATGTGAGTAGAACTCCGCGATGAGAAGCTGGTGTGTAAATGGAGGCAGAAAAATCTGATGAGAATCTGGTGTGTAAATGGAGGAGGAACTCGCTGATGAGAAGCTTGTGTGCAAATCGATGTAGATCTCTCTGAGGAGAAGCTTCTGAGTAAATGGACGCAGGACTCTCTGACAAGAAGGTAGTATGTAAACAGAGGCAGAACTCTCTGAGGAGAAGCTTGTGTTTAAAAGGAGGTACGAAACGCTGCTGAAAAGCTGGTGTTTGAACGGCGGCAGAACTCTCTGATGAGAATCTGGTGTGTAAACGGAAGCAGAACTCTCTGATGAGACGCTGGTGTGTAAATTGATTTAGCAGTCACTGATGAGCAGCTTGTGTGCAAATGGAGGTAGATCTCTCTGAGGAGAAGCTTGTGTATAAATGGACGTAGAACTCTCTGACTGGAAGCTAGTGTGTAATCGGAGGCAGAACTCTCTGACGAGAAGCTTGTGTGTAAAAGGAGGCAGGAAACGCTGCTTAGAAGCTGGTGTTTAAATGGCGGCAGAACTCTCTGATGAGAAGCTGGTGTGTAAACGGAGGCAGAACTCTCTGATGAGACGCTGGCGTGTAAATGGAGGCAGAACTCTCTGACGAGAAGCTGGTGTGTAAGTGGACACAAAACTCCGTGATGAGAATCTTGTGCGTGTATGGAGGTAGAACTCCCTGATGAGAAGCTGCGGCGCAAATGGAGCCAGAACTCACTGACGAGAAGCTGGAGTGTAAATGGAGGTAGTACTCCCTGACGAGAAGCTGGTGCGTAAACGGAGGAAGAACTCTCTGATGAGAAGCTTGTGTATAAACGGAGGCAAAAATTCCGGAGGAGAAGCTTGTGCGTAAATGCAGGTAGAACTCTCTGATGAGAAGCTTGTGTGTGAATGGAGGTAGGAAACGCTGCTGAGAAGCAGGTGTTTGAATAGCGGCAGAACTCTCTTATGAGAAGCTGGTGTTTAAACGGAGGCAGAACTCTCTGATGAGACGCTGCTGTTTATATCGAGGCAGAACTCTCTGATGAAAAGCTACTGGGTAAATGGAGGCAGATCTCCCTGATGAGAAGCTGCTGTGTAAATGGAGGCAAAACTCTCTGATGAGAAGCTTGTGTGTAAAAGGAGGTAGGACTCTCTGCTGAGAAGCTTGATTGTAATTGGCGGCAGAACTCTCTGATCAGAAGCTGGTGTGTACACGGTGGCAGAGCTTCCTGTTGAGAAGCGGATATGTAAATTGATGTAGAACTCTTGGTCGAGAAGCTGGGTAGTAAACGGAGGCAGAACTCTCTGACGAGAAGCTTCTGTGCAAATGTACTCAGAACGCCCTGATGAGAAACTTGTGTGGAAATGGAGGTAGAACTCCCTGATGAGAATCTGTTGTGTAAATGGAGGTAGAGCTCCCTGACGAGAAACTAGTGTGTAAATGGAGGCAGAAATCCCTGATGAGAAGCTGCTGCGTAAATGCGGGAGTAACTCCCTGATGAGAAGCTTCTGGTCAAACGGAGAAAGAATGCCCTGAGGAGAAGCTGGTGACTTAATGGAGGCAAAACTCTCTAATGACAAGCTGGTGTGTAAATGCAGGCAGAACTCTCTGATGGGAAGCTAGTGTTTAAACGGAGGCAGAACTCTCTGATGAAAAGCTGCTGGGTAAATGAAGGCAGATCTCCCTGATGAGAAACTGGTATGTAAATATAAGCAGAACTCTCTGATGAGAAGCTGGTCTATAAACCGAGGTAGAACTCCCGGATGAGCAGCTGGTGTGTAAGTGGAGGCAGAATTCTCTGATGAGAACCTGGTTTGCAAACGGAGGAAGAACTCTCTGATGAGAAGCTTGTGTGGAAAGGCAGGCAGAAATTCCGGAGGGGAAGCTTGTGTGTAAATGCAGGTACAACTCTCTGATGAGAAGCTTGTGTGCAAATGGAGGAAGATCTCTCTGAGGAAAAGCTTGTGTGCAAATTGAGGTAGATCTCCCTGAAGAAAAGTTACTGTGTAAATGGACGCAGAACTCTGTGACAAGAAGTTAGTATGTAAACGGAGGCAGAACTCTCTGACGAGAAGCTTGTGTGTAAAAGGAGGTAGGAAACGCTGCTGAGAAGCTGGTGTTTGAATGGCGGCAGAACTCTCTGATGAGAAGCTGCTGCGTAAATGGAGGCAGAACTCCCTTAAACAGCTGGTGTGCATATGTAAGTAAAACTCCGCGATGAGAAGCTGGTGTGTAAATGGCGACAGAACTCTATGATGAGAGCTGGTGTTTAAATGCTGGCAGAACTCTCTAATAAGAAGCTGGAGTGTAAATTGAGGTAGTACTCCCGGACAAGAAGCTGCTGTGTAAACGGAGGAAGAACACTCTGATGAGAAGCTTGTGTGTAAATGGAGATAGAAGACTCCGATGAGAAGCTTGTGTGTTAATGGAAGTAAATATCTCTGAGGAGAAGCTTGTGTGTAAATGGAGGTAGATCTCTCTGATGAGACGCTGGTGTGTAAATGGAGACAGAACTCCGTGATGAGAATCTTGTGCTTGAATGGAGGTAGAACTCCCCGATGAGAAGCTGCGGCGCAAATGGAGGCAGAACTCCCTTATATAGCTGGTGTGCATATGTAAGTAGAACTCCGCGATGAGAAGCTGGTGTGTAAATGGAGGCAGAAAAATCTGATGAGAATCTGGTGTGTAAATGGAGGAGGAACTCGCTGATGAGAAGCTTGTGTGCAAATCGATGTAGATCTCTCTGAGAAGAAGCTTCTGAGTAAATGGACGCAGGACTCTCTGACAAGAAGGTAGTATGTAAACAGAGGCAGAACTCTCTGAGGAGAAGCTTGTGTTTAAAAGGAGGTACGAAACGCTGCTGAGAAGCTGGTGTTTGAACGGCGGCAGAAGTCTCTGAAGAGAATCTGGTGTGTAAACGGATGCAGAACTCTCTGATGAGAATCGTGTTTAAATGTAGACAGCAGTCTCTGAGCAGCTTGTGTGCAAATGGAGGTAGATCTCTCTGAGGAGAGGCTTGTGTATAAATGGACGTAGAACTCTCTGACTAGAAGCTGGTGTGTAATCGGAGGCAGAACTCTCTGACGAGAAGCTTGTGTGTAAAAGGAGGCAGGAAACGCTGCTTAGAAGCTGGTGTTTAAATGGTGGCAGAACTCTCTGATGAGAAGCTGGTGTGTAAACGGAGGCAGAACTCTCTGATGAGACGCTGGCGTGTAAATGGAGGCAGAACTCTCTGACGAGAAGCTGGTGTGTAAGTGGACACAAAACTCCGTGATGAGAATCTTGTGCGTGAATGGAGGTACAACACCCTGATGAGAAGCTGCGGCGCAAATGGAGGCAGAACTCACTAATGAGAAGCTGGAGTGTAAATGGAGGTAGTACTCCCTGACGAGAAGCTGGTGCGTAAACGGAGGAAGAACACTCTGATGAGAAGCTTGTGTATAAACCGAGGCAAAAATTCCGGAGGAGAAGCTTGTGCGTAAATGCAGGTAGAACTCTCTGATGAGAAGCTTGTGTGTGAATGGAGGTAGGAAACGCTGCTGAGAAGCAGGTGTTTGAATAGCGGCAGAACTCTCTGATGGGAAGCTAGTGTTTAAACGGAGGCAGAACCCTCTGATGAAAAGCTGCTGGGTAAATGAAGGCAGATCTCCCTGATGAGAAACTGGTATGTAAATGTAAGCAGAACTCTCTGATGAGAAGCTGGTCTATAAACAGAGGTAGAACTCCCGGATGAGCAGCTGGTGTGTAAGTGGAGGCAGAACTCTCTGATGAGAACCTGGTTTGAAAACGGAGGAAGTACTCTCTGATGAGAAGCTTGTGTGTAAAGGCAGGCAGAAATTCCGGAGGGGAAGCTTGTGTGTAAATGCAGGTACAACTCTCTGATGAGAAGCTTGTGTGCAAATGGAGGAAGATCTCTCTGAGGAAAAGCTTGTGTGCAAATGGAGGTAGATCTCCCTGAAGAAAAGTTTCTGTGTAAATGGATGCAGAACTCTGTGACAAGAAGTTAGTATGTAAACGGAGGCAGAACTCTCTGACGAGAAGCTTGTGTGTAAAAGGAGGTAGGAAACGCTGCTGAGAAGCTGGTGTTTGAATGGCGGCAGAACTCTCTGATGAGAAGCTGGTGTGCAAAAGGAGGCAGAACTCTCTGATCAGACGCTGGTGTGTAAATGGAGGCAGAACTCTTTGACGAGGAACTGGTATGTAAATGGAGACAGAACTCCCTGCTGAGAATCTTGTGCGTGAAGGAGGCAGAACTGCCTGATGAGAAGCTGCTGCGTAAATGGAGGCAGAACTCCCTTAAATAGCTGGTGTGCATATGTAAGTAGAACTCCGCGATGAGAAGCTGGTGTGCAAATGGCGACAGAACTCTTTGATGAGAGCTGGTGTTTAAAAGCTGGCAGAACTCTCTAATAAGAAGCTGGAGTGTAAATTGAGGTAGTACTCCCGGACAAGAAGCTGCTGTGTAAACGGAGGAAGAACACTCTGATGAGAAGCTTGTGTGTAAATGGAGATACAAGACTCCGATGAGAAGCGTGTGTGTTAATGGAAGTAAATATCTCTGAGGAGTAGCTTGTGTGTAAATGGAGGTAGATCTCTCTGATGAGACGCTGGTGTGTAAATGGAGAAAGAACTCCGTGATGAGAATCTTGTGCTTGAATGGAGGTAGAACTCCCCGATGAGAAGCTGCGGCGCAAATGGAGGCAGAAATCCCTTATATACCTGGTGTGCATATGTAAGTAGAACTCCGCGATGAGACGCTGGTGTGTAAATGGAGTTAGCAGTCTCTGATGAGCAGCTTGTGTGCAAATGGAGGTTGATCTCTCTGAGGAGAAGCTTGTGTATAATGGACGAAGAACTCTCCGTGGAGTAGCTTGTGTGTAAATGGAGGTAGATCTCTCTGATGAGACGCTGGTGTGTAAATGGAGACAACTCCGTGATGAGAATCTTGTGCTTGAATGGAGGTAGAACTCCCCGATGAGAAGCTGCGGCGCAAATGGAGGCAGAACTCCCTTATATAGCTGGTGTGCATATGTAAGTAGAACTCCGCGATGAGAAGCTGGTGTGTAAATGGAGGCAGAAAAATCTGATGAGAATCTGGTGTGTAAATGGAGGAGGAACTCGCTGATGAGAAGCTTGTGTGCAAATCGATGTAGATCTCTCTGAGGAGAAGCTTCTGAGTAAGTGGACGCAGGACTCTCTGACAAGAAGGTAGTATGTAAACAGAGGCAGAACTCTCTGAGGAGAAGCTTGTGTTTAAAAGGAGGTACGAAACGCTGCTGAGAAGCTGGTGTTTGAACGGCGGCAGAAGTCTCTGAAGAGAATCTGGTGTGTAAACGGATGCAGAACTCTCTGATGAGAATCGTGTGTAAATGTAGACAGCAGTCTCTGAGCAGCTTGTGTGCAAATGGAGGTAGAACTCTCTGAGGAGAAGCTTGTGTATAAATGGACGTAGAACTCTCTGACTAGAAGCTGGTGTGTAATCGGAGGCAGAACTCTCTGACGAGAAGCTTGTGTGTAAAAGGAGGCAGGAAACGCTGCTGAGAAGCTGGTGTTTAAATGGTGGCAGAACTCTCTGATGAGAAGCTGGTGTGTAAACGGAGGCAGAACTCTCTGATGAGACGCTGGCGTGTAAATGGAGGCAGAACTCTCTGACGAGAAGCTGGAGTGTAAGTGGACACAAAACTCCGTGATGAGAATCTTGTGCGTGAATGGAGTTAGAACTCCCTGATGAGAAGCTGCGGCGCAAATGGAGGCAGAACTCACTAATGAGAAGCTGGAGTGTAAATGGAGGTAGTTATCCCTGACGAGAAGCTGGTGCGTAAACGGAGGAAGAACTCTCTGATGAGATGCTTGTGTGTAAATGGACTTGGAAGTCTCTGATGAGAAGCTTGTGTGCAAATGCAGGTAGATCTCTCTGAAGAGAAGCTTGTGTGTGAATGGAGGTAGGAAACGCTGCTGAGAAGCGGGTGTTTGAATAGCGGCAGAACTCTCTGATGAGAAGCTGGTGTTTAAACGGAGGCAGAACTCTCTGATGAGACGCTGGTGCGTATATCGAGGCAGAACTCTCTGATGAAAAGCTACTGGGTAAATGGAGGCAGATCTCCCTGATGAGAAGCTGCTGTGTAAATGGAGGCAGAACTCACTGATGAGAAGCTGGTGTGTAAATGCTGGCAGAACTCTCTAATGAGAAGCTGGAGTCCAAATTGAGGTAGTACTCCCGGACAAGAGGCTGGTGTGTAAACGGAGGAAGAACACTCTGATGAGAAGCGTGTGTAAGTGGAGGTAGAAGTCTCTGATGCGAAGCTTCTGTGTAAATGGAGGTAGATCTCTCTGAGGAGAAGCTTGTGTGTAAATGGACGCAGAACTCTCTGACGAGAAGCTTGTGTGTAAAAGGAGGTAGGACTCTCTGCTGAGAAGTTTGATTGCAATTGGCGGCAGAACTCTCTGATCAGAAGCTGGTGTGTACACGGTGGCAGAGCTTCCTGTTGAGAAGCGGATATGTAAATTGATGCAGAACTCTTGGTCGAGAAGCTGGTGAGTAAACGGAGGCAGAACTCTCTGACGAGAAGCTTCTGTGCAAATGGAGTCAGAACGCCCTGATGAGAAGCTGGTGTCTAAATGGAGGTAGAGCTCCCTGACGAGAAACTAGTGTGTAAATGGAGGCAGGAATCCCTGATGAGAAGCTGCTGCGTAAATGGAGGCAGATCTCCCTGTTGAGAAGCTGGTGTGTAAATGGAGGAGTAACTCCCTGATGAGAAGCTTCGGCTCAAATGGAGAAAGAATGCCCTGAGGAGAAGCTGGTGACTTAATGGAGGCAAAACTCTGTAATGACAAGCTGGTGTGTAAATGGAGGCAGAACTCTTTGATGAGATGCTTGTGTGTAAATGGACTTAGAAGTCTCTGATGAGAAGCTTGTGTGCAAATGCAGGTAGATCTCTCTGAAGAGAATCTTTTGTGTAAATGGATGCAGAACTCTATGACAAGAAGCTAATACGTAACCGGAGGCAGAGCACCCTGACGAGAAGCTTGTGTGTAAAAGGAAGTAAGAAACGCTGCTGAGAACCTGGTGTTTGAATAGCGGCAGAACTCTCTGATGAGAAGCTGGTGTGTAAAAGGGGCAGAACTCTCTGATCAGACGCTGGTGTGTAAATGGAGGCAGAACTCTCTGACGAGGAGCTGGTATGTAAATGGAGACTGAACTCCCTGATGAGAAGCTACTGCGTAAATGGAGGCAGAACTCCCTTAAATAGCTGGTGTGCATATGTAAGTAGAACTCCGCGATGAGAAGCTGGTGTGTAAATGGAGACAGATCTCTGATGAATAGTGCCGGGTAAATGGAGGCCGATCTCCCTGATGAGAAGCTGGTGCGTAAATGTCGGCGGCACTCTCTGATGAGAAGCTTGTGTGTAAATGGCGGCAGAACTCTTTGATGAGAGCTGGTGTTTAAATGCTGGCAGAACTCTCTAATGAGAAGCTGGAGTGTAAATTGAGGTAGTACTCCCGGACAAGAAGCTGCTGTGTAAACGGAGGAAGAACACTCTGATGAGAAGCTTGTGTGTTAATGGAAGTAAATATCTCTGAGGAGAAGCTTGTGTGTAAATGGACGCAGAACTCTCCGAGGAGAAGCTTGTGTGTAAATGGAGGTAGATCTCTCTGATGAGACGCTGGTGTGTAAATGGAGACAGAACTCCCTGATGAGAAGCTTGTGTGCAAATCGATGTGGATCTCTCTGAGCAGAAGCTTCTGAGTAAATGGACGCAGGACTCTCTGACAAGAAGGTAGTATGTAAACAGAGGCAGAACTCTCTGAGGAGAAGCTTGTGTTTAAAAGGAGGTACGAAACGCTGCTGAGAAGCTGGTGTTTGAACGGCGGCAGAACTCTCTGATGAGAATCTGGTGTGTAAACGGAAGCAGAACTCTCTGATGAGACGCTGGTGTGTAAATGGAGTTAGCAGTCTCTGATGAGCAGCTTGTGTATATACGGAGGCAAAAATTCCGGAGGAGAAGCTTGTGCGTAAATGCAGGTAGAACTCTCTGATGAGAAGCTTGTGTGTGAATGGTGGTAGGAAACGCTGCTGAGAAGCAGGTGTTTGAATAGCGGCAGAACTCTCTGATGAGAAGCTGGTGTTTAAACGGAGGCAGAACTCTCTGATGAGAAGCTGGTGTGTAAATCGAGGCAGACCTCTCTGATGAAAAGCTATTGGGTAAGTGGAGGCAGATCTCCCTGATGAGAAGCTGCTGTGTAAATGGAGGCAGAACTCACTGATGAGAAGCTGGTGTGTAAATGCTGGCAGAACTCTCTAATGAGAAGCTGGAGTCCAAATTGAGGTAGTACTCCCGGACAAGAGGCTGGTGTGTAAACGGAGGAAGAACACTCTGATGAGAAGCGTGTGTAAATAGAGGTAGAAGTCTCTGATGCGAAGCTTCTGTGTAAATGGAGTTAGATCTCTCTGAGGAGTAGCTTGTGTGTAAACGGAGGCAGAACTCTCTGATGAGAAGCTTGTGTGTGAATGGAGGTAGGAAACGCTGCTGAGAAGCAGGTGTTTGAATAGCGGCAGAACTCTCTGATGAGAAGCTGGTGTTTAAACGGAGGCAGAACTCTCTGATGAGAAGCTGGTGTGTAAATCGAGGCAGACCTCTCTGATGAAAAGCTATTGGGTAAGTGGAGGCAGATCTCCCTGATGAGAAGCTGCTGTGTAAATGGAGGCAGAACTCACTGATGACAAGCTTGTGTGTAAATGGAGGCATAACTCTCTGATGAGAAGCTGGTGTGTAAATGCTGGCAGAACTCTCTAATGAGAAGCTGGAGTCCAAATTGAGGTAGTACTCCCGGACAAGAGGCTGGTGTGTAAACGGAGGAAGAACACTCTGATGAGAAGCGTGTGTAAATAGAGGTAGAAGTCTCTGATGCGAAGCTTCTGTGTAAATGGAGGTAGATCTCTCTGAGGAGAAGCTTGTGTGTAAATGGACACAGAACTTTCTGACGAGAAGCTTGTGTGTAAAAGGAGGTAGGACTCTCTGCTGAGAAGCTTGATTGTAATTGGCGGCAGAACTCTCTGATCAGAAGCTGGTGTGTACACGGTGGCAGAGCTTCCTGTTGAGAAGCGGATATGTAAATTGATGCAGAACTCTTGGTCGAGAAGCTGGTGAGTAAACGGAGGCAGAACTCTCTGACGAGAAGCTTCTGTGCAAATGGAGTCAGAACGCCCTGATGAGAAGCTGGTGTCTAAATGGAGGTAGAGCTACCTGACGAGAAACTAGTGTGTAAATGGAGGCAGGAATCCCTGATGAGAAGCTGCTGCGTAAATGGAGGCAGATCTCCCTGTTGAGAAGCTGGTGTGTAAATGGAGGAGTAACTCCCTGATGAGAAGCTTCTGCTCAAATGGAGAAAGAATGCCCTGAGGTGAAGCTGGTGACTTAATGGAGGCAAAACTCTCTAATGACAAGCTGGTGTGTAAATGGAGGCAGAACTCTCTGATGAGATGCCTGTGTGTAAATGGACTTAGAAGTCTCTGATGAGAAGCTTGTGTGCAAATGCATGTAGATCTCTCTGAAGAGAATCTTGTGTGTAAATGGATGCAGAACTCTATGACAAGAAGCTAATACGTAACCGGAGGCAGAGCTCCCTGACGAGAAGCTTGTGTGTAAAAGGAAGTAAGAAACGCTGCTGAGAACCTGGTGTTTGAATAGCGGCAGAACTATCTGATGTGAAGCTGGTGTTTAAACGGTGGCAGAACTCTCTGATAAGACGCTGGTGTGTAAACGGACGTAGAACTCCCTGATGAGCAGCTGGTGTGTAAGTAGAGGCAGAACTCTCTGATGAGAACCTGGTTTGTAAACGGAGGAAGAACTCTCTGACGAGAAGCTTGTGTGTAAAGGCAGGCAGACATTCCGGAGGAGAAGCTTGTGTGTAAAGGCAGGCAGAAATTCCGGAGGAGAAGCTTGTGTGTAAATGCAGGTACAACTCTCTGATGAGAAGCTTGTGTGCGAATGGAGGAAAATCTCTCTGAGGAAAAGCTTGTGTGCAAATGGAGGTAGATCTCCCAGAAGAAAATTTTTTGTGTAAATGGACGCAGAACTCTGTGACAAGAAGTTAGTATGTAAACAGAGGCAGAACTCTCTGACGAGAAGCTTGTGTGTAAAAGGAGGTAGGAAACGCTGCTGAGAAGCTGGTGTTTGAATGGCGGCAGAACTCTCTGATGAGAGGCTGGTGTGTAAAAGGAGGCAGAACTCTCTGATCAGACGCTGGTGTGTAAATGGAGGCAGAACTCTCTGACGAGGAGCTGGTATGTAAATGGAGACAGAACTCCCTGCTGAGAATCTTGTGCGTGAAGGAGGCAGAACTCCCTGATGAGAAGCTGCTGCGTAAATGGAGGCAGAACTCCCTTAAATAGCTGGTGTGCATATGTAAGTAGAACTCCGCGATGAGAAGCTGGTGTGTAAATGGAGACAGAACTCTCTGATGAAAAGTGCCGGGTAAATGGAGGCCGATCTCCCTGATGAGAAGTTGGTGCGTAAAGGTAGGCGGCACTCTCTGATGAGAAGCTTGTGTGTAAATGGCGGCAGAACTCTTTGATGAGAGCTGGTGTTTAAATGCTAGCAGAACTCTCTTATGAGAAGCTGGAGTGTAAATTGAGGTAGTACTCCCGGACAAGAAGCTGCTGTGTAAACGGAGGAAGAACACTCTGATGAGAAGCTTGTGTGTTAATGGAAGTAAATACCTCTGAGGAGAAGCTTGTGTGTAAATGGCCGCAGAACTCTCCGAAGAGAAGCTTGTGTGTAAATGGAGGTAGATCTCTCTAATGAGACGCTGGTGTGTAAATGGAGACAGAACTACCTGATGAGAAGCTTGTGTGCAAATCGATGTAGATCTCTCTGAGCAGAAGCTTCTGAGTAAATGGACGCAGGACTCTCTGACAAGAAGGTAGTATGTAAACAGAGGCAGAACTCTCTGAGGAGAAGCTTGTGTTTAAATGGAGGTACGAAACGCTGCTGAGAAGCTGGTGTTTGAACGGCGGCAGAACTCTCTGATGAGAATCTGGTGTGTAAACGGAAGCAGAACTCTCTGATGAGAAGCTTGTGTGTAAATGGCGGCAGAACCCTTTGATGAGAGCTGGTGTTTAAATGCTGGCAGAACTCTCTAATGAGAAGCTGGAGTGTAAATTGAGGTAGTGCTGCCGGACAAGAAGCTGCTGTGTAAACGGAGGAAGAAAACTCTGATGAGAAGCTTGTGTGTAAATGGAGATAGAAGTCTCCGATGAGAAGCTTGTGTGTTAATGGAGGTAAATCTCTCTGAGGAGAAGCTTGTGTGTAAATGGACGCAGAACTCTCCGAGGAGAAGCTTGTGTGTAAATGGAGGTAGATCACTCTGATGAGACGCTGGTGTGGAAATGGAAACAGAACTCTCCGACGAGAAGCTGGTGAGTAAATAGAGACAGAACTCAGTGATGAGAATCATGTCCGTGAATGGAGGTAGAACTCCCTGATGAGAAGCTGCGGCGCAAATGGAGGCAGAACTCCCTTATATAGCTGGTGTGCATATATGTAAGTAGAATTGCGCGATGAGAAGCTAGTCTGTAAATGGAGGCAGAACAATCTGATGAGAATCTGGTGTGTAAATGGAGGAGGAACTCCCTGATGAGAAGCTTATGTTCAAATGCAGGTAGGTGTCCCTGAAGAAAAGTTTCTGTGTAAATGGACGCAGAACTCTGTGACAAGAAGTTAGTATGTAAACGGAGGCAGAACTCTCTGACGAGAAGCTTGTGTGTAAAAGGAGGTAGGAAACGCTGCTGAGAAGCTGGTGTTTGAATGGCGGCAGAACTCTCTGATGAGAACCTGGTGTGTAAAAGGAAGCAGAACTCTCTGATGAGACGCTGGTGTGTAAATGGAGTTAGAAGTCTCTGATGAGCAGCTTGTGTGCAAATGGAGGTAGATCTCTCTGAGGAGAAGCTTGTGTATAAAAGGAGGCAGCAAACGCTGCTGAGAAGCTGGTGTTTAAATGGCGGCAGAACTCTCTGATGAGAAGCTGGTGTGTAAACGGAGGCAGAACTCTCTGATGAGACGCTGGCGTGTAAATGGAGGCAGAACTCTCTGACGAGAAGCTGGTGTGCAAGTGGACACAGAACTCCGTGATGAGAATCTTGTGCGTGAATGGAGGTAGAACTCACTGAAGAGAAGCTGCGGCGCAAATGGAGGCAGAACTCACTAATATAGCTGGTGTGCATATGTAAGTAGAACTCCGCGATGAGAAGCTGGTGTGTAAATGGAGGCAGAAAAATCTGATGAGAATCTGGTGTGTAAATGGAGGAGGAACTCGCTGATCAGAAGCTTGTGTGCAAATCGATGTAGATCTCTCTGAGGAGAAGCTTCTGAGTAAGTGGACGCAGGACTCTCTGACAAGAAGGTAGTATGTAAACAGAGGCAGAACTCTCTGAGGAGAAGCTTGTGTTTAAAAGGAGGTACGAAACGCTGCTGAGAAGCTGGTGTTTGAACGGCGGCAGAACTCTCTGATGAGAATCTGGTGTGTAAACGGAAGCAGAACTCTCTGATGAGACGCTGGAGTGTAAATGGATTTAGCAGTCACTGATGAGCAGCTTGTGTGCAAATGGAGGTAGATCTCTCTGACTGGAAGCTGGTGTGTAATCGGAGGCAGAACTCTCTGACGAGAAGCTTGTGTGTAAAAGGAGGCAGGAAACGATGCTTAGAAGCTGGTGTTTAAATGGCGGCAGAACTCTCTGACGAGAAGCTGGTGTGTAAGTGGACACAAAACTCCGTGATGAGAATCTTGTGCGTGTATGGAGGTAGAACTCCCTGATGAGAAGCTGCGGCGCAAATGGAGGCAGAACTCACTGACGAGAAGCTGGAGTGTAAATGGAGGTAGTACTCCCTGACGAGAAGCTGGTGCGTAAACGGAGGAAGAACTCTCTGATTTGAAACTTGTGTATAAACGGAGGCAAAAATTCCGGAGGAGAAGCTTGTGCGTAAATGCAGGTAGAACTCTCTGATGAGAAGCTTGTGTGTGAATGGAGGTAGGAAACGCTGCTGAGAAGCAGGTGTTTGAATAGCGGCAGAACTCTCTTATGAGAAGCTGGTGTTTAAACGGAGGCAGAACTCTCTGATGAGACGCTGCTGTGTATATCGAGGCAGAACTCTCTGATGAAAAGCTACTGGGTAAATGGAGGCAGATCTCCCTGATGAGAAGCTGCTGTGTAAATGGAGGCAGAACTCACTGATGACAAGCTGGTGTGTAAATGGAGGCAAAACTCTCTGATGAGAAGCTTGTGTGTAAAAGGAGGTAGGACTCTCTGCTGAGAAGCTTGATTGTAATTGGCGGCAGAACTCTCTGATCAGAAGCTGGTGTGTACACGGTGGCAGAGCTTCCTGTTGAGAAGCGGATATGTAAATTGATGTAGAACTCTTGGTCGAGAAGCTGGGTAGTAAACGGAGGCAGAACTCTCTGACGAGCAGCTTCTGTGCAAATGTAGTCAGAACGCCCTGATGAGAATCTGTTGTGTAAATGGAGGTAGAGCTCCCTGACGAGAAACTAGTGTGTAAATGGAAGCAGAAATCCCTGATGAGAAGCTGCTGCGTAAATGGAGGAGTAACTCCCTGATGAGAAGCTTCTGGTCAAACGGAGAAAGAATGCCCTGAGGAGAAGCTGGTGACTTAATGGAGGCAAAACTCTCTAATGACAAGCTGGTGTGTAAATGCAGGCAGAACTCTCTGATGAGATGCTTGTGTGTAAATGGAGTTAGAAGTCTATGATGAGAAGCTTGAGTGCAAATGGAGGTAGATCTCTCTGCAGAGAATCTTGTGTGTAAATTGATGCAGAACCCTATGACAAGAAGCTAATACATAACCGGAGGCAGAACTCCCTGACGAGAAGCTTGTGTGTAAATGGAGGTAAGAAACGCTGCTGAGAAGCTGGTGTTTGAATAGCGGCAGAACTCTCTGATGGGAAGCTAGTGTTTAAACGGAGGCAGAACTCTCTGATGAAAAGCTGCTGGGTAAATGAAGGCAGATCTCCCTGATGAGAAACTGGTATGTAAATGTAAGCAGAACTCTCTGATGAGAAGCTGGTCTATAAACAGAGGTAGAACTCCCGGATGAGCAGCTGGTGTGTAAGTGGAGGCAGAACTCTCTGATGAGAACCTGGTTTGAAAACGGAGGAAGTACTCTCTGATGAGAAGCTTGTGTGTAAAGGCAGGCAGAAATTCCGGAGGGGAAGCTTGTGTGTAAATGCAGGTACAACTCTCTGATGAGAAGCTTGTGTGCAAATGGAGGAAGATCTCTCTGAGGAAAAGCTTGTGTGCAAATGGAGGTAGATCTCCCTGAAGAAAAGTTTCTGTGTAAATGGACGCAGAACTCTGTGACAAGAAGTTAGTATGTAAACGGAGGCAGAACTCTCTGACGAGAAGCTTGTGTGTAAAAGGAGGTAGGAAACGCTGCTGAGAAGCTGGTGTTTGAATGGCGGCAGAACTCTCTGATGAGAAGCTGGTGTGTAAAAGGAGGCAGAACTCCCTTAAATAGCTGGTGTGCATATGTAAGTAGAACTCCGCGATGAGAAGCTGGTGTGTAAATGGCGACAGAACTCTTTGATGAGAGCTGGTGTTTAAAAGCTGGCAGAACTCTCTAATAAGAAGCTGGAGTGTAAATTGAGGTAGTACTCCCGGACAAGAAGCTGCTGTGTAAACGGAGGAAGAACACTCTGATGAGAAGCTTGTGTGTAAATGGAGATACAAGACTCCGATGAGAAGCTTGTGTGTTAATGGAAGTAAATATCTCTGAGGAGAAGCTTGTGTGTAAATGGAGGTAGATCTCTCTGATGAGACGCTGGTGTGTAAATGGAGACAGAACTCCGTGATGAGAATCTTGTGCTTGAATGGAGGTAGAACTCCCGGATGAGAAGCTGCGGCGCAAATGGAGGCAGAATTCCCTTATATAGCTGGTGTGCATATCTAAGTAGAACTCCGCGATGAGACGCTGGTGTGTAAATGGAGTTAGCAGTCTCTGATGAGCAGCTTGTGTGCAAATGGAGGTTGATCTCTCTGAGGAGAAGCTTGTGTATAAATGGACGTAGAACTCTCTGACTAGAAGCTGGTGTGTAATCGGAGGCAGAACTCTCTGACGAGAAGCTTGTGTGTAAAAGGAGGCAGAAAACGCTGCTTAGAAGCTGGTGTTTAAATGGCGGCAGAACTCTTTGATGAGAGCTGGTGTTTAAATGCTGTCAGAACTCTCTAATGAGAAGCTGGAGTGTAAATTGAGGTAGTACTCCCGGACAAGAAGCTGCTGTGTAAACGGAGGAAGAACACTCTGATGAGAAGCTTGTGTGTAAATGGACGTAGAACTCTCTGACTAGAAGCTGGTGTGTAATCGGAGGCAGAACTCTCTGACGAGAAGCTTGTGTGTAAAAGGAGGCAGAAAACGCTGCTTAGAAGCTGGTGTTTAAATGGCGGCAGAACTCTTTGATGAGAGCTGGTGTTTAAATGCTGTCAGAACTCTCTAATGAGAAGCTGGAGTGTAAATTGAGGTAGTACTCCCGGACAAGAAGCTGCTGTGTAAACGGAGGAAGAACACTCTGATGAGAAGCTTGTGTGTAAATGGAGATACAAGTCTCCGATGAGAAGCTTGTGTGTTAATGGAAGTAAATATCTCTGAGGAGAAGCTTGTGTATAATGGACGCAGAACTCTCCGTGGAGTAGCTTGTGTGTAAATGGAGGTAGATCTCTCTGATGAGACGCTGGTGTGTAAATGGAGACAACTCCGTGATGAGAATCTTGTGCTTGAATGGAGGTAGAACTCCCCGATGAGAAGCTGCGGCGCAAATGGAGGCAGAACTCCCTTATATAGCTGGTGTGCATATGTAAGTAGAACTCCGCGATGAGAAGCTGGTGTGTAAATGGAGGCAGAAAAATCTGATGAGAATCTGGTGTGTAAATGGAGGAGGAACTCGCTGATGAGAAGCTTGTGTGCAAATCGATGTAGATCTCTCTGAGGAGAAGCTTCTGAGTAAGTGGACGCAGGACTCTCTGACAAGAAGGTAGTATGTAAACAGAGGCAGAACTCTCTGAGGAGAAGCTTGTGTTTAAAAGGAGGTACGAAACGCTGCTGAGAAGCTGGTGTTTGAACGGCGGCAGAAGTCTCTGAAGAGAATCTGGTGTGTAAACGGATGCAGAACTCTCTGATGAGAATCGTGTGTAAATGTAGACAGCAGTCTCTGAGCAGCTTGTGTGCAAATGGAGGTAGAACTCTCTGAGGAGAAGCTTGTGTATAAATGGACGTAGAACTCTCTGACTAGAAGCTGGTGTGTAATCGGAGGCAGAACTCTCTGACGAGAAGCTTGTGTGTAAAAGGAGGCAGGAAACGCTGCTGAGAAGCTGGTGTTTAAATGGTGGCAGAACTCTCTGATGAGAAGCTGGTGTGTAAACGGAGGCAGAACTCTCTGATGAGACGCTGGCGTGTAAATGGAGGCAGAACTCTCTGACGAGAAGCTGGAGTGTAAGTGGACACAAAACTCCGTGATGAGAATCTTGTGCGTGAATGGAGTTAGAACTCCCTGATGAGAAGCTGCGGCGCAAATGGAGGCAGAACTCACTAATGAGAAGCTGGAGTGTAAATGGAGGTAGTTATCCCTGACGAGAAGCTGGTGCGTAAACGGAGGAAGAACTCTCTGATGAGATGCTTGTGTGTAAATGGACTTGGAAGTCTCTGATGAGAAGCTTGTGTGCAAATGCAGGTAGATCTCTCTGAAGAGAAGCTTGTGTGTGAATGGAGGTAGGAAACGCTGCTGAGAAGCGGGTGTTTGAATAGCGGCAGAACTCTCTGATGAGAAGCTGGTGTTTAAACGGAGGCAGAACTCTCTGATGAGACGCTGGTGCGTAAATCGAGGCAGAACTCTCTGATGAAAAGCTACTGGGTAAATGGAGGCAGATCTCCCTGATGAGAAGCTGCTGTGTAAATGGAGGCAGAACTCATTGATGAGAAGCTGGTGTGTAAATGCTGGCAGAACTCTCTAATGAGAAGCTGGAGTGTAAATTGAGGTAGTACTCCCGGTCAAGAAGCTGCTGTGTAAACGGAGGAAGAACACTCTGATGAGAAGCTTGTGTATAAATGGAGATACAAGTCTCCGATGAGAAGCTTGTGTGTTAATGGAAGTAAATATCTCTGAGGAGAAGCTTGTGTGTAAATGGCCGCAGAACTCTCCGAAGAGAAGCTTGTGTGTAAATGGAGGTAGATCTCTCTGATGAGACGCTGGTGTGTAAATGGAGACAGAACTCCCTGATGAGAAGCTTGTGTGCAAATCGATGTAGATCTCTCTGAGCAGAAGCTTCTGAGTAAATGGACGCAGGACTCTCTGACAAGAAGGTAGTATGTAAACAGAGGCAGAACTCTCTGAGGAGAAGCTTGTGTTTAAAAGGAGGTACGAAACGCTGCTGAGAAGCTGGTGTTTGAACGGCGGCAGAACTCTCTGATGAGAATCTGCTGTGTGTAAACGGAAGCAGAACTCTCTGATGAGACGCTGGTGTGTAAATGGATTTAGCAGTCACTGATGAGCAGCTTGTGTGCAAATGGAGGTAGATATCTCTGAGGAGAAGCTTGTGTATAAATGGACGTAGAACTCTCTGACTGGAAGCTGGTGTGTAATCGGAGGCAGAACTCTCTGACGAGAAGCTTGTGTGTAAAAGGAGGCAGGAAACGCTGCTTAGAAGCTGGTGTTTAAATGGCGGCAGAACTCTCTGATGAGAAGCTGGTGTGTAAACGGAGGCAGAACTCTCTGATGAGACGCTGGCGTGTAAATGGAGGCAGAACTCTCTGACGAGAAACTGGTGTGTAAGTGGACACAAAACTCCGTGATGAGAATCTTGTGCGTGAATGGAGGTAGAACTCCCTGATGAGAAGCTGCGGCGCAAATGGAGGCAGAACTCACTGATGAGAAGCTGGAGTGTAAATGGAGGTAGTACTCCCTGACGAGAAGCTGGTGCGTAAACGGAGGAAGAACTCTCTGATGAGAAGCTTGTGGAAAACGGAGGCAAAAATTCCGGAGGAGAAGCTTGTGCGTAAATGCAGGTAGAACTCTCTGATGAGAAGCTTGTGTGTGAATGGAGGTAGGAAACGCTGCTGAGAAGCAGGTGTTTGAATAGCGGAGAACTCTCCGATGAGAAGCTGGTGTTTAAACGGAGGCAGAACTCTCTGATGAGACGCTGCTGTGTATATCGAGGCAGAACTCTCTGATGAAAAGCTACTGGGTAAATGGAGGCAGATCTCCCTGATGAGAAGCTGCTGTGTAAATGGAGGCAGAACTCACTGATGACAAGCTGGTGTGTAAATGGAGGCAAAACTCTCTGATGAGAAGCTTGTGTGTACACGGTGGCAGAGCTTCCTGTTGAGAAGCGGATATGTAAATTGATGTAGAACTCTTGGTCGAGAAGCTGGTGAGTAAACGGAGGCAGAACTCTCTGACGAGAAGCTTCTGTGCAAATGTAGTCAGAACGCCCTGATGAGAAACATGTGTGGAAATGGAGGTAGAACTCCCTGATGAGAATCTGTTGTGTAAATGGAGGTAGAGCTCCCTGACGAGAAACTAGTGTGTAAATGGAGGAGTAACTCCCTGATGAGAAGCTTCTGGTCAAACGGAGAAAGAATGCCCTGAGGAGAAGCTGGTGACTTAATGGAGGCAAAACTCTCTAATGACAAGCTGGTGTGTAAATGGAGGCAGAACTCTCTGAAGAGAATCTTGTGTGTAAATGGATGCAGAACTCTATGACAATAAACTAATACATAACCGGAGGCAGAACTCCCTGACGAGAAGCTTGTGTGTAAAAGGAGGTCAGAAACGCTGCTGAGAAGCTGGTGTTTGAATAGCGGCAGAACTCTCTGATGGGAAGCTAGTGTTTAAACGGAGGCAGAACTCTCTGATGAAAAGCTGCTGGGTAAATGAAGGCAGATCTCCCTGATGAGAAACTGGTATGTAAATGTAAGCAGAACTCTCTGATGAGAAGCTGGTCTATAAACCGAGGTAGAACTCCCGGATGAGCAGCTAGTGTGTAAGTGGAGGCAGAATTCTCTGATGAGAAGCTTGTGTGCAAATGGAGGAAGATCTCTCTGAGGAAAAGCTTGTGTGCAAATGGAGGTAGATCTCCCTGAAGAAAAGTTTCTGTGTAAATGGACGCAGAACTCTGTGACAAGAAGTTAGTATGTAAACGGAGGCAGAACTCTCTGACGAGAAGCTTGTGTGTAAAAGGAGGTAGGAAACGCTGCTGAGAAGCTGGTGTTTGAATGGCGGCAGAACTCTCTGATGAGAAGCTGCTGCGTAAATGGAGGCAGAACTCCCTTAAATAGCTGGTGTGCATATGTAAGTAAAACTCCGCGATGAGAAGCTGGTGTGTAAATGGCGACAGAACTCTTTGATGAGAGCTGGTGTTTAAATGCTGGCAGAACTCTCTAATAAGAAGCTGGAGTGTAAATTGAGGTAGTACTCCCGGACAAGAAGCTGCTGTGTAAACGGAGGAAGAACACTCTGATGAGAAGCTTGTGTGTAAATGGAGATAGAAGACCCCGATGAGAAGCTTGTGTGTTAATGGAAGTAAATATCTCTGAGGAGAAGCTTGTGTGTAAATGGAGGTAGATCTCTCTGATGAGACGCTGGTGTGTAAATGGAGACAGAACTCCGTGATGAGAATCTTGTGCTTGAATGGAGGTAGAACTCCCGGATGAGAAGCTGCGGCGCAAATGGAGGCAGAACTCCCTTATATAGCTGGTGTGCATATGTAAGTAGAACTCCGCGATGAGAAGCTGGTGTGTAAATGGAGGCAGAAAAATCTGATGAGAATCTGGTGTGTAAATGGAGGAGGAACTCGCTGATGAGAAGCTTGTGTGCAAATCGATGTAGATCTCTCTGAGCAGAAGCTTCTGAGTAAATGGACGCAGGACTCTCTGACAAGAAGGTAGTATGTAAACAGAGGCAGAACTCTCTGAGGAGAAGCTTGTGTTTAAAAGGAGGTACGAAACGCTGCTGAGAAGCTGGTGTTTGAACGGCGGCAGAAGTCTCTGAAGAGAATCTGGTGTGTAAACGGATGCAGAACTCTCTGATGAGAATCGTGTTTAAATGTAGACAGCAGTCTCTGAGCAGCTTGTGTGCAAATGGAGGTAGATCTCTCTGAGGAGAGGCTTGTGTATAAATGGACGTAGAACTCTCTGACTAGAAGCTGGTGTGTAATCGGAGGCAGAACTCACTAATGAGAAGCTGGAGTGTAAATGGAGGTAGTACTCCCTGACGAGAAGCTGGTGCGTAAACGGAGGAAGAACTCTCTGATGAGAAGCTTGTGTATAAACCGAGGCAAAAATTCCGGAGGAGAAGCTTGTGCGTAAATGCAGGTAGAACTCTCTGATGAGAAGCTTGTGTGTGAATTGAGGTAGGAAACGCTGCTGAGAAGCAGGTGTTTGAATAGCGGCAGAACTCTCTGATGAGAAGCTGGTGTTTAAACGGAGGCAGAACTCTCTGATGAGACGCTGGTGCGTAAATCGAGGCAGAACTCTCTGATGAAAAGCTACTGGGTAAATGGAGGCAAATCTCCCTGATGAGAAGCTGCTGTGTAAATGGAGGCAGAACTCACTGATGAGAAGCTGGTGTGTAAATGCTGGCAGAACTCTCTAATGAGAAGCTGGAGTCCAAATTGAGGTAGTACTCCCGGACAAGAGGCTGGTGTGTAAACGGAGGAAGAACACTCTGATGAGAAGCGTGTGTAAGTGGAGGTAGAAGTCTCTGATGCGAAGCTTCTGTGTAAATGGAGGTAGATCTCTCTGAGGAGAAGCTTGTGTGTAAATGGACGCAGAACTCTCTGACGAGAAGCTTGTGTGTAAAAGGAGGTAGGACTCTCTGCTGAGAAGTTTGATTGTAATTGGCGGCAGAACTCTCTGATCAGAAGCTGGTGTGTACACGGTGGCAGAGCTTCCTGTTGAGAAGCGGATATGTAAATTGATGCAGAACTCTTGGTCGAGAAGCTGGTGAGTAAACGGAGGCAGAACTCTCTGACGAGAAGCTTCTGTGCAAATGGAGTCAGAACGCCCTGATGAGAAGCTGGTGTCTAAATGGAGGTAGAGCTCCCTGACGAGAAACTAGTGTGTAAATGGAGGCAGGAATCCCTGATGAGAAGCTGCTGCGTAAATGGAGGCAGATCTCCCTGTTGAGAAGCTGGTGTGTAAATGGAGGAGTAACTCCCTGATGAGAAGCTTCTGCTCAAATGGAGAAAGAATGCCGTGAGGAGAAGCTGGTGACTTAATGCAGGCAAAACTCTGTAATGACAAGCTGGTGTGTAAATGGAGGCAGAACTCTCTGATGAGATGCTTGTGTGTAAATGGACTTAGAAGTCTCTGATGAGAAGCTTGTGTGCAAATGCAGGTAGATCTCTCTGAAGAGAATCTTTTGTGTAAATGGATGCAGAACTCTATGACAAGAAGCTAATACGTAACCGGAGGCAGAGCTCCCTGACGAGAAGCTTGTGTGTAAAAGGAAGTAAGAAACGCTGCTGAGAACCTGGTGTTTGAATAGCGGCAGAACTCTCTGATGTGAAGCTGGTGTTTAAACGGTGGCAGAACTCTCTGATAAGACGCTGGTGTGTAAATGGAGGCAGAACTCTCTGATGAAAAGCTGCTGTTTAAACGGTGGCAGATCTCCCTGATGAGAAGCTGGTGTGTAAATGTAGGCCGAACTCTCTGATGAGAAGCTGGTGTGTAAACGGAGGTAGAACTCCCTGATGAGCAGCTGGTGTGTAAGTAGAGGCAGAACTCTCTGATGAGAACCTGGTTTGTAAACGGAGGAAGAACTCTCTGATGAGAAGCTTGTGTGTAAAGGCAGGCAGACATTCCGGAGGAGAAGCTTGTCTGTAAATGCAGGTACAACTCTCTGATGAGAAGCTTGTGTGTAAAGGCAGGCAGAAATTCCGGAGGAGAAGCTTGTGTGTAAATGCAGGTACAACTCTCTGATGAGAAGCTTGCGTGCAAATGGAGGAAGATCTCTCTGAGGAAAAGCTTGTGTGCAAATGGAGGTAGATCTCCCTGAAGAAAAGTTTCTGTGTAAATGGACGCAGAACTCTGTGACAAGAAGTTAGTATGTAAACGGAGGCAGAACTCTCTTGTGTGTAAAAGGACGTAGGAAACGCTGCTGAGAAGCTGGTGTTTGAATGGCAGCAGAACTCTCTGATGAGAAGCTGGTGTGTAAAAGGGGCAGAACTCTCTGATCAGACGCTGGTGTGTAAATGGAGGCAGAACTCCCTGACGAGGAGCTGGTATGTAAATGGAGACAGAACTCCCTGATGAGAAGCTACTGCGTAAATGGAGGCAGAACTCCCTTAAATAGCTGGTGTGCATATGTAAGTAGAACTCCGCGATGAGAAGCTGGTGTGTAAATGGAGACAGATCTCTGATGAATAGTGCCGGGTAAATGGAGGCCGATCTCCCCGATGAGAAGCTGGTGCGTAAATGTAGGCGGCACTCTCTGATGAGAAGCTTGTGTGTAAATGGCGGCAGAACTCTTTGATGAGAGCTGGTGTTTAAATGCTGGCAGAACTCTCTAATGAGAAGCTGGAGTGTAAATTGAGGTAGTACTCCCGGACAAGAAGCTGCTGTGTAAACGGAGGAAGAACACTCTGATGAGAAGCTTGTGTGTTAATGGAAGTAAATATCTCTGAGGAGAAGCTTGTGTGTAAATGGACGCAGAACTCTCCGAGGAGAAGCTTGTGTGCAAGTGGAGGTAGATCTCTCTGATGAGACGCTGGTGTGTAAATGGAGACAGAACTCCCTGATGAGAAGCTTGTGTGCAAATCGATGTGGATCTCTCTGAGCAGAAGCTTCTGAGTAAATGGACGCAGGACTCTCTGACAAGAAGGTAGTATGTAAACAGAGGCAGAACTCTCTGAGGAGAAGCTTGTGTTTAAAAGGAGGTACGAAACGCTGCTGAGAAGCTGGTGTTTGAACGGCGGCAGAACTCTCTGATGAGAATCTGGTGTGTAAACGGAAGCAGAACTCTCTGATGAGACGCTGGTGTGTAAATGGAGTTAGCAGTCTCTGATGAGCAGCTTGTGTGCAAATGGAGGTAGATCTCTCTGAGGAGAGGCTTGTGTATAAATGGACGTAGAACTCTCTGACTAGAAGCTGGTGTGTAATCGGAGGCAGAACTCACTAATGAGAAGCTGGAGTGTAAATGGAGGTAGTACTCCCTGACGAGAAGCTGGTGCGTAAACGGAGGAAGAACTCTCTGATGAGAAGCTTGTGTATAAACCGAGGCAAAAATTCCGGAGGAGAAGCTTGTGCGTAAATGCAGGTAGAACTCTCTGATGAGAAGCTTGTGTGTGAATTGAGGTAGGAAACGCTGCTGAGAAGCAGGTGTTTGAATAGCGGCAGAACTCTCTGATGAGAAGCTGGTGTTTAAACGGAGGCAGAACTCTCTGATGAGACGCTGGTGCGTAAATCGAGGCAGAACTCTCTGATGAAAAGCTACTGGGTAAATGGAGGCAAATCTCCCTGATGAGAAGCTGCTGTGTAAATGGAGGCAGAACTCACTGATGAGAAGCTGGTGTGTAAATGCTGGCAGAACTCTCTAATGAGAAGCTGGAGTCCAAATTGAGGTAGTACTCCCGGACAAGAGGCTGGTGTGTAAACGGAGGAAGAACACTCTGATGAGAAGCGTGTGTAAGTGGAGGTAGAAGTCTCTGATGCGAAGCTTCTGTGTAAATGGAGGTAGATCTCTCTGAGGAGAAGCTTGTGTGTAAAAGGAGGTAGGACTCTCTGCTGAGAAGTTTGATTGTAATTGGCGGCAGAACTCTCTGATCAGAAGCTGGTGTGTACACGGTGGCAGAGCTTCCTGTTGAGAAGCGGATATGTAAATTGATGCAGAACTCTTGGTCGAGAAGCTGGTGAGTAAACGGAGGCAGAACTCTCTGACGAGAAGCTTCTGTGCAAATGGAGTCAGAACGCCCTGATGAGAAGCTGGTGTCTAAATGGAGGTAGAGCTCCCTGACGAGAAACTAGTGTGTAAATGGAGGCAGGAATCCCTGATGAGAAGCTGCTGCGTAAATGGAGGCAGATCTCCCTGTTGAGAAGCTGGTGTGTAAATGGAGGAGTAACTCCCTGATGAGAAGCTTCTGCTCAAATGGAGAAAGAATGCCGTGAGGAGAAGCTGGTGACTTAATGCAGGCAAAACTCTGTAATGACAAGCTGGTGTGTAAATGGAGGCAGAACTCTCTGATGAGATGCTTGTGTGTAAATGGACTTAGAAGTCTCTGATGAGAAGCTTGTGTGCAAATGCAGGTAGATCTCTCTGAAGAGAATCTTTTGTGTAAATGGATGCAGAACTCTATGACAAGAAGCTAATACGTAACCGGAGGCAGAGCTCCCTGACGAGAAGCTTGTGTGTAAAAGGAAGTAAGAAACGCTGCTGAGAACCTGGTGTTTGAATAGCGGCAGAACTCTCTGATGTGAAGCTGGTGTTTAAACGGTGGCAGAACTCTCTGATAAGACGCTGGTGTGTAAATGGAGGCAGAACTCTCTGATGAAAAGCTGCTGTTTAAACGGTGGCAGATCTCCCTGATGAGAAGCTGGTGTGTAAGTAGAGGCAGAACTCTCTGATGAGAAGCTGGTGTGTAAACGGAGGAAGAACTCTCTGATGAGAAGCTTGTGTGTAAAGGCAGGCAGACATTCCGGAGGAGAAGCTTGTCTGTAAATGCAGGTACAACTCTCTGATGAGAAGCTTGTGTGTAAAGGCAGGCAGAAATTCCGGAGGAGAAGCTTGTGTGTAAATGCAGGTACAACTCTCTGATGAGAAGCTTGCGTGCAAATGGAGGAAGATCTCTCTGAGGAAAAGCTTGTGTGCAAATGGAGGTAGATCTCCCTGAAGAAAAGTTTCTGTGTAAATGGACGCAGAACTCTGTGACAAGAAGTTAGTATGTAAACGGAGGCAGAACTCTCTTGTGTGTAAAAGGACGTAGGAAACGCTGCTGAGAAGCTGGTGTTTGAATGGCAGCAGAACTCTCTGATGAGAAGCTGGTGTGTAAAAGGGGCAGAACTCTCTGATCAGACGCTGGTGTGTAAATGGAGGCAGAACTCCCTGACGAGGAGCTGGTATGTAAATGGAGACAGAACTCCCTGATGAGAAGCTACTGCGTAAATGGAGGCAGAACTCCCTTAAATAGCTGGTGTGCATATGTAAGTAGAACTCCGCGATGAGAAGCTGGTGTGTAAATGGAGACAGATCTCTGATGAATAGTGCCGGGTAAATGGAGGCCGATCTCCCCGATGAGAAGCTGGTGCGTAAATGTAGGCGGCACTCTCTGATGAGAAGCTTGTGTGTAAATGGCGGCAGAACTCTTTGATGAGAGCTGGTGTTTAAATGCTGGCAGAACTCTCTAATGAGAAGCTGGAGTGTAAATTGAGGTAGTACTCCCGGACAAGAAGCTGCTGTGTAAACGGAGGAAGAACACTCTGATGAGAAGCTTGTGTGTTAATGGAAGTAAATATCTCTGAGGAGAAGCTTGTGTGTAAATGGACGCAGAACTCTCCGAGGAGAAGCTTGTGTGCAAGTGGAGGTAGATCTCTCTGATGAGACGCTGGTGTGTAAATGGAGACAGAACTCCCTGATGAGAAGCTTGTGTGCAAATCGATGTGGATCTCTCTGAGCAGAAGCTTCTGAGTAAATGGACGCAGGACTCTCTGACAAGAAGGTAGTATGTAAACAGAGGCAGAACTCTCTGAGGAGAAGCTTGTGTTTAAAAGGAGGTACGAAACGCTGCTGAGAAGCTGGTGTTTGAACGGCGGCAGAACTCTCTGATGAGAATCTGGTGTGTAAACGGAAGCAGAACTCTCTGATGAGACGCTGGTGTGTAAATGGAGTTAGCAGTCTCTGATGAGCAGCTTGTGTGCAAATGGAGGTAGATCTCTCTGAGGAGAAGCTTGTGTATAAATGGACGTAGAACTCTCTGACTGGAAGCTGGTGTGTAATCGGAGGCAGAACTCTCTGACGAGAAGCTTGTGTGTAAAAGGTGGCAGGAAACGCTGCTTAGAAGCTGGTGTTTAAATGGCGGCAGAACTCTCTGATGAGAAGCTGGTGTGTAAATGGAGGTAGTACTCCCTGACGAGAAGCTGGTGCGTAAACGGAGGAAGAACTCTCTGATGAGAAGCTTGTGTGTGAATGGAGGTAGGAAACGCTGCTGAGAAGCAGGTGTTTGAATAGCGGCAGAACTCTCTGATGAGAAGCTGATGTTTAAACGGAGGCAGAACTCTCTGATGAGAAGCTGGTGTGTAAATCGAGGCAGAACTCTCTGATGAAAAGCTACTGGGTAAATGGAGGCAGATCTCCCTGATGAGAAGCTTCTGTGTAAATGGAGGCAGAACTCACTGATGACAAGCTGGTGTGTAAATGGAGTCAGAACTATCTGATGAGAAGCTGGTGTGTAAATGCTGGCAGAACTCTCTAATGAGAAGCTGGAGTCTAAATTGAGGTAGTAATCCCGGACAAGTGCTGGTGTGTAAACGGAGGAAGAACACTCTGATGAGAAGCGTGTGTAAATGGAGGTAGAAGTCTCTGATGCGAAGCTTCTGTGTAAATGGAGGTAGATCTCTCTGAGGAGAAGCTTGTGTGTAAATGGACGCAGAACTCTCTGACGAGAAGCTTGTGTGTAAAAGGAGGTAGGACTCTCTGCTGAGAAGCTTGATTGTAATTGGCGGCAGAACTCTCTGATCAGAAGCTGGTGTGGACACGGTGGCAGGGCTTCCTGTTGAGAAGCGGATATGTAAATTGATGTAGAACTCTTGGTCGAGAAGCTGGTGAGTAAAGGGAGGCAGAACTCTCTGACAAGAAGCTTCTGTGCAAATGGAGTCAGAACACCCTGATGAGAAGCTGGTGTGTAAATGGAGGTAGAACAGCCTTATGAGAATCTGTTGTGTAAATAGAGGTAGAGCTCCCTGACGAGAAACTAGTATTTAAGTGTAGGCAGAAATCACTAATGAGAAGCTGCTGCGTAAATGGAGGCAGATCTCCCTGTTGAGAAGCTGGTGTGTAAATGGAGGAGGAACTCCCTGATGAGAAGCTTCTGGTCAAATGGAGAAAGAATGCCCTGAGGAGCAGCTGGTGACTAATGGAGGCAAATTTCTCTAATGACAAGCTGGTGTGCAAATGCAGAACTCTCTGATGAGATGCTTGTGTGTAAACGGAGTTAGAAGTCTCTGATGAGAAGCTTGTGTGCAAATGCAGGTAGATCTCTCTGAAGAGAATCTTGTGTGTAAATGGATGCAGAAGTCTATGACAAGAAGCTAATACGTAACCGCAGGCAGAACTCCCTGACGAGAAGCTTGTGTGTAAAAGGAGGTAAGAAACGCTGCTGAGAAGCTGGTGTTTCAATAGCGGCAGAACTCTCTAATGAGAAGCTGGTGTTTAAACGGAGGCAGAACTCTCTGATAAGACGCTGGTGTGTAAATGGAGGCAGAACTCTCTGATGAAAAGTTGCTGGGTAAGTGAAGGCAGATCTCTCTGATGAGAAGCTGGTGTGTAAAGGTAGGCAGAACTCTCTGATGAGAAGCTGGTGTGTAAACGGAGGTAGAACTCCCTGATGAGCAGCTGGTGTGTAAGTGGAGGAAGAACTCTCTGATGAGAAGCTTGTGTGTAAACGCAGGCAGAAATTCCGGAGGAGAAGCTTGTGTGTAAATGCAGGTACAACTCTCTGATGAGAAGCTTGTGTGCAAATAGAGGAAGATCTCTCTGAGGAAAAGCTTGTGTGCAAATGGAGGTAGATCTCCCTGAAGAAAAGCTTCTGTGTAAATGGACGCAGAACTCTGTGACAAGAAGTCAGTATGTAAACGGAGGCAGAACTCACTGACGAGAAGCTTGTGTGTAAAAGGAGATAGGAAACGCTGCTGAGAAGCAGGTGTTTGAATGGCGGCAGAACTCTCTGATCAGACGCTGGTGTGTAAATGGAGACAGAACTCCCTGCTGAGAATCTTGTGCGTGAAGGAGGCAGAACTCCCTGATGAGAAGCTGCTGCGTAAACGGAGGAAGAACTCTATGATGAGAAGCTTGTGTATAAACGGAGGCAGAAATTCCCGAGGAGAAGCTTGTGCGTAAATGCAGGTAGAACTCTCTGATGAGAAGCTTGTGTGTGAATGGAGTTAGATTTCTCTTAGGAGTAGCTTGTGTGTAAACGGAGGCAGAACTCTCTGACGAGAAACGTGTGTAAATGGCGGTAGAAGTCTCTGATGGGAAGTTTCTGTGTAAATGGAGGTAGATCTCTCTGAGGAGAAGCATGTGTGTAATTGGAGATAGAAGTCTCCAATGGGAAGCTTGTGTGTTAATGGAGGTCAATCTCTCTGACGAGACGCTGGTGTGTAAATGGAAGCAGAACTCTCTGACTAGAAGCTGGTGTGTAAATGGAGACAGAACTCCGTGATAAGAATCTTGTGCGTGAATGGAGGTAGAACTCCCTGATGAGAAGCTGCGGCGCAAATGGAGGCAGAACTCACTAATGAGAAGCTGGAGTGTAAATGGAGGTAGTACTCCCTGACGAGAAGCTGGTGCGTAAACGAAGGAAGAATTCTCTGATGAGAAACGTGTGTATAAACAGAGGTAAAAATTCCAGAGGAGAAGCTTATGCGTAAATGCAGGTAGAACTCTCTGATGAGAAGCTGGTGTTTAAACGGAGGCAGAACTCTCTGATGAAAAGCTACTGGGTAAATGGAGGCAGATCTCCCTGATGAGAAGCTGCTGTGTAAATGGAGGCAGAACTCACTGATGAGAAGCTGGTGTGTAAATGGATGCAGAACTCTCTGATGAGAAGCTGGTGTGTAAACGGGGGAAGAACTCCCTGATGAGCAGCTGGTGTGTAAGTGGAGCAGAACACTCTGATGAGAAGCATGTGTGTAAACACAGGCAGAATTTCCGGAGGAGAAGCTTGTGTGTAAATGCAGGTACAACTCGCTGATGAGAAGCTTGTGTGCAAATGGAGGAAGATCTCTCTGAGGAGAAACTTGTGTGCAAATGGAGGTAGATCTCTCTGAAGAAAAGCTTCTGTGTAAATGGACGCAGAACTCTGTGACAAGAAGTTAGTATGTAAACGGAGGCAGAACTCTCACGAGAAGTTTGTGTGTAAAAGAAGGTATGAAATGCTGCTGAGAAGCTGGTGTTTGAATGGCGGCAGAACACTCTGATGAGAAGCTGGTGTGTAAACGGAGACAGAACTCTCTGATCAGACGCTGGTGTGTAAATGGAGGCAGAACTCTCTGACGAGGAGCTGGTGTGTAAATGGAGACAGAACTCCCTGCTGAGAATCTTGTGCGTGAAATGAGGCAGAACTCCCTGATGAGAAGCTGCTGCGTAAATGGAGGTAGAGCTCCCTTATATAGCTGGTGTGCATATGTAAGTAGAACTCCGCGATGAGAAGCTGGTGTGTAAATGGAGGCAGAACTCTCTGATGAAAAGCTTCCGAGTAAATGGAGGCCGATTTCCCTGATGAGAAGCTGGTGCGTAAATGTAGGCAGAACTCTCTGATGAGAAGCTTGTGTGTAAATTGCGGCAGAACACTTTGATGAGAGCTGGTGTTTAAATGCTGGCAGAACTCTTTAATGAGAAGCTGGAGTGTAAATTGAGGTAGTACTCCCGGACAAGAAGCTGGTGTCTAAACAGAGGAAGAACACTCTGATGAGAAGCTTGTGTGCAAATGGAGGTAGATCTCTCTGAGGAGTAGCTTGTGTGTAAACGGAGGCAGAACTCTCTGATGAGAAGCTTTTGTGTGAATTGCGGTAGGAAACGCTGCTGAGAAGCAGGTGTTTGAATAGCGGCAGAACTCTCTGATGAGAAGCTGGTGTTTAAACAGAGGCAGAGTTCTCTGATGAGACGCTGGTGTGTGAATCGAGGCAGAACTCTCTGATGAAAAGCTGGTGTGTAAATGTAGGCAGAACTCTCTGATGTGATGCTGGTGTGTAAACGGAGGTAGAACTCACTGATGAGCAGCTGGTGTGTAAGTGGAGGCAGAACTCTCTGATGAGAACCTGGTGTGTAAATGGCGGCAGAACTCTTTGATGAGAGCTGGAGTGTAAATGCTGGCAGAACTTTCTAATGAGAAGCTGGAGTGTAAATTGAGGTAGTACTCCCGGACAAGAAGCTGGTGTGTAAACGGAGGAAGAACACTCTGATGAGAAGCTTGTGTGTAAATGGAGGTAAATCTCTCTTAATCTGAGCTTGTGTGTAAATGGACGCAAAACTCTCCGACGAGAAGCTTGTGTGTAAAAGGACGTAGGGCACGCTGCTGAGAAGCTGTTGCGTAAATGGCGGCAGAACTCTCTGACGAGAAGCTTGTGTGCAAACGGAGGTAGAACCCCTGATCAGAAGCTGGTTTGTAAATGTAGGCAGAACTCTCTGACGAGAAGCTTGTGTGTAAAAGGAGGTAGGACTCTCTGCTGAGAAGCTTGATTGTAATTGGCAGCAGAAGTCTCTGATCAGAAGCTGCTGTGTACACGGTGGCAGAGCTTCCTGTTGAGAAGCTGATATGTAAATTGATGTAGAACTCTTGGTCGAGAAGCTGGTCAGTAAACGGATGCAGAAGTCACTGACGAGAAGCTTCTGTGCAAATGGCGTCAGAACACCCTGATGAGAAGCTGGTGTGTAAATGCAGGTTTACCTCCCTTATGAGCAGATGGTGTGTTAATGGAGGTACAACTCCCTGATGAGAATCTTGTGCGTAAATAGAGGTAGAAATCCCTGATAAGAAACTGCTGCGTAAATGGAGGCAGATCTCCCTGTTGAGAAGCTGGTGTGTAAATGGAGGAGTAACTCCCTGATGAGAAGCTTCTGGTCAAATGGAGAAAGAATGCCCTGAGGAGAAGCTGGTGTCTTAATGGAGGCAAAACTCTCGAATGACAAGCTGCTGTGTAAATGGAGGCAGAACTCTCTGATGAGAAGCTTGTGTGTAAATGGAGTTAGAAGACTCTGATGAGACGCTTGTGTGCAAATGGAGGTAGATCTCTCCGAAGAGAATCTTGTGTGTAAATGGACGCAGAACTCTATGACAAGAAGGTAATACGTAACCGGAGGCAGAACTCACTGACGAGAAGCCTGTGTGTAAAAGGAGGTAGGAAACGCTGCTGAGAAGCGGGTTTTTGAATAGCGGCAGAAGTCTCTGATGAGAAGCTGGTGTTTAAAAGGAGGCAGAACTCTCTGATGAGAACCTGGTGTGTAAACGGAGGAAGAACCCTCTGATGAGAAGTTTGTGTGTAAACGCAGGCAGAAATTCCGGAGGAGAAGCTTGTGTGCAAATGGAGGCAGATCTCCCTGAAGAAAAGCTTCTGTGTAAATGGACGCAGAACTCTGTGACAAGGAGTTAGTATGTAAACGGAGGCAGAACTCTCTGACGAGAAGCTTGTGTGTAAAAGGAGGTAGGAAACGCTGCTCAGAAGCTGCTGTTTGAATGGCGGCAGAACACTCTGATACGAAGCTGGTGTGTAAACGGAGGCAGAACTCTCTGATCAGATGCTGGTGTGTAAATGGAGGCAGAACTCTCTGACGAGAATCTTGTGCGTGAATGGAAGCAGAACTCACTGATGAGAAGCTGCTGCGTAAATGGAGGCAGATCTCCCTGATGAGCAGCTGGTGTGTAAGTGGAGGCAGAACTCTCTGATGAGAACCTGGTTTGTAAACGGAGGAAGAACTCTGATGAGAAGCTTGTGTGTAAAGGCAGGCAGAAATTCCGGAGGAGAAGCTTGTGTGTAAATGCAGGTACAACTCTCTGATGAGAAGCTTGTGTGCAAATGGAGGAAGATCTCTCTGAGGAAAAGCTTGTGTGCAAATGGAGGTAGATCTCCCTGAAGAAAAGTTTCTGTGTAAATGGACGCAGAACTCTGTGACAAGTAGTTAGTATGTAAACGGAGGCAGAACTCTCTGACGAGAAGCTGGTGTGTAAACGGAGGCAGAACTCTCTGATGAAAAGCTACTTGGTAAATGGAAGCAGAACTCACTGATGAGAAGCTGCTGCGTAAATGGAGGCAGAACTCCCTTAAATAGCTGGTGTGCATATGTAAGTAGAACTCCCTGATGAGAAGCTGGTGTGTAAATGGAGCAGAACTCTCTGATGAAAAGCTGCCGAGTAAATGAAGGCAGATCTCCCTGATGAGCAGCTGGTGTGTAAGTGGAGGCAGAACTCTCTGATGAGAACCTGGTTTGTAAACGGAGGAAGAACTCTGATGAGAAGCTTGTGTGTAAAGGCAGGCAGAAATTCCGGAGGAGAAGCTTGTGTGTAAATGCAGGTACAACTCTCTGATGAGTAGCTTCTGTGCAAATGGAGGAAGATCTCTCTGAGGAAAAGCTTGTGTGCAAATGGAGGTAGATCTCCCTGAAGAAAAGTTTCTGTGTAAACGGAGGCAGAACTCTCTGACGAGAAGCTGGTGTGTAAACGGAGGCAGAACTCTCTGATGAAAAGCTAGTTGGTAAATGGAGGCAGAACTCCCTGATGAGAAGCTGCTGTGTAAATGGAGGCAGAACTCACTGATGAGAAGCTGCTGCGTAAATGGAGGCAGATCTCCCTGTTGAGAAGCTGGTGTGTCAATGGAGGAGTAACTCTCTGATGAGAAGCTTGTGTGAAAATGGAGAAAGAATGCCCTGAGGAGAAGCTGGTGACTTAATGGAGGCAAAACTCTCTAATGACAAGCTGGTGTGTAAATGGAGGCAGAACTCTCTGATGAGAAGCCTGTGTGCAAATGGAGGTAGATCTCCCAGACGAGAATCTTGTGTGTAAAAGGAGGTAGGAAACGCTGCAAAGAAGCTGGTGTTTGAATAGCGGCAGAACTCTCTGATCAGACGCTGGTGTGTAAATGGAGGCAGAACTCTCTGACGAGAAGCTGGTGTGCAAATGGAGACAGAACTCCGTGATGAGAAGCTGCTGCGTAAATGGAGGCAGAACTCCCTTAAGTAGCTGGTGTGCATGTGTAAGTAGAACTCCGCGATGAGAAGCTGCCGAGTAAATGGAGTCCGATTTCCCTGATGAGAAGCTGGTGCGTAAATGGCGGCAGAAATCTCTGACGATAAGCTTGTGTGCAAACGGAGGTAGAACTCCCTGATGAGCAGATGGTGTGTAAATGTAGGCAGAACTCTCTGATGAGAAGCTGGTGTGTAAATGCTGGCAGAACTCTCTAATGAGAAGCTGGAGTCTAAATTGAGGTAGTACTCCCGGACAAGTAGTTTGTGTGTAAACGGAGGAAGAACACTCTGATGAGAAGCGTGTGTAAATGGAGGTAGAAGTCTCTGATGAGAAGCTTCTGTGTAAATGGAGGTACATCTCTCTGAGGAGAAGCTTGCGTGTAAATGGACGCAGTACTCTCTGACGAGAAGCTTGTGTGTAAAAGGAGGTAGGACTCTCTACTGAGAAGCTTGATTGTAATTGGCAGCAGAAGTCTCTGATCAGAAGCTGGTGTGTACACGGTGGCAGAGCTTCCTGTTGAGAAGCTGATATGTAAATTGATGTAGAACTCTTGGTCGAGAAGCTGGTGAGTAAACGGATGCAGAAGTCACTGACGAGAAGCTTCTGTGCAAATGGCGTCAGAACGCCCTGAGGAGAAGCTGGTGTGTAAATGCAGGTTTACCTCCCTGATGAGTAGATGGTGTGTTAATGGAGGTACAACTCCCTGATGAGAATCTCGTGTGTAAATAGAGGCAGAAATCCCTGATGAGAAGCTGCTGCGTAAATGGAGGCAGATCTCCCTGTTGAGAAGCTGGTGTGTCAATGGAGGAGTAACTCTCTGATGAAAAGCGTGTGTGAAAATGGAGAAAGAATGCCCTGAGGAGAAGCTGGTGACTTAATGGAAGCAAAACTCTCTAATGACAAGCTGGTGTGCAAATGGAGGTAGATCTCTCTGAAGAGAATCTTGTGTGTAAATGGACGCAGAACTCTATGACAAGAAGCTAATACGTAACCGGAGGCAGAACTCCCTGACGAGAAGCTTGTGTGTAAAAGGAGGTAGGAAACGCTGCAAAGAAGCTGGTGTTTGAATAGCGGCAGAACTCTCTGACGAGAAGCTGGTGTGCAAATGGAGACAGAACTCCGTGATGAGAAGCTGCTGCATAAATGGAGGCAGAACTCCCTTAAGTAGCTGGTGTGCATGTGTAAGTAGAACTCCGCGATGAGAAGCTGCCGAGTAAATGGAGTCCGATTTCCCTGATGAGAAGCCGGTGCGTAAATGGCGGCAGAACTCTCTGACGAGAAGCTTGTGTACAAACGGAGGTAGAACTCCCTGATCAGAAGCTGGTTTGTGAATGTAGGCAGAACTCTCTGATGAGAAGCTGGTGTGTAAATGGAGGTAGAACTCCCTGATGAGCAGATGGTGTGTAAATGTAGGCAGAACTCTCTGATGAGAAGCTGGTGTGTAAATGCTGGCAGAACTCTCTAATGAGAAGCTGGAGTCTAAATTGAGGTAGTACTCCCGGGCAAGTAGCTTGTGTGTAAACGGAGGAAGTACACTCTGATGAGAAGCGTGTGTAAATGGAGGTAGAAGTCTCTGATGAGAAACTGGTGGGTAAACGGTGGAAGAACCCTCTGATGAGAAGCTTGTGTGTAAACGCAGGCAGAATTTCCGGAGGAGAAGCTTGTGTGTAAATGCAGGTACAACTCTCTGATGAGAAGCTTGTGTGCAAATGGAGGATTATCTCACTGAGGAGAAGCTTGTGTGCAAATGGAGGTCGATCTCCCTGAAGAAAAGCTTCTGTGTAAATGGACGCAGAACTCTGTGACAAGAAGTTAGTATGTAAACGGAGGCAGAACTCTCTGACGAGAAGTTTGTGTGTAAAAGGAGGTAGGAAACGCTGCTGAGAAGCTGCTGTTTGAATGGCGGCAGAACTCTCTGATGAGAAGCTGGTGTGTAAACGGAGGCAGAACTCTCTGATCAGATGCTGGTGTGTAAATGGAGGCAGAACTCTATTAAATAGCTGGTGTGCATATGTAAGTAGAACTCCCTGATGAGAAGCTTGTGGGCAAATGGAGAAAGAATGCCCTGAGGAGAAGCTGGTGACTTAATGGAGGCAAAACTCTCTAATGACAAGCTGGTGTTTAAATGGAGGCAGAACTCTCTGATGAAAAGCTGCTGGGTAAATGAAGGCAGATCTCCCTGATGAGAAGCTGGTGTGTAAACGGGGGTAGAACTCCCTGATGAGCAGCTGGTGCGTAAGTGAAGCAGAACTCTCTGATGAGAAGCATGTGTGTAAACGCAGGCAGAAATTCCGGAGGAGAAGCTTGTGTGTAAATGCAGGTACAACTTTCTGATGAGAAGCTTGTGTGCAAATGGAGGAAGATCTCTCTGAGGAGAAACTTGTGTGCAAATGGAGGTAGATCTCTCTGAAGAAAAGCTTCTGTGTAAATGGACGCAGAACTCTGTGACAAGAAGTTAGTATGTAAACAGAGGCAGAACTCTCTGACGAGAAGCTTGTGTGTAAAAGGAGGTAGGAAACGCTGCTTAGAAGCTGGTGTGTAAATGTAGGCAGAACTCTCTGATGAGAAGCTGGTGTGTAAACGGAGGCAGAACTCTCTGATCAGACGCTGGTGTGTGAATGGAGGCAGAACTCCCTGACGAGGAGCTGGTGTGTAAATGGAGACAGAACTCCCTGCTGATAATCTTGTGCGTGAATGGAGCAAAACTCCCTGATGAGAAGCTGGTGTTTAAATGCTGGCAGAACTCTTCAATGAGAGGCTGGAGTGTAAATTGAGGTAGTAATCCCGGACAAGTGCTGGTGTGTAAACGGTGGGAGAACACTCTGATGAGAAGCTTGTGTGTAAATGGAGGTAGTTCTCTCTGAGGAGTAGCTTGTGTGTAAACGTAGGCAGAACTCTCTGACGAGAAGCTTGTGTGTAAAAGGAGGTAGGAAACGCTGCTGAGAAGCTGGTGTTTGAATAGCGGCAGAACTCTCAGATGAGAAGCTGGTGTTTAAACAGAGGCAGAGCTCTCTGATGAGACGCTGGTGTGTAAATCGAGGCAGAACTCTCTGATGTGAAGCTGGTGTGTAAACGGAGGTAGAACTCCCTGATGAGCAGCTGGTGTGTAAGTGGAGGCAGAACTCTCTGATGAGAACCTGGTGTGGAAATGGCGGCAGAACTCTTCGATGAGAGCTGGTGTGTAAATGCTGGCAGAACTTGCCAATGAGAAGCTGGAGTTTAAATTGAGGTAGTACTCCCGGACAAGAAGCTGGTGTGTAAACGGAGGAACAACACTCTGATGAGAAGCTTGTGTGCAAACGGAGGTAGAACTCCCTGATCAGAAGCTGGTTTGTAAATGTAGGCAGAACTCTATGATGAGAAGCTGGTGTGTAAATGGAGTTCGAACTCCCTGATGAGCAGATGGTGTGTAAATGTAGGCAGAACTCTCTGATGAGAAGCTGGTGTGTAAATGCTGGCAGAACTCTCTAATGAGAAGCTGGAGTCTATATTGAGGTAGTACTCCCGGACGAGTAGCTGGTGTGTAAACGGAGGAAGAACACTCTGATGAGAAGTGTGTGTAAATGGAGGTAGAATTCTCTGATGAGAAGCTTCTGTGTAAATGGAGGTAGATCTCTCTGAGGAGAAGCTTGTGTGTAAATGGACGCAGTACTCTCTGACGAGAAGCTTGTGTGTAAAAGGAGGTAGGACTCTCTGCTGAGAAGCTTGATTGTAATTGGCAGCAGAAGTCTCTGATCAGAAGCTGGTGAGTACACGGTTGCAGAGCTTCCAGTTGAGAAACGGATATGTAAATTGATGTAGAACTCTTGGTCGAGAAGCTGGTGAGTAAACGGATGCTGAAGTCACTGCCGAGAAGCTTCTGTGCAAATATAGTCAGAACCCCCTGATGAGAAGCTGGTGTGTAAATGCAGGTTTACCTCCCTGATGAGTAGATGGTGTGTTAATGGAGGTACAACTCCCTGATGAGAATCTCGTGTGTAAATAGAGGTAGAAATCCCTGATGAGAATCTGTTGTGTAAATGGAGGTAGAGTTCCCTGAAGAGAAACTAGTGTGTAAATGGAGGCAGAAATCCCTGATGAGAATCTGCTGCGTAAATGGAGGCAGATCTCCCTGTTGAGAAGCTGGTGTGTAAATGGAGGAGTAACTCCCTGATGAGAAGCTTCTGGTCAAATGGAGAAAGAATGCCCTGAGGAGAAGCTGGTGTCTTAATGGAGGTAAAACTCTCTAATGACAAGCTGGTGTGTAAATGGAGGCAGAACTCTCTGATGAGAAGCTTGTGTGTAAATGGAGTTCGAAGACTCTGATGAGAAGCTTGTGTGCAAATGGAGGTAGATCTCTCTGAAGAGAATCTTGTGTGTAAATGGACGCAGAACTCTATGACAAGGAGGTAATACGTAACCGGAGGCAGAACTCCCTGACGAGAAGCTTGTGTGTAAAAGGAGGTAGGAAACGCTGCTGAGAAGCAGGTTTTTGAATAGCGGCAGATGTCTCTGATGAGAAGCTGGTGTGTAAGTGGAGGCAGAACTCTCTGATGAGAACCTGGTGGGTAAACGGAGGAAGAACCCTCTGATGAGAAGCTTGTGTGTAAACGCAGGCAGAAATTCCGGAGGAGAAGCTTGTGTGTAAATGGAGGATTATCTCACTGAGGAGAAGCTTGTGTGCAAATGGAGGTCGATCTCCCTGAAGAAAAGCTTCTGTGTAAATGGACGCAGAACTCTGTGACAAGAAGTTAGTATGTAAACGGAGGCAGAACTCTCTGACGAGAAGCTTGTGTGTAAAAGGAGGTAGGAAACGCTGCTGAGAAGCTGCTGTTTGAATGGCGGCAGAACTCTCTGATGAGAAGCTGGTGTGTAAATGGAGGCAGAACTCTCTGACGAGATTCTTGTGCGTGAATGGAGTCAGAACTCCCTGATGAGAAGCTGCTGCGTAAATGGAGGCAGAACTCTATTAAATAGCTGGTGTGCATATGTAAGTAGAACTCCCTGATGAGAAGCTTGTGGGCAAATGGAGGCAGAACGCCCAGATGAGAAGCTGGTGTGTAATAGGAATAAGAACACCCTGATGAGAAGCTGGTGTCTTAATGCAGGCAGAACTCTCTAATGGGAAGCTGCAGTGTAAATGGAGTTAGTACTCCCTGACGAGAAGCTGGTGTGTAAACGGAGGAAGAACTCTCTGATGAGAAGCTTGTGTGTAAATGGAGAAAGAATGCCCTGAGGAGAAGCTGGTGACTTAATGGAGGCAAAACTCTCTCATGACAAGCTGGTGTGTAAATGGAGGCAGAACTCTCTGATGTGAAGCTTGTGTGCAAATGGAGGTAGATCTCTCTGAAGAGCATCTTGTGTGTAAATGGACGCAGAACTCTATGACAAGAAGCTAATACGTAACCAGAGACAGAACTCCCTGACGAGAAGCTTGTGTGTAAAAGGGGGTAGGAAACGCTGCTGAGAAGCTGGTGTTTAAACGGCGGCAGAACTCTCTGATGAGAAGCTGGTGTTTAAACGGCGGCAGAACTCTCTGATAAGGCGCTGGTGTGTAAAAGGAGGCAGAACTCTCTAATGAAAAGCTGCTGGGTAAATGAAGGCAGATCTCCCTGATGAGAAGCTGGTGTGTAAATGTCGGCAGAACTCTCTGATGAGAAGCTGGTGTGTAAACGGGGGTAGAACTCCTTGATGAGCAGCTGGTGTGTAAGTGGAGCAGAACTCTCTGATGAGAAGCATGTGTGTAAACGCAGGCAGAAATTCCGGAGGAGAAGCTTGTGTGTAAACGCAGGCAGAATTCCTCAGGAGAAGCTTGTGTGTAAATGCAGGTACAACTCTCTGATGAGAAGCTTGTGTGCAAATGGAGGAAGATCTCTCTGAGGAGAAACTTGTGTGCAAATGGAGGTAGATCTCTCTGAAGAAAAGCTTCTGTGTAAATGGACGCAGAACTCTGTGACAAGAAGTTAGTATGTAAACAGAGGCAGAACTCTCTGACGACAAGCTTGTGTAAAAGGAGGTAGGAAACGCTGCTGAGAAGCTGGTGTTTGAATAGCGGCAAAACTCTCTGATGAGAAGCTGGTGTGTAAACGGAAGCAGAACATCTGATGTGACGCTGGTGTGTAAATGGAGGCAGAACTCTGATGAAAAGCTGCCGGGTAAATGGAGGCAGATCTCCCTGATGAGAAGCTTGTGTGTAAATGTAGGCAGAACTCTCTGATGAGAAGCCTGTGTGTAAACAGTGGAAGAACTTCGTTATGAGAAGCTGGTGCGTAAAAGGAGGCAGAACTCTCAGACGAGAAGCTGGTGTGTAAATGGAGGCAGAACTCTATAATGAGAAGCTTGAGTGTAAGTTGAGGTAGTGCTCCCGGAAAAGAAGCTGGTGTGTAAACGGAGGAAGAACACTCTGATGAGAAGCGTGTTTAAATGGAGGTAGAAGTCTCCGATCAGAAGCTTCTGTGTAACGGCAGTTAGACCTCTCTGAGGAGAAGCTTGTGTGTAAATGCAGGTAGAACTCTCTGATGAGAAGCTTGTGTGTAAATGGAGTTAGAAGTCTCTGATGAGAAGCTTGTGTGCAAATGGAGGTACATCTCTCTGAAGAAAATCTTGTGTGTAAATGGACGCAGAACTCTGTGACAAGTAGTTAGTATGTAAACGGAGGCAGAACTCTCTGACGACAAGCTTGTGTAAAAGGAGGTAGGAAACGCTGCTGAGAAGCTGGTGTTTGAATAGCGGCAAAACTCTCTGATGAGAAGCTGGTGTGTAAACGGAAGCAGAACATCTGATGTGACGCTGGTGTGTAAATGGAGGCAGAACTCTGATGAAAAGCTGCCGGGTAAATGGAGGCAGATCTCCCTGATGAGAAGCTTGTGTGTAAATGTAGGCAGAACTCTCTGATGAGAAGCCTGTGTGTAAACAGTGGAAGAACTTCGTTATGAGAAGCTGGTGCGTAAAAGGAGGCAGAACTCTCAGACGAGAAGCTGGTGTGTAAATGGAGGCAGAACTCTATAATGAGAAGCTTGAGTGTAAGTTGAGGTAGTGCTCCCGGAAAAGAAGCTGGTGTGTAAACGGAGGAAGAACACTCTGATGAGAAGCGTGTTTAAATGGAGGTAGAAGTCTCCGATCAGAAGCTTCTGTGTAACGGCAGTTAGACCTCTCTGAGGAGAAGCTTGTGTGTAAATGCAGGTAGAACTCTCTGATGAGAAGCTTGTGTGTAAATGGAGTTAGAAGTCTCTGATGAGAAGCTTGTGTGCAAATGGAGGTACATCTCTCTGAAGAAAATCTTGTGTGTAAATGGACGCAGAACTCTGTGACAAGAAGTTAGTATGTAAACGGAGGCAGAACTCTCTGACGAGAAGCTTGTGTGTAAAAGGAGGTAGGAAACGCTGCTGAGAAGCTGGTGTTTGAATGGCGGCAGAACTCTCTGATGAGAAGCTGGAGTGTAAAAGGAGACAGAACCCTCTGATCAGACACTGGTGTGTAAATGGAGGCAGAACTCTCTGACGAGGAGCTGGTATGTAAATAGAGACAGAACTCCGTGATGAGAATCTTGTGCGTGAATGGAGGTAGAACTCCCTGATGATAAGCTGCGGCGCAAATGGAGGCAGAACTCACTAATGAGAAGCTGGAGTGTAAATGGAGGTAGTGCTCCCTGACGAGAAGCTGGTGCGTAAAAGGAGGATGAACTCTCTGATGAGAAGCTTGTGTGTGAATGGAGTTAGATCTCTCTGAGGAGTAGTTTGTGTGTAAACGGAGGTAGAACTCTCTGACGAGAAGCTTGTGTGTAAAAGGAGGTAGGAAACGCTGTTGAGAAGCAGGTGTTTGAATAGCAGCAGAACTCTCTGATGAGAAGCTGGAGTTTAAACGGAGGAAGATCTCTCTGATGAGACGCTGGTGTATAAATCGAGGCAGAACTCTCTGATGAAAAGCTACTGGGTAAATGGAGGCAGATCTCCCTGATGAGAAGCTGCTGTGTACACGGAGGCAGAACTCTCTGATGAGAGCCGGATGTGTAAATCGAGGCACAACTCTCTGATAAGAAGCTGCTGTGTCAATGGAGATAGACGTCCCTGATGAGAAGTTTGTATGTAAACTGAGGCAGAACTCTCTGATGAGAAGCTTGTGTGTAAATGGAGTTAGAAGTCTCTGATGAGAAGATTGTGTGCAAATGGAGGTAGATCTCTCTGAAGAGAAGCTTGTGTGTAAATGGACGCAGAACTCTCTGACAAGAAGTTAGTATGTAAACGGAGGCAGAACTCTCTGACGAGAAGCTTGTGTGTAAAAGGAGATAGGAAATGCTGCTTAGAAGCTGGTGTTTCAATGGCGGCAGAACTCTCTGATGAGAAGCTGGTGTGTAAACGGAGGCAGAACTCTCTGATCAGACGCTGGTGTGCAAATGGAGGCAGAACTCTCTGATGAGAAGCTTGTGTGTAAAAGGAAGAGGAACTCCCTGATGAGAAGCTTGTGTGCAAATGGAGGCAGAACGCCCAGATGAGAAGTTGGTGTGTAAAAGGAAGAAGAACACCCTGATGAGAAGCTGGTGTCTTAATGCAGACAGAACTCTCTAATGAGAAGCTGGAGTGTAAATGGTGGTAGTACTCCCTGACGAGAAGCTTGTGTGTGACTGGAGTTAGAAGTCTCTGATGAGAAGCTGGTGTGCAAATGGAGGTAGATCTCTCTGACGAGAAGCTTGTGTGTAAAAGGAGGTAGGGCACGCTGCTGAGAAGCTGGTGTTTGAACAGCGGCAGAACTTTCTGATGAGAAGCTGGTGTTTAAACGGAGGCAGAACTCTCTGATGAGACGCTGGTGTGTAAATGGAGACAGACCTCTCTGATGAGATGCTGGTGTGTAAATGGAGGCAGAACTCCCTGCTAAGAAGCTGTTGCGTAAACGGCGGCAGAAGGCTCTGATGAGAAGCTCGTGTGTAAACAGTGGAAGAACTTCGTTATGAGAAGCTGGTGCATAAACGGAGGCGGAACTCTCTGACCAGAAGCTGGTATGCAAACGGAGGGAGAACTCCCTGATGAGAAGCTGGTGTGTAAATGGAGGCAGAACTCTCTGATAAGAAGCTGCTGGGTAAATGGAGGCAGATCTCCCTGATGAGAAGCTGGTGTGTAAATGGAGGCAGAACTCTGATGAGAAGCTGGTGTGTAAATGTAGGCAGAATTCTCTGATGAGAACCTGGTGTGTAAATGGCGGCAAAACTCCTTGATGAGAGCTGGTGTGTAAATGCTGGCAGAACTCTCTTATGAGAAGCTTGAGTGTAAATGGAGGTAGTACTCCCGGACAAGAAGCTGCTGTGTAAACGGAGGAAGAACACTGTGATGAGAAGCTTGTGACTAAATGGAGATAGAAGTCTCCGATGAGAAGCTTGTGTGTAAATAGAGGTAAATCTCTCTGAGGATAAGCTTGTGTGGATATGGACGCAGAATTCTCAGACGAGAAGCTGTGTGTAAAAGGACGTAAGGCACGCTGCTGAGAAGCTGGTGCGTAAATGGCGGCAGAACACTGACGAGGCGCTGGTGTGAATGGAGAGAGAACTCTCTGATGAGAAGCTTGTGTGTAAATGAAGGTAGATCTCTCTGAAGAGAATCTTGTGTGTAAATGGACGCAGAACTCTATGACAAGAAGGTAATACGTAACCGGAGGCAGAACTCCCTGACGAGAAGCTTGCGTGTAAAAGGAGGTAGGAAACGCTGCAGAGAAGCAGGTTTTTGAATAGCGGCAGAAGTCTCTGATGAGAAGCTGGTGTGTAAATGGAGGCAGAACTCTCTGATGAGAAGCTGCTGCGTAAATGGAGGCAGAACTCCCTTCAATAGCTGGTGTGCATATGTAAGTAGAACTCCGCGATGAGCTGGTGTGTAAATGGAGACAGAACTCTCTGATGAAAAGTGCCGGGTAAATGGAGGCCGATCTCCCTGATGAGAAGCTGGTGCGTAAACGTAGGCAGAACGCTCTAATGAGAAGCATGTGTGTAAATGGCGGCAGAACTCTTTGATGAGAGCTGGTGTTTAAATGCTGGCAGAACTCTCTAATGAGAAGCTGGAGTGTAAATTGAGGTAGTACTCCCGGACAAGAGACTGCTGTGTAAACGAAGGAAGAACACTCTGATAAGAAGCTTGTGCGTGAATGGAGGTAGAACTCACTAATGAGAAGCTGGAGTGAAATGGAGGTAGTAATCCCTGACGAGAAGCCGGTGCGTAAACGGAGGAAAAACTCTCTGATGAGAAGCTTGTGTGTAAAAGGAGGTAGGAAATGCTGCTGAGCAGCTGGTGTTTGAATGGCGGCAGAACTCTCTAATGAGAAGCTGGAGTCCAAATTAAGGTAGTACTCCCGGACAAGAGGCTGGTGTGTAAACGGAGGAAGAACACTCTGATGAGAAGCGTGTGTAAATGGAGGTAGAAGTCTCTGATGCGAAGCTTCTGTGTAAATGGAGGTAGATCTCTCTGAGGAGAAGCTTGTGTGTAAATGCAGGCAGAACTCTCTGACGAGAAGCTTCTGTGCAAATGGAGTCAGAACGCCCTGATGAGAAGCTGGTGTCTAAATGGAGGTAGAGCTCCCTGACGAGAAACTAGTGTGTAAATGGAGGCAGGAATCCCTGATGAGAAGCTGCTGCGTAAATGGAGGCAGATCTCCCTGTTGAGAAGCTGGTGTGTAAATGGAGGAGTAACTCCCTGATGAGAAGCTTCTGCTCAACTGGAGAAAGAATGCCCTGAGGAGAAGCTTGTGTGCAAATGCAGGTAGATCTCTCTGAAGAGAATCTTGTGTGTAAATGGATGCAGAACTCTATGACAAGAAGCTAATATGTAACCGGAGGCAGAGCTCCCTGACGAGAAGCTTGTGTGTAAAAGGAGGTAAGAAACGCTGCTGAGAACCTGGTGTTTGAATAGCGGCAGAACTCTCTGATGTGAAGCTGGTGTTTAAACGGTGGCAGAACTCTCTGATAAGACGCTGGTATGTAAATGGAGGCAGAACTCTCTGATGAAAAGCTGCTGGATAAATGAAGGCAGATCTCCCTGATGAGAAGCTGGTGTGTAAGTAGAGGCCGAACTCTCTGATGAGAACCTGGTTTGTAAACGGAGGAAGAACTCTCTGACGAGAAGCTTGTGTGTAAAGGCAGGCAGACATTCCGGAGGAGAAGCTTGTGTGTAAATGCAGGTACAACTCTCTGATGAGAAGCTTGTGTGTGAAGGCAGGTACAACTCTCTGATGAGAAGCTTGTGTGCAAATGGAGGAGTAACTCCCTGAAGAAAAGTTTCTGTGTAAATGGACGCAGAACTCTGTGACAAGAAGTTAGTATGTAAACAGAGGCAGAACTCTCTGCGGAGAAGCTTGTGTGTAAAAGGAGGTAGGAAACGCTGCTGAGAAGCTGGTGTTTGAATGGCGGCAGAACTCTCTGATGAGAAGCTGGTGTGTAAAAGGAGGCAGAACTCTCTGATCAGACGCTGGTGTGTAAATGGAGGCAGAACTCTCTGACGAGGAGCTGGTATGTAAATGGAGACAGAACTCTCTGCTGAGAATCTTATGCGTGAAGGAGGCAGATCTCCCTGATGAGAAGCTGCTGCGTAAATGGAGGCAGAACTCCCTTAAATAGCTGGTGTGCATATGAAAGTAGAACTCCGCGATGAGAAGCTGGTGTGTAAATGGAGACAGAACTCTCTGATGAAAAGTGCCGTGTAAATGGAGGCCGATCTCCCCGATGAGAAGCTGGTGCGTAAATGTAGGCGGCACTCTCCGATGAGAAGCTTGTATGTAAATGGCGGCAGAACTCTTTGATGAGAGCTGGTGTTTAAATGCTGGCAGAACTCTCTAATGAGAAGCTGGAGTGTAAATTGAGGTAGTACTCCCGGACAAGAAGCTGCTGCGTAAACGGAGGAAGAACACTCTGATGAGAAGCTTGTGTATAAATGGATATACAAGTCTCCGATGGGAAGCTTGTGTGTAAATGGAAGTTAATCTCTCTGAGGAGAAGCTTCTGTGTAAACGGAGGCAGAACTTCCAGAGGAGAAGCTTGTCAGTAAATGCAGGTAGATCTCTCTGATGAGACGCTGGTGTGTAAATGGAGACAGAACTCCCTGATGAGAAGCTTGTGTGCAAATCGATGTAGATCTCTCTGAGCAGAAGCTTCAGAGTAAATGGACGCAGGACTCTCTGACAAGAAGGTAGTATGTACACAGAGGCAGAACTCTCTGAGGAGAAGCTTGTGTTTGAAAGGAGGTACGAAACGCTGCTGAGAAGCTGGTGTTTGAACGGCGGCAGAACTCTCTGTTGAGAATCTGGTGTGCAAACGGAAGCAGAACTCTGATGAGAAGCTTGTGTGTAAATGGCGGCAGAACCCTTTGATGAGAGCTGGTGTTTAAATGCTGGCAGAACTCTCTAATGAGAAGCTGGAGCGTAAATTGAGGTAGTATTGCCGGACAAGAAGCTGCTGTGTAAACGGAGGAAGAAAACTCTGATGAGAAGCTTGTGTGGAAATGGAAGCAGAACTCTCTGACGAGAATCTGGTGTGTAAATGGAGGAGGAACTCCCTGATGAGAAGCTTATGTGCAAATGGAGGTAGGTGTCCCTGAAGAAAAGTTTCTGTGTAAATGGACGCAGAACTCTGTGACAAGAAGTTAGTATGTAAACGGAGGCAGAACTCTCTGACGAGAAGCTTGTGTGTAAAAGGAGGTAGGAAACGCTGCTGAGAAGCTGGTGTTTGAATGGCGGCAGAACTCTCTGATGAGAAGCTGGAGTGTAAAAGGAGACAGAACCCTCTGATCAGACGCTGGTGTGTAAATGGAGGCAGAACTCTCTGACGAGGAGCTGGTATGTAAATGGAGACAGAACTCCGTGATGAGAATCTTGTGCGTGAATGGAGGTAGAACTCCCTGATGATAAGCTGCGGCGCAAATGGAGGCAGAACTCACTAATGAGAAGCTGGAGTGTAAATGGAGGTAGTGCTCCCTGACGAGAAGCTGGTGCGTAAAAGGAGGATGAACTCTCTGATGAGAAGCTTGTGTGTGAATGGAGTTAGATCTCTCTGAGGAGTAGTTTGTGTGTAAACGGAGGTAGAACTCTCTGACGAGAAGCTTGTGTGTAAAAGGAGGTAGGAAACGCTGCTGAGAAGCAGGTGTTTGAATAGCAGCAGAACTCTCTGACGAGAAGCTTGTGTGTAAAAGGAGGTAGGAAACGCTGCTGAGAAGCAGGTGTTTGAATAGCAGCAGAACTCTCTGATGAGAAGCTGGAGTTTAAACGGAGGAAGATCTCTCTGATGAGACGCTGGTGTATAAATCGAGGCAGAACTCTCTGATGAAAAGCTACTGGGTAAATGGAGGCAGATCTCCCTGATGAGAAGCTGCTGTGTAAATGGAGGCAGAACTCTCTGATGAGAAGCTGGTGTTTAAACGGAGGCAGAACTCTCTGATGACACGCTGGTGTGTAAATCGAGGCAGAACTCTCTGATGAAAAGCTACTGGGTAAATGGAGGCAGATCTCCCTGATGAGAAGCTGCTGTGTAAATGTAGGCAGAACTCTCTGACGAGAAGCTCGTGTGTAAATGGAGGTAGATCTCTCTGCTGAGAAGCTTGATTGTAATTGGCGGCAGAACTCTCTGATCAGAAGCTGGTGTGTACACGGTGGCAGAGCTTCCTGTTGAGAAGCGGATATGTAAATTGATGTAGAACTCTTGGTCGAGAAGCTGGTGAGTAAACGGAGGCAGAACTCTCTGACAAGAAGCTTCTGTGCAAATGGAGTCAGAACACCCTGATGAGAAGCTGGTGTGTCAATGGAGGTAGAACTGCCTTATGAGAATCTGTTGTGTAAATGTAGGTAGAGCTCCCTGACGAGAAACTAGTATGTAAATGTAGGCAGAAATCACTGATGAGAAGCTGCTGCGTAAATGGAGGCAGAAGTCTATGACAAGAAGCTAATACGTAACCGCAGGCAGAACTCCCTGACGAGAAGCTTGTGTGTAAAAGGAGGTAAGAAACGCTGCTGAGAAGCTGGTGTTTCAATAGCGGCAGAACTCTCTGATGAGAAGCTGGTGTGTAAACGGAGGTAGAACTCCCTGATGAGCAGCTGGTGTGTAAGTGGAGGCAGAACTCTCATGAGAACCTGGTTTGTAAACGTAGGAAGAACTCTCTCATGAGAAGCTTGTGTGTAAACGCAGGCAGAAATTCCGGAGGAGAAGCTTGTGTGTAAATGCAGGTACAACGCTCTGATGAGAAGCTTGTGTGCAAATGGAGGTAGATCTCCCTGAAGAAAAGCTTCTGTGGAAATGGACGCAGAACTCTGTGACAAGAAGTTAGTATGTAAACGGAGGCAGAACTCACTGACGAGAAGCTTGTGTGTAAAAGGAGGTAGGAAACGCTGCTGAGAAGCAGGTGTTTGAATGGCGGCAGAACTCTCTGATGAGAAGCTGGTGTGTAAAAGGAGGCAGAACTCTCTGATCAGACGCTGGTGTGTAAATGGAGGCAGAACTCTCTGACGAGGAGCTGGTATGTAAATGGAGACAGAACTCCCTGCTGAGAATCTTGTGCGTGAAAGAGGCAGAACTCCCTGATGAGAAGCTGCTGCGTAAACGGAGGAAGAACTCTATGATGAGAAGCTTGTGTATAAACGGAGGCAGAAATTCCCGAGGAGAAGCTTGTGCGTAAATGCAGGTAGAACTCTCTGATGAGAAGCTTGTGTGTGAATGGAGTTAGATTTCTCTGAGGAGTAGCTTGTGTGTAAACGGAGGCAGAACTCTCTGACGAGAAGCGTGTGTAAATGGAGGCAGAAGTCTCTGATGGGAAGTTTCTGTGTAAATGGAGGTAGATCTCTCTGAGGAGCAGCATGTGTGTATTTGGAGATAGAAGTCTCCGATGAGAAGCTTGTGTGTTAATGGAGGTAAATCTCTCTGACGAGACGCTGGTGTGTAAATGGAAGCAGAACTCTCTGACGAGAAGCTGGTGTGTAAATGGAGACAGAACTCCGTGATAAGAATCTTGTGCGTGAATGGAGGTAGAACTCCCTGATGAGAAGCTGCGGCGCAAATGGAGGCAGAACTCACTAATGAGAAGCTGGAGTGTAAATGGAGGTAGTACTCCCTGACGAGAAGCTGGTGCGTAAACGAAGGAAGAATTCTCTGATGAGAAACTTGTGTATAAACAGAGGTAAAAATTCCAGAGGAGAAGCTTATGCGTAAATGCAGGTAGAACTCTCTGATGAGAAGCTTGTGTGTGAATGGAGTTAGATCTATCTGAGGAGTAGCTTTTGTGTAAACGGAGGCAGAACTCTCTGACGAGAAGCTTGTGTGTAAAAGGAGGTAGGAAACGCTGCTCAGAAGCAGGTGTTTGAATAGCAGCAGAACTCTCTGATGAGAAGCTGGTGTGTAAACGGGGGTTGAACTCCCTGATGAGCAGCTGGTGTGTAAATGCAGGTACAACTCGCTGATGAGAAGCTTGTGTGCAAATGGAGGAAGATCTCTCTGAGGAGAAACTTGTGTGCAAATGGAGGTAGATCTCTCTGAAGAAAAGCTTCTGTGTAAATGGACGCAGAACTCTATGACAAGAAGTTAGAATGTAAACGGAGGCAGAACTCTCACGAGAAGCTTGTGTGTAAAAGGAGGTATGAAATGCTGCTGAGAAGCTGGTGTTTGAATGGCGGCAGAACTCTCTGATGAGAAGCTTGTGTTTAAACGGAGGCAGAACTCTCTGATCAGACGCTGGTATGTAAATGGAGGCAGAACTCTCTGACGAGGAGCTGGTGTGTAAAAGGACGTAGGAAACGCTGCTGAGAAGCAGGTGTTTGAATAGCGGCAGAACTCTCTGATGAGAAGCTGGTGTGTAAATGTAGGCAGAACTCCCTTAAATAGCTGGTGTGCATATGTAACTAGAACTCCCTGATGAGAAGCTTGTGGGCAAATGGAGGCAGAACGCCCAGATGAGAAGCTGGTGTCTTAATGCAGGCAGAACTCTCTAATGGGAAGCTGCAGTGTAAATGGAGGTAGTACTCCCTGATGAGATGCTGGTGTGTAAACGGAGGAAGAACTCTCTGAAGAGAAGCTTGTGTGTGAATGGAGAAAGAAGTCTCCGATGAGAAGCTTGTGTGTTATTGGAGGTAAATCTCTCTGAGGAGAAGCTGTTGCGTAAATGGCGGCAGAACTCTCTGACGAGAAGCTTGTGTGCAAACGGAGGTAGAACTCCCTGATCAGAAGCTGGTTTGTAAATGTAGGCAGAACTCTCTGATGAGAAGCTGGTGTGTAAATGCTGGCAGAACTCTCTAATGAGAAGCTGGAGTCCAAATTGAGGTAACACTCCCGGACAAGTAGCTGGTGTGTAAACGGAGGAAGTTCACTATGATGAGAAGCGTGTGTAAATGAAGGCAGAAATCCCTGATGAGAAGCTGCTGCGGAAATTAGGCAGATCTCCCTGTTGAGAAGCTGGTGTGTAAATGGAGGAGTAACTCCCTGATGAGAAGCTTCTGGTCAAATGGAGAAAGAATGCCCTGAGGAGAAGCTTGTGTCTTAATGGAGGCAAAACTCTCTAATGACAAGCTGGTGTGTAAACGGGGGTAGAACTCACTGATGAGCAGCTGGTGTGTAAGTGGAGCAGAACTCTCTGATGAGAAGCATGTGTGTAAACGCAGGCAGAAATTCCGGAGGAGAAGCTTGTGTGTAAACGCAGACAGAAATTCCGGAGGAGAAGCTTGTGTGTAAATGCAGGTACAACTCTCTGAAGAGAATCTTGTGTGCAAATGGAGGAAGATCTCTCTGAGGAGAAACTTGTGTGCAAATGGTGGTAGATCTTTCTGAAGAAAAGCTTCTGTGTAAATGGACGCAGAACTCTGTGACAAGAAGTTAGTATGTAAACGGAGGCAGAACTCTCTGACGAGAAGCTTGTGTGTAAAAGGAGGTAGGAAATGCTGCTGAGAAGCTGGTGTTTGAATGGCGGCAGAACACTCTGATGAGAAGCTGCTGCATAAATGGAGGCAGAACTCCCTTAAATAGCTGGTGCGCATATGTAAGTAGAACTCCGCGATGAGAAGCTGGTGTGTAAATGGCGGCAGAACTCTCTGATGAGAAGCTGCCGAGTAAATGGAGGCCGATTTCCCTGATGAGAAGCTGGTGCGTAAATGTAGGCAGAACTCTCTGATGAGAAGCTTGTGTGCAAATGGCGGCAGAACTCTTTGATGAGAGCTGTTGTTTAAATGCTGGCAGAACTCTTTAATGAGAAGCTGGAGTGTAAATTGAGGTAGTACTCCTGGACAAGAAGCTGGTGTGTAAACGGAGGAAGAACACTCTGATGAGAAGCTTGTGTGTAAATGGAGGCAGAACTCTCCGAGGAGAAGCTTGTGTGTAAATGGAGGAAGAACTCTCTGATGAGATGCTGGTGTGTAAATGGAGGCAGAACTCCCTGCTGAGAAGCTGTTGCGCAAATGGCGGCAGAACGCTCTGATGAGAAGCTCGTGTGTAAACAGTGGAAGAACTTCGTTATGAGAAGCTGGTGCATAAACGGAGGCGGAACTCTCTGACCAGAAGCTGGTATGCAAACGGAGGCAGAACTCTCTGATAAGAAGCTGCTGGGTAAATGGAGGCAGATCTCCCTGATGAGAAGCTGGTGTGTAAATGGAGGCAGAACTCTCTGATGAGAAGCTGGTGTGTTAATGTAGGCAGAACTCTCTGATGAGAACCTGGTGTGTAAATGGCGGCAAAACTCCTTGATGAGAGCTGGTGTGTAAATGCTGACAGAACTCTCCAATGAGAAGCTTGTGTGTAAATAGAGCTAAATCTCTCTGAGGATAAGCTAGTGTGGATATAGACGCAGAATTCTCAGACGAGAAGCTGTGTAAAAGGACGTAAGGCACGCTGCTGAAAAGCTGGTGCGTAAATGGCGGCAGAACACTCTGACGAGGCGCTGGTGTGTAAATGGAGACAGAACTCTCTGATGAGAAGCTTGTGTGTAAATGGAGGTAGATCTCTCTGAAGAGAATGTTGTGTGTAAATGGCCGCAGAACTCTATGACAAGAAGGTAATACGTAACCGGAGGCAGAACTCCCTGACGAGAAGCTTGCGTGTAAAAGGAGGTAGGAAACGCTGCAGAGAAACAGGTTTTTGAATAGCCGCAGAAGTCTCTGATGAGAAGCTGGTGTGTAAAAGAAGGCAGAACTCTCTGATCAGACGCTGATGTGTAAATGGAGGCAGAACTCTCTGACGAGCAGCTGGTATGTAAATGGAGACAGAACTCCCTGCTGAGAATCTTGTGCATGAAGGAGGCAGAACTCCCTTCAATAGCTGGTGTGCATATGTAAGTAGAACTCCGCGATGAGCTGGTGTGTAAATGGAGACAGAACTCCGTGATAAGAATCTTGTGCATGAATGGAGGTAGAACTCCCTGATGAGAAGCTGCGGCGCAAATGGAGGCAGAACTCACTAATGAGAAGCTGGAGTGTAAATGGAGGTAGTAATCCCTGACGAGAAGCTGGTGCGTAAACGGAGGAAAAACTCTCTGATGAGAAGCTTGTGTATAAACAGAGGCAGAAATTCCGGAGGAGAAGCTTGTGCGTAAATGCAGGTAGAACACTCTGATGAGAAGCTTGTGTGTGAATGGAGTTAGAATTCTCTGAGGAGTAGCTTGTGTGTAAACGGAGGCAGAACTCTCTGACGAGAAGCGGATGTAAATGGAGGTAGACGTCTCTGATGAGAAGTTTCTGTGTAAATGGATGTAGATCTCTCTGAGGAGAAGCTTGTGTGTAAATGGACGCAGAACTCTCTGACGAGAAGCTGGTGTGTAAAAGGAGGTAGGACTCTCTGCTGAGAAACTTGATTGTAATTGGCGGCAGAACTCTCTGATCAGAAGCTGGTGTGGACACGGTGGCAGAGCTTCCTGTTGAGAAGCGGATATGTAAATTGATGTAGAACTCTTCGTCGAGAAGCTGGTGAGTAAACGGAGGCAGAACTCTCTGACGAGAGGCTTCTGTGCAAATGGAGTCAGAATGTCATGATGAGAAGCTGGTCTGTAAATGGAGGTAGAACTCCCTGATGAGAATCTGTTGTGTAAATGGAGGTAGAGCTCCCTGACGAGAAACTAGTGTGTAAACGGAGGCAGCAATCCCTGATGAGAAGCTGCTGCGTAAATGGAGGCAGATCTCCCAGTTGAGAAGCTGGTGTGTAAATGGAGGAGGAACTCCCTGATGAGAACCTTCTGGTCAAATGGAGAAAGAATGCCCTGAGGAGAAGCTGGTCACTTAATGGAGGCAAAACTCTCTAATGACAAGCTGGTGTGTAAATGGAGGCAGAACTCCCTGACGAGAAGCTTGTGTGTAAAAGGAGGTAGGAAACGCTGCTGAGAAGCTGGTGTTTGAATAGCGGCAGAAGTCTGTGATGAGAAGCTGGTGTTTAAACGGCGGCAGAACTCTCCGATAAGACGCTGGTGTGTAAATGGAGACAGAATTCTCTGATAAAAAGCTGGTGTGTAAACGGGGGTAGACCTCCCTGATGAGAAGCATGTGTGCAAAAGCAGGCAGAAATTCCGGAGGAGAAGCTTGTGTGTAAACGCAGGCAGAAATTCCGGAGCAGAAGCTTGTGTGTAAATGCAGGTACAACTCTCTGATGAGAAGCTTGTGTGCAAATGGAGGAAGATCTCTCTGAAGAAAAGCTTCTGTGTAAATGGACGCAGAACCCTGTGACAAGAAGTTAGTATGTAAACGGAGGCAGAACTCTCTGACGAGAAGCTTGTGTGTAAAAGGAGGTAGGAAATGCTGCTGAGAAGCTGGTGTTTGAATAGCGGCAGAGCTCTCTGATGAGACGCTGGTGTGTAAATCGAAGCAGTACTCTCTGATGAAAAGCTGCTGGGTAAATGGAGGCAGATCTCCCTGATGAGAAGCTGGTGTGTAAATGTAGGCAGAACTCTCTGATGTGAAGCTGGTGTGTAAACAGAGGTAGAACTTTCTGATGAGAACCTGGTGTGCAAATGGCAGCAGAATTCTTTGATGAGAGCTGGTGTGTAAATGCTGGCAGAACTCTCTAATGAGAAGCTGGAGTACAAATTGAGGTAGTACTCCCGGACAAGAGACTGGTGTGTAAACGGAGGAAGAACACTCTGATGAGAAGCGTGTGTAAATGGAGGTAGAAGTCTCTGATGCGAAGCTTCTGTGTAAATGGAGGTAGATCTCTCTGAGGAGAAGCTTGTGTGTAAATGCAGGCAGAACTCTCTGACGAGAAGCTTCTGTGCAAATGGAGTCAGAAAGCCCTGATGAGAAGCTGGTGTCTAAATGGAGGTAGAGCTCCCTGACGAGAAACTAGTGTGTAAATGGAGGCAGGAATCCCTGATGAGAAGCTGCTGCGTAAATGGAGGCAGATCTCCCTGATGAGAAGCTTGTGTGTAAATGCAGGCAGAACTCTCTGACGAGAAGCTTCTGTGCAAATGGAGGCAGAACTCTCTGATGAGAAGCTGGTGTTTAAACGGAGGCAGAACTCTCTGATAAGACGCTGGTGTGTAAATGGAGGCAGAACTCTCTGATGAAAAGCTGCTGGGTAAATGAAGGCAGATCTCCCTGATGAGAAGCTGGTGTGTAAATGTAGGCAGAACTCTCTGATGAGAAGCTGGTGTGTAAACGGGGGTAGAACTCCCTGATGAGCAGCTGGTGTGTAAGTGGAGCAGAACTCTCTGATGAGAAGCATGTGTGCAAAAGCAGGCAGAAATTCCAGAGGAGAAGCTTGTGTGTAAACGCAGGTAGAAATTCCGGAGCAGAAGCTTGTGTGTAAATGCAGGTACAACTCTCTGATGAGAAGCTTGTGTGCAAATGGAGGAAGATCTCTCTGAAGAAAAGCTTCTGTGTAAATGGACGCAGAACCCTGTGACAAGAAGTTAGTATGTAAAGGGAGGCAGAACTCTCTGACGAGAAGCTTGTGTGTAAAAGGAGGTAGGAAATGCTGCTGAGAAGCTGGTGTTTGAATAGCGGCAGAACTCTCTGATGAGAAGCTGGTGTGTAAACGGAGGCAGAACTCTTTGATGAGAGCTGGTGTGTAAATGCTGGCAGAACTTTCTAATGAGAAGCTGGATTGTAAATGGAGGTAGTACTCCCGGACTAGAAGCTGGTGTGTAAACGGAGGAAGAACACTCTGATGAGACGCTTGTGTGTAAAAGGAGGTAAATCTCTCTTAAGCTAAGCATGTGTGTAAATGGACGCAAAACTCTCCGACGAGATGCTTGTGTGTAAAAGGACGTAGGGCATGCTGCTGAGAAGCTGTTGCGTAAATGGCGGCAGAACTCTCTGATGAGAAGCTGGTGTGTAAATGGAGGTAGAACTCCCTGATGAGAAGCTGGTGTGTAAATGCTGGCAGAACTCTCTAATGAGAAGCTGGAGTCTAAATTGAGGTAGTACTCCCGGACAAGTAGCTGGTGTGTAAACGGAGGAAGAACACTCTGATGAGAAGCGTGTGTAAATGGAGGTAGAAGTCTCTGATGAGAAGCTTCTGTGTAAATGGAGGTAGATCTCTCTGAGGAGCAACTTGTGTGTAAATGGACGCAGTACTCTCTGACGAGAAGCTTGTGTGTAAAAGGAGGTGGGACTCTCTGCTGAGAAGCTTGATTGTAATTGGCAGCAGAAGTCTCTGATCAGATGCTGCTGTGTACACGGTGGCAGAGCTTCCTGTTGAGAAGCGGATATGTAAATTGATGTAGAACTCTTGGTCGAGAAGCTGGTGAGTAAAAGGAAGAAGAATGCCCTAATGAGAAGCTGGTGTCTTAATGCAGGCAGAACTTTCTAATGGGAAGCTGCAGTGTAAATGGAGGTAGTACTCCCTGATGAGATGCTGGTGTGTAAACGGAGGAAGAACTCTCTGAAGAGAAGCTTGTGTGTGAATGGAGAAAAAAGTCTCCGATGAGAAGCTTGTGTGTTAATGGAGGTAAATCACTCTGAGGAGAAGCTGTTGCGTAAATGGCGGCAGAACTCTCTGACGAGAAGCTTGTGTGCAAACGGACGTAGAACTCCCTGATCAGAAGCTGGTTTGTAAATGTAGGCAGAACTCTCTGAAGAGAATCTTGTGTGTAAATGGACGCAGAACTCTATGACAAGAAGGTAATACGTAACCGGAGGCAGAACTCTCTGATGAGAAGCTTGTGTGTAAAAGGGGGTAGGAAACGGTGCTGAGAAGCTGCTGTTTGCATGGCGGCAGAACTCTCTGATGAGAAGCTGGTGTGTAAACGGAGGCAGAACTCTCTGATCAGATGCTGGTGTGTAAATGCTGGCAGAACTCTCTAATATGAAGCTGGAGTCTAAATTGAGGTAGTACTCCCGGACAAGTAGCTGGTGTGTAAACGGAGGAAGAACACTCTGATGAGAAGCTTCTGTGTAAATGGAGGTAGATCTCTCTGAGCAGAAGCTTGTGTGTAAATGGACGCAGTACTCTCTGACGACAAGCTTGTGCGTAAAAGGAGGTAGGAAACGCTGCTGAGAAGCTGCTGTTTGAATGGCGGCAGAACACTCTGATCAGATTCTGGTGTGTAAACGGAGGCAGAACTCTCTGACGAGGAGCTGTTGTGTAAATGGAGACAGAACTCCCTGCTGAGAATCTTGTGCGTGAATGGAGTCAGAACTCCCTGATGAGAAGCTGCTGCGTAAATGGATGCAGAACTCCCTTAAATAGCTGGTGTGCATATGTAAGTAGAACTCCCTGATGAGAAGCTTGTGGGCAAATGGAGGCAGAACGCCCAGATGAGAAGCTGGTGTGTAAAAAGAAGAAGAATGCCCTGATGAGAAGCTGGTGTCTTAATGCAGGCAGAGCTCTCTAATGAGAAGCTGGAGTGTAAATGGAGGTAGTACTCCCTGACGAGAAGCTGGTGTGTAAACGGAGGATGAACTCTCTGATGAGAAGCTTGTGTGTAAATGGAGGCAGAACTCTCTGATGAGAAGCTTGTGTGTAAATGGTGTTAGAAGTCTCTGATGAGAAGCATGTGTGTAAACGCAGACAGAAATTCCGGAGGAGAAGCTTGTGTGTAAACGCAGACAGAAATTCCGGAGGAGAAGCTTGTGTGTAAATGCAGGTACAACTCTCTGAAGAGAAGTTTGTGTGCAAATGGAGGAAGATCTCTCTGAGGAGAAACTTGTGTGCAAATGGTGGTAGGTCTCTCTGAAGAAAAGCTTCTGTGTAAATGGACGCAGAACTCTGTGACAAGAAGTTAGTATGTAAACGGAGGCAGAACTCTCTGACGAGAAGCTTGTGTGTAAAAGGAGGTAGGAAATGCTGCTGAGAAGCTGGTGTTTGAATGGCGGCAGAACACTCTGATGAGAAGCTGCTGCGTAAATGGAGGCAGAACTCCCGTAAATAGCTGGTGTGCATATGTAAGTAGAACTCCGCGATGAGAAGCTGGTGTGTAAATGGCGGCAGAACTCTTTGATGAGAGCTGTTGTTTAAATGCTGGCAGAACTCTTTAATGAGAAGCTGGAGTGTAAATTGAGGTAGTACTCCTGGACAAGAAGCTGGTGTGTAAACGGAGGAAGAACACTCTGATGAGAAGCTTGTGTGTAAATGGAGGTAGAACTCTCTGATGAGATGCTTGTGTGTAAATGGAGGCAGAACTCCCTGCTGAGAAGCTGTTGCGTAAATGGCGGCAGAACGCTCTGATGAGAAGCTCGTGTGTAAACAGTGGAAGAACTTCGTTATGAGAAGCTGGTGCATAAACGGAGGCGGAACTCTCTGACCAGAAGCTGGTATGCAAACGGAGGGAGAACTCCCTGATGAGAAGCTGGTGTGTAAACGGAGGCAGAACTCTCTGATAAGAAGCTGCTGGGTAAATGGAGGCAGAACTCTCTGATGAGAAGCTGGTGTGTAAATGTGGGCAGAACTCTCTGATGAGAACCTGGTGTGTAAATGGCGGCAAAACTCCATGATGAGAGCTGGTGTGTAAATGCTGGCAGAACCCTCTAATGAGAAGCTGGAGTGTAAATTGAGGTAGTACTCCCGGACAAGAAGCTGCTGTGTAAACGGAGGAAGAACACTGTGATGAGAAGCTTGTGAGTAAATGGAGATAGAAGTCTCCGATGAGAAGCTTGTGTGTAAATAGAGGTAAATCTCTCTGAGGATAAGCTTGTGTGGATATGGACGCAGAATTCTCAGACGAGAAGCTGTGTGTAAAAGGACGTAAGGCACGCTGCTGAGAAGCTGGTGCGTAAAAGGCGGCAGAACACTCTGACGAGGCGCTGGTGTGTAAATGGAGACAGAACTCTCTGATGAGAAGCTTGTGTGTAAATGGAGTTAGAAGTCTGATGAGAATCTTGTGTGCAAATGGAGGTAGATCCCTCTGAAGAGAATCTTGTGTGTAAATGGACGCAGAACTCTATGACAAGAAGCTAATACGTAACCGGAGGCAGAACTCCCTGACGAGAAGCTTGCGTGTAAAAGGAGGTAGGAAACGCTGCAGAGAAACAGGTTTTTGAATAGCGGCAGAAGTCTCTGATGAGAAGCTGGTGTGTAAAAGGAGGCAGAACTCTCTGACGAGCAGCTGGTATGTAAATGGAGACAGAACTCCCTGCTGAGAATCTTGTGCGTGAAGGAGGCAGAACTCCCTGATGAGAAGCTGCTGCGTAAATGGAGGCAGAACTCCCTTCAATAGCTGGTGTGCATATGTAAGTAGAACTCCGCGATGAGCTGGTGTGTAAATGGAGACAGAACTCTCTGATGAATAGTGCCGGGTAAATGGAGGCCGATCTCCCTGATGAGAAGCTGGTGCGTAAATGTTGGCAGAACGCTCTGATGAGAAGCTTGTGCGTAAATGCAGGTAGAACTCTCTGATGAGAAGCTTGTGTGTGAATGGAGTTAGAATTCTCTGAGGAGTAGCTTGTGTGTAAACGGAGGCAGAACTCTCTGACGAGAAGCGGATGTAAATGGAGGTAGATGTCTCTGATGAGAAGCTTCTGTGTAAATGGAGGTAGATCTCTCTGAGGAGAAGCTTGTGTGTAAATGGACGCAGAACTCTCTGACGAGAAGCTGGTGTGTAAATGTAGGCAGAACTCTCTGATGAGAACCTGGTGTGTAAATGGCGGCAGAACTCTTTGATGAGAGCTGGTGTGTAAATGCTGGCAGAACTTTCTAATGAGAAGCTGGAGTGTAAATTGAGGTAGTACTCCTGGACAAGAAGCTGGTGTGTAAACGGAGGAAGAACACTCTGATGAGAAGCTTGTGTGTAAACGGAGGTAGATCTCTCTGAGGAGTAGCTTGTGTGTAAACGGAGGCAGAACTCTCTGACGAGGAGATTGTGTGTAAATGTAGGAGGAACTCCCTGATGAGAAGCTTGTGTGTAAAAGGAGGTAGGAAACGCTGCTGAGAAGCTGGTGTTTGAATAGTGGCAGAACTCATGAGAAGCTGGTGTGTAAATCGAGGCAGAAATCTCTGATGAAAAGCTGCTGGGTAAATGGAGGCAGATCTCCCTGATGAGAAGCTGGTGTGTAAATTGAGGTAGTACTCCCGGACAAGAAGCTGGTGTGTAAACGGAGGAAGAACACTCTGATGAGAAGCTTGTGTGTAAATGGAGGTAAATCTCTCTTAAGCTAAGCTTGTGTGTAAATGGCGGCAGAACTCTCTGACGAGAAGCTTGTGTGCAAACGGAGGTAGAACTCCCTGATCAGAAGCTGGTTTGTAAATGTAGGCAGATCTCTCTGATGAGAAGCTGGTGTGTAAATGTTGGCAGAACGCTCTGATGAGAAGCTTGTGCGTAAATGCAGGTAGAACTCTCTGATGAGAAGCTTGTGTGTGAATGGAGTTAGAATTCTCTGAGGAGTAGCTTGTGTGTAAACGGAGGCAGAACTCTCTGACGAGAAGCGGATGTAAATGGAGGTAGATGTCTCTGATGAGAAGCTTCTGTGTAAATGGAGGTAGATCTCTCTGAGGAGAAGCTTGTGTGTAAATGGACGCAGAACTCTCTGACGAGAAGCTGGTGTGTAAATGTAGGCAGAACTCTCTGATGAGAACCTGGTGTGTAAATGGCGGCAGAACTCTTTGATGAGAGCTGGTGTGTAAATGCTGGCAGAACTTTCTAATGAGAAGCTGGAGTGTAAATTGAGGTAGTACTCCTGGACAAGAAGCTGGTGTGTAAACGGAGGAAGAACACTCTGATGAGAAGCTTGTGTGTAAACGGAGGTAGATCTCTCTGAGGAGTAGCTTGTGTGTAAACGGAGGCAGAACTCTCTGACGAGGAGATTGTGTGTAAACGGAGGAAGAACACTCTGATGAGAAGCTTGTGTGTAAATGGAGGTAGGAAACGGTGCTGAGAAGCTGCTGTTTGCATGGCGGCAGAACTCTCTGATGAGAAGCTGGTGTGTAAACGGAGGCAGAACTCTCTGATCAGATGCTGGTGTGTAAATGTAGGCAGAACTCTCTGATGAGAAGCTGGTGTGTAAATGCTGGCAGAACTCTCTAATATGAAGCTGGAGTCTAAATTGAGGTAGTACTCCCGGACAAGTAGCTGGTGTGTAAACGGAGGAAGAACACTCTGATGAGAAGCTTCTGTGTAAATGGAGGTAGATCTCTCTGAGCAGAAGCTTGTGTGTAAATGGACGCAGTACTCTCTGACGACAAGCTTGTGCGTAAAAGGAGGTAGGAAACGCTGCTGAGAAGCTGCTGTTTGAATGGCGGCAGAACACTCTGATCAGATTCTGGTGTGTAAACGGAGGCAGAACTCTCTGACGAGGAGCTGTTGTGTAAATGGAGACAGAACTCCCTGCTGAGAATCTTGTGCGTGAATGGAGACAGAACTCCCTGATGAGAAGCTGCTGCGTAAATGGATGCAGAACTCCCTTAAATAGCTGGTGTGCATATGTAAGTAGAACTCCCTGATGAGAAGCTTGTGGGCAAATGGAGGCAGAACGCCCAGATGAGAAGCTGGTGTGTAAAAAGAAGAAGAATGCCCTGATGAGAAGCTGGTGTCTTAATGCAGGCAGAGCTCTCTAATGAGAAGCTGGAGTGTAAATGGAGGTAGTACTCCCTGACGAGAAGCTGGTGTGTAAACGGAGGATGAACTCTCTGATGAGAAGCTTGTGTGTAAATGGAGGCAGAACTCTCTGATGAGAAGCTTGTGTGTAAATGGAGTTAGAAGTCTCTGATGAGAAGCATGTGTGTAAACGCAGACAGAAATTCCGGAGGAGAAGCTTGTGTGTAAACGCAGACAGAAATTCCGGAGGAGAAGCTTGTGTGTAAATGCAGGTACAACTCTCTGAAGAGAAGTTTGTGTGCAAATGGAGGAAGATCTCTCTGAGGAGAAACTTGTGTGCAAATGGTGGTAGGTCTCTCTGAAGAAAAGCTTCTGTGTAAATGGACGCAGAACTCTGTGACAAGAAGTTAGTATGTAAACGGAGGCAGAACTCTCTGACGAGAAGCTTGTGTGTAAAAGGAGGTAGGAAATGCTGCTGAGAAGCTGGTGTTTGAATGGCGGCAGAACACTCTGATGAGAAGCTGCTGCGTAAATGGAGGCAGAACTCCCGTAAATAGCTGGTGTGCATATGTAAGTAGAACTCCGCGATGAGAAGCTGGTGTGTAAATGGCGGCAGAACTCTTTGATGAGAGCTGTTGTTTAAATGCTGGCAGAACTCTTTAATGAGAAGCTGGAGTGTAAATTGAGGTAGTACTCCTGGACAAGAAGCTGGTGTGTAAACGGAGGAAGAACTCTCTGATGAGATGCTTGTGTGTAAATGGAGGCAGAACTCCCTGCTGAGAAGCTGTTGCGTAAATGGCGGCAGAACGCTCTGATGAGAAGCTCGTGTGTAAACAGTGGAAGAACTTCGTTATGAGAAGCTGGTGCATAAACGGAGGCGGAACTCTCTGACCAGAAGCTGGTATGCAAACGGAGGGAGAACTCCCTGATGAGAAGCTGGTGTGTAAACGGAGGCAGAACTCTCTGATAAGAAGCTGCTGGGTAAATGGAGGCAGAACTCTCTGATGAGAAGCTGGTGTGTAAATGTGGGCAGAACTCTCTGATGAGAACCTGGTGTGTAAATGGCGGCAAAACTCCATGATGAGAGCTGGTGTGTAAATGCTGGCAGAACCCTCTAATGAGAAGCTGGAGTGTAAATTGAGGTAGTACTCCCGGACAAGAAGCTGCTGTGTAAACGGAGGAAGAACACTGTGATGAGAAGCTTGTGAGTAAATGGAGATAGAAGTCTCCGATGAGAAGCTTGTGTGTAAATAGAGGTAAATCTCTCTGAGGATAAGCTTGTGTGGATATGGACGCAGAATTCTCAGACGAGAAGCTGTGTGTAAAAGGACGTAAGGCACGCTGCTGAGAAGCTGGTGCGTAAAAGGCGGCAGAACACTCTGACGAGGCGCTGGTGTGTAAATGGAGACAGAACTCTCTGATGAGAAGCTTGTGTGTAAATGGAGTTAGAAGTCTGATGAGAATCTTGTGTGCAAATGGAGGTAGATCCCTCTGAAGAGAATCTTGTGTGTAAATGGACGCAGAACTCTATGACAAGAAGCTAATACGTAACCGGAGGCAGAACTCCCTGACGAGAAGCTTGCGTGTAAAAGGAGGTAGGAAACGCTGCAGAGAAACAGGTTTTTGAATAGCGGCAGAAGTCTCTGATGAGAAGCTGGTGTGTAAAAGGAGGCAGAACTCTCTGACGAGCAGCTGGTATGTAAATGGAGACAGAACTCCCTGCTGAGAATCTTGTGCGTGAAGGAGGCAGAACTCCCTGATGAGAAGCTGCTGCGTAAATGGAGGCAGAACTCCCTTCAATAGCTGGTGTGCATATGTAAGTAGAACTCCGCGATGAGCTGGTGTGTAAATGGAGACAGAACTCTCTGATGAATAGTGCCGGGTAAATGGAGGCCGATCTCCCTGATGAGAAGCTGGTGCGTAAATGTTGGCAGAACGCTCTGATGAGAAGCTTGTGCGTAAATGCAGGTAGAACTCTCTGATGAGAAGCTTGTGTGTGAATGGAGTTAGAATTCTCTGAGGAGTAGCTTGTGTGTAAACGGAGGCAGAACTCTCTGACGAGAAGCGGATGTAAATGGAGGTAGATGTCTCTGATGAGAAGCTTCTGTGTAAATGGAGGTAGATCTCTCTGAGGAGAAGCTTGTGTGTAAATGGACGCAGAACTCTCTGACGAGAAGCTGGTGTGTAAATGTAGGCAGAACTCTCTGATGAGAACCTGGTGTGTAAATGGCGGCAGAACTCTTTGATGAGAGCTGGTGTGTAAATGCTGGCAGAACTTTCTAATGAGAAGCTGGAGTGTAAATTGAGGTAGTACTCCTGGACAAGAAGCTGGTGTGTAAACGGAGGAAGAACACTCTGATGAGAAGCTTGTGTGTAAACGGAGGTAGATCTCTCTGAGGAGTAGCTTGTGTGTAAACGGAGGCAGAACTCTCTGACGAGGAGATTGTGTGTAAATGTAGGAGGAACTCCCTGATGAGAAGCTTGTGTGTAAAAGGAGGTAGGAAACGCTGCTGAGAAGCTGGTGTTTGAATAGTGGCAGAACTCATGAGAAGCTGGTGTGTAAATCGAGGCAGAAATCTCTGATGAAAAGCTGCTGGGTAAATGGAGGCAGATCTCCCTGATGAGAAGCTGGTGTGTAAATTGAGGTAGTACTCCCGGACAAGAAGCTGGTGTGTAAACGGAGGAAGAACACTCTGATGAGAAGCTTGTGTGTAAATGGAGGTAAATCTCTCTTAAGCTAAGCTTGTGTGTAAATGGCGGCAGAACTCTCTGACGAGAAGCTTGTGTGCAAACGGAGGTAGAACTCCCTGATCAGAAGCTGGTTTGTAAATGTAGGCAGATCTCTCTGATGAGAAGCTGGTGTGTAAATGCTGGCAGAACTCTCTAATGAGAAGCTGGAGTCTATATTGAGGTAGTACTCCCGGACAAGTAGCTGGTGTGTAGACGGAGGAAGAACACTCTGATGAGAAGCATGTGTAAATGGAGGTAGAAGTCTCTGATGAGAAGCTTCTGTGTAAATGGAGGTAGATCTCTCTGCTGAGAAGCTTGATTGTAATTGGCAGCAGAAGTCTCTGATCAGAAGCTGGTGTGTACACGGTGGCAGAGCTTCCTGTTGAGAAGTGGATATGTAAATTGATGTAAAACTCTTAGTCGAGAAGCTGGTGAGTAAACGGATGCAAAAGTCACTGACGAGAAGATTCTGTACAAATGAAGTCAGAACGCACTGATGAGAAGCTGGTGTGTAAATGGAGGTTTACCTTCCTGATGAGTAGATGGTGTGTTAATGGAGATACAACTCCCTGATGAGAATCTTGTGTGTAAATAGAGGTAGAAATCCCTGTTGAGAATCTGTTGTGTAAATGGAGGTAGAGCTCCCTGAAGAGAAACTAGTGTGTAAATGGAGGCAGAAATCCCTGCTAAAGAAGCTGCTGCGTAAATGGAGTCAGGTCTCCCTGTTGAGAAGCTGGTGTGTAAATGGAGGAGTAACTCCCTGATGAGAAGCTTCTGGTCAAATGGAGAAAGAATGCCCTGAGGAGAAGCTGGTGTCTTAATGGAGGCAAAACTCTCTAATGACAAGCTGGTGTGGAAATGGAGGCAGAACTCTCTGATGAGAAGCTTGTGTGCAAATGGAGGTAGATCTCTCTGAAGAGAATCTTGTGTGAAAATGGATGCAGAACTCTATGACAAGAAGGTAATACGTAACCGGAGGCAGAACTCCCTGACGAGAAGCTTGTGTGTAAACAGAGGTAGAACTCTCTGATGAGAACCTGGAGTGTAAATGGCGGCAGAACTCTTTGAGGAGAGCTGGTGTGTAAATGCTGGCAGAACTTTCTAATGAGAAGCTGGATTGTAAATGGAGGTAGTACTCCCAGACAAGAAGCTGGTGTGTAAACAGAGGAAGAACACTCTGATGAGAAGCTTGTGTGTAAAAGGACGTAGGGCATGCTGCTGAGAAGCTGTTGCGTAAATGGCGCAGAACTCTCTGATGAGAAGCTGGTGTGTAAATGGAGGTGGAACTCCCTGATGAGCAGATGGTGTGTAAATGTAGGCAGAACTCTCTAATGAGAAGCTGGTGTGTAAATGCTGGCAGAACTCTCTAATGAGAAGCTGGAGTCTAAATTGAGGTAGTACTCCCGGACAAGTAGCTGGTGTGTAAACGGAGGAAGAACACTCTGATGAGAAGCGTGTGTAAATGGAGGTAGAAGTCTCTGATGAGAAGCTTCTGTGTAATTGGAGGTAGATCTCTCTGAGGAGAAACTTGTGTGTAAATGGACGCAGTACTCTCTGACGAGAAGCTTGTGTGTAAAAGGAGGTGGGACTCTCTGCTGAGAAGCTTGATTGTAATTGGCAGCAGAAGTCTCTGATCAGAAGCTGGTGTGTACACGGTGGCAGAGCTTCCTGTTGAGAAGCGGATATGTAAATTGATGTAGAACTCTTGGTCGAGAAGCTGGTGAGTAAACGGATGCAGAAGTCACTGACGAGAAGCTTCTGTGCAAATGGCGTCCGAAAGCCCTGTTGAGAAGCTGGTGTGTAAATGGAGGTTTACCTCCCTGATGAGTAGATGGTGTGTTAATGGAGGTACAACTCCTTGATGAGAATCTTGTGTGTAAATAGACGTAGAAATCCCTGATGAGAATCTGTTGTGTAAATGGAGGGAGAGTTCCCTGAAGAGAAACTAGTGTGTAAATGGAGGCAGAACTCCCTGATGAGAAGCTGCTGCGTAAATGGAGGCAGAACTCTCTGACGAGAAGCTTGTGTGCAAATGGTGGTAGAACTCCCTGATCAGAAGCTGGTTTGTAATTGTAGGCAGAACTCTCTGATGAGAAGCTGGTGTGTAAATGCTGGCAGAACTCTCTAATGAGAAGCTGGAGTCTAAATTGAGGTAGTAATCCTGGACAAGTAGCTGGTGTGTAAACGGAGGAAGTTCACTCTGATGAGAAGCGTGTGTAAATGGAGGCAGAAATCCCTGATGAGAAGCTGCTGCGTAAATGGAGGCAGATCTTCCTGTTGAGAAGCTTGTGTGTAAATGGAGTTAGAAGACACTGATGAGAAGCTTGTGTGCAAATGGAGGTAGATCTCTCTGAAGAGAATCTTGTGTGTAAATGGACGCAGAACTCTATGACAAGAAGGTAATACGTAACCTGAGGCAGAACTCTCTGACGAGAAGCTTGTGTGTAAAAGGGGGTAGGAAACGCTACTGAGAAGCTGCTGTTTGCATGGTGGCAGAACTCTCTGATGAGAAGCTGGTGTGTAAACGGAGGCAGAACTCTCTGATCAGATGCTGCTGTGTAAATGTAGGCAGAACTCTCTGATGAGAAGCTGGTGTGTAAATGCTGGCAGAACTCTCTAATGAGAAGCTGGAGTCTAAATTGAGGTAGTACTTCCGGACAAGTAGCTGGTGTGTAAACGGAGGAAGAACACTCTGATGAGAAGCTTCTGTGTAAATGGAGGTAGATCTCACTGAGCAGAAGCTTGTGTGTAAATGGACGCAGTACTCTCTGACGAGAAGCTTGTGTGTAAAAGGAGGTAGGAAACGCTGCTGAGAAGCTGCTGTTTGAATGGCGGCAGAACACTCTGATGAGAAGCTGCTGTGTAAACGGAGGCAGAACTCTCTGATCAGATGCTGGTGTGTAAATGGAGGCAGAACTCTCTGACGAGGAGCTGTTGTGTAAATGGAGACAGAACTCCCTGCTGAGAATCTTGTGCGTGAATGGAGGCAGAACTCCCTGATGAGAAGCTGCTGTGTAAATGGATGCAGAACTCCCTTAAATAGCTGGTGTGCATATGTAAGTAGAACTCCCTGATGAGAAGCTTGTGGGCAAATGGAGGCAGAACGCCCAGATGAGAAGCTGGTGTGTAAAAGGAAGAAGAATGCCCTGATGAGAAGCTGGTGTCTTAATGCAGGCAGAGCTCTCTAATGAGAAGCTGGAGTGTAAATGGAGGTAATACTCCCTGACGAGAAGCTGGTGTGCAAACGGAGGAAGAACGCTCTGATGAGAAGCTTGTGTGTAAATGGAGTTAGAAGTCTCTGATGAGAATCTTGTGTGCAAATGGAGGTAGATCTCTCTGAAGAGAATCTTGTGTGTAAATGGACGCAGAACTCTATGACAAGAAGCTAATACGTAACCGGAGGCAGAACTCCCTGACGAGAAGCTTGTGTGTAAAAGGAGGTAGGAAACGCTGCTGAGAAGCTCCTGTTTGAATAGCGGCAGAACTCTCTGATGAGAAGCTGGTGTGTAAACGGCGTCAGAATTCTCTGATAAGACGTTGGTGTGGAAATGGAGGCAGAACTCTCTGATGAAAAGCTGATGAGTAAATGTAGGCAGAACTCTCTGATGGGAAGCTGGTGTGTAAACGGGGGTAGAACTCCCTGATGAGCAGCGGGTGTGTAAGTGGAGCAGAACTCTCTGATGAGAAGCATGTGTGTAAATGCAGGCAGAAATCCCGCAGGAGAAGCTGGTGTGTAAACGCAGACAGAAATTCCGGAGGAGAAGCTTGTGTGTAAATGCAGGTACAACTCTCTGAAGAGAAGCTTGAGTGCAAATGGAGGAAGATCTCTCTGAGGAGAAACTTGTGTGCAAATGGTGGTAGATCTCTCTGAAGAAAAGCTTCTGTGTAAATGGACGCAGAACTCTGTGACAAGAAGTTAGTATGTAAACGGAGGCAGAACTCTCTGACGAAAAGCTTGTGTGTAAAAGGAAGTAGGAAATGCTGCTGAGAAGCTGGTGTTTGAATGGCGGCAGAACACTCTGATGAGAAGCTGCTGCGTAAATGGAGGCAGAACTCCCTTAAATAGCTGGTGTGCATATGTAAGTAGAACTCTGCGATGAGAAGCTGGTGTGTAAACGGAGGAAGAACACTCTGATGAGAAGCTTGTGTGTAAATGGAGGCAGAACTCTCCGAGGAGAAGCTTGTGTGTAAATGGAGGTAGATCTCTCTGAGGAGTAGCTTGTGTGTAAACGGAGGCAGAACTCTCTGACGAGGAGATTGTGTGTAAATGTAGGAGGAACTCCCTTATGAGAAGCTTGTGTGTAAACGGAGGTAGAAAACGCTGCTGAGAAGCTGGTGTTTGAATAGAGGCAGAACTCTCTGATGAGAAGCTGGTGTGTAAATCGAGGCAGAAATCTCTGATGAAAAGCTGCTGGGTAAATGGAGGCAGATCTCCCTGATGAGAAGCTGGTGTGTAAATGTAGGCAGAACTCTCTGATGAGAAGCTGGAGTGTAAATTGAGGTAGTACTCCCGGACAAGAAGCTGGTGTGTAAACGGAGGAAGAACACTCTGATGAGAAGCTTGTGTGTAAATGGAGGTAAATCTCTCATAAGCTAAGCTTGTGGGTAAATGGCGGCAGAACTCTCTGACGAGAAGCTGGTGTGTAAATGGAGGTAGAACTCCCTGATGAGCAGATGGTGTGTAAATGTAGGCAGAACTCTCTGATGAGAAGCTGGAGTCTATATTGAGGTAGTACTCCCGGACAAGTAGTTGGTGTGTAGACGGAGGAAGAACACTGATGAGAAGCATGTGTAAATGGAGGTAGAAGTCTCTGATGAGAAGCTTCTGTGTAAATGGAGGTAGATCTCTCTGCTGAGAAGCTTGATTGTAATTGGCAGCAGAAGTCTCTAATCAGAAGCTGGTGTGTACACGGTGGCAGAGCTTCCTGTTGAGAAGCGGATATGTAAATTGATGTAGAACTCTTGGTCGAGAAGCTGGTGAGTAAACGGATGCAGAAATCACTGACGAGAAGCTTCTGTGCAAATGGCGTCCGAAAGCCCTGTTGAGAAGCTGGTGTGTAAATGGAGGCAGAACTCCCTTAAATAGCTGGTGTGCATATGTAACTAGAACTCCCTGATGAGAAGCTTGTGGGCAAATGGAGGCAGAACGCCCAGATGAGAAGCTGGTGTGTAAAAGGAAGAAGAATGCCCTGATGAGAAGCTGGTGTCTTAATGCAGGCAGAACTCTCTAATGGGAAGCTGCAGTGTAAATGGAGGTAGTACTCCCTGATGAGATGCTGGTGTGTAAACGGAGGAAGAACTCTCTGAAGAGAAGCTTGTGTGTGAATGGAGAAAGAAGTCTCCGATGAGAAGCTTGTGTGTTAATGGAGGTAAATCTCTCTGAGGAGAAGCTGTTGCGTAAATGGCGGCAGAACTCTCTGACGAGAAGCTTGTGTGTAAACGGAGGTAGAACTCCCTGATCAGAAGCTGGTTTGTAAATGTAGACAGAACTCTCTGATGAGAAGCTGGTGTGTAAATGCTGGCAGAACTCTCTAATGAGAAGATGGAGTCTAAATTGAGGTAGTACTCCCGGACAAGTAGCTGGTGTGTAAACGGAGGAAGTTCACTCTGATGAGAAGCGTGTGTAAATGGAGGCAGAAATCCCTGATGAGAAGCTGCTGCGTAAATGGAGGCAGATCTCCCTGATGAGAAGCTGCTGCGTAAATGGAGGCAGATCTCCCTGTTGAGAAGCTGGTGTGTAAATGGAGGAGTAAATCCCTGATGAGAAGCTTCTGGTCAAATGGAGAAAGAATGCACTGAGGATAAGCTTGTGTCTTAATGGAGGCAAAACTTTCTAATGACAAGCTGGTGTGTAAATGGAGGCAGAACTCTCTGATGAGCAGCTTGTGTGTAAATGGACGCAGAACTCTATGAAAAGAAGGTAATACGTAACCGGAGGCAGAACTCCCTGACGAGAAGCTTGTGTGTAAATGGAGGTAGATCTCTCTGAGCAGAAGCTTGTGTGTAAATGGACGCAGTACTCTCTGACGAGAAGCTTGTGTGTAAAAGGAGGTAGGAAACGCTGCTGAGAAGCTGCTGTTTGAATGGCGGCAGAACACTCTGATGAGAAGCTGGTGTGTAAACGGAGGCAGAACTCTCTGATCAGATGCTGGTGTGTAAATGGAGGCAGAACTCTCTGACGAGGAGCTGTTGCGTAAATGGAGACAGAACTCCCTACTGAGAATCTTGTGCGTGAATGGAGGCAGAACTCCCTGATGAGAATCTGCTGCGTAAATGGAGGCAGAACTCCCTTAAATAGCTGGTGTGCATATGAAACTAGAACTCTCTGATGAGAAGCTTGTGGGCAAATGGAGGCAGAACGCCCAGATGAGAAGCTGGTGTCTTAATGCGGGCTGAACTCACTAATGGGAAGCTGCAGTGTAAATGGAGGTAGTACTCCCTGACGAGAAGCTGGTGTGTAAACGGAGGAAGAACTCTCTGATGAGAAGCTTGTGTGTAAATGGAAGTTAATCTCTCTGAGGAGAAGCTTCTGTGTAAACGGAGGCAGAGCTCTCCGACGAGTTGCTTGTGTATAAGAGGAGGTAAGGCACACTGCTGAGAAGCTGGTGTGTAAATGGAGGCAGAACTCTCTGATGAGAAGCTTGTGTGCAAATGGAGGCAGAACGCCCAGAAGAGAAGCTGGTGTGTAAAAGGAAGAAGAATGCCCTGATGAGAAGCTGGTGTCTTAATGCAGGCAGAACTCTCTAATGAGAAGCTGGAGTGTAAATGGAGGCAGAATTCTCAGACGAGAAGCTGGTGTGCAAACAGAGGTAGAACTCCCTGATGAGAAGCTGGTGTGTAAATGCTGGCAGAACTCTCTAATGAGAAGCTTGAGTGTAAATTGAGGTAGTACTCCCGGACAAGAAGCTGGTGTTTAAACGGAGGAAGAACACTCTGATGAGAAGCGTGTGTAAATGGAGGTAGAAGTCTCTGATTAGATGCTTCTGTGTAACAGGAATTAGATCTCTCTGAGGAAAAGCTTGTGTGTAAATGCAGGTAGAAGTCTCTGATGAGAAGCTTGTGTGTAAATGGAGGTACATCTCTCTGAAGAAAATCTTGTGTGTAAATGGACACAGAACTCTCTGAAAAGAAGTCAGTATGTAAACAGAGGCAGAAATGTCTGACGAGAAGCTTGTGTGTAAAAGGAGATAGGAAACGCTGCAGAGAAGCAGGTTTTTGAATAGCGGCAGAACTCTCTGATGAGAAGCTGGTGTGTAAATGGAGGCAGAACACTCTGACGAGCAGCTGGTATGTAAATGGAGACAGAACTCCCTGCTGAGAATCTTGTGCGTGAAGGAGGCAGAACTCCCTGATGAGAAGCTGCTGCGTAAATGGAGGCAGAACTCCCTTCAATAGCTGGTGTGCATATGTAAGTAGAACTCCGCGATGAGCTGGTGTGTAAATGGAGACAGAACTCTCTGATGAAAAGTGCCGGGTAAATGGAGGCCGATCTCCCTGATGAGAAGCTGGTGCGTAAATGTAGGCAGAACGCTCTGATGAGAAGCATGTGTGTAAATGGCGGCAGAACTCTTTGATGAGAGCTGGTGTTTAAATGCTGGCAGAACTCTCTAATGAGAAGCTGGAGTGTAAATTGAGGTAGTACTCCCGGACAAGAGACTGCTGTGTAAACGGAGGAAGAACACTCTGAAGAGAAGCGTGTGTAAATGGAGGTAGAACTCCCTGATGAGAAGCTGCGGCGCAAATGGAGGCAGAACTCACTAATGAGAAGCTGGAGTGTAAATGGAGGTAGTAATCCCTGACGAGAAGCTGGTGCGTAAACGGAGGAAAAACTCTCTGATGAGAAGCTTGTGTATAAACAGAGGCAGAAATTCCGGAGGAGAAGCTTGTGCGTAAATGCAGGTAGAACTCTCTGATGAGAAGCTTGTGTGTGAATGGAGTTAGAATTCTCTGAGGAGTAGCTTGTGTGTAAACGGAGGCAGAACTCTCTGACGAGAAGCGGATGTAAATGGAGGTAGACGTCTCTGATGAGAAGCTTCTGTGTAAATGGAGGTAGATCTCTCTGAGGAGAAGCTTGTGTGTAAATGGACGCAGAACTCCCTGACAAGAAGTTATTATGTAAACAGAGGCAGAAATCTGACGAGAAGCTTGTATGTAAAAGGAGGTAGGAAACGCTGCTGAGAAGCTTTTGTTTGAATAGCGGCCGAAGTCTCTGATGAGAAGCTGGTGTGTAAAAGGAAGAGGAACTCCCTAATGAGAATCTTGTGTGCAAATGGAGGCAGAACGCCCAGATGAGAAGCTGGTGTGTAAATGGAGGTAGTGCTCCCTGACGAGAAGCTGGTGTGTAAACGGAGGAAGAACTCTCTGATGAGAAGCTGATGGGTAAATGCTGGCAGAACTCTCTAATGAGAAGCTGGAGTGTAAATGGAGGTAGTACTCCTGGACAAGAAGCTGGTGTGTAAATGGAGATAGAAGTCTCCGATGAGAGGCTTGTGTGTAAATAGAGGTAAATCTCTGAGGATAAGCTTGTGTGTATATGGACGCAGAAATCTCTGACAAGAAGGTAGTATGTAAACAGAGGCAGAACTCTCTGACGAGAAGCTTGTGTGTAAAAGGAGGTAGGAAACGCTGCTGAGAAGCTGGTGTTTGAATGGCGGCAGAACTCTCTGATGAGAAGCTGGTGTGTAAATGGAGGCAAATCTCTCTGATGAGAAGCTGGTGTGTAAATGCTGGCAGAACTCTCTAATGAGAAGCTTGAGTGTAATTTGAGGTAGTACTCCCAGACAAGAAGCTGGTGTGTAAACAGAGGAAGAACACTCTGATGAGAAGCGTGTGTAAATGGAGGTAGAAGTTTCTGATGAGAAGCTTGTGTGCAAATGGAGGTAGATCTCTCTGAGGAGAAGCTTGTGTGTAAAAGGAGGTAGGAAACGCTGCTTAGAAGCTGGTGTTTGAATAGCGGCAGAACTCGCTGATGAGAAGCTGCTGGTTAAACGGAGGCAGAACTCTGATGAGACGCTGGAGTGTAAATGGCGGCAGAACTCTCTAATGAGAAGCTGGAGTGTAAATTGAAGCAGTACTCACGTACAAGAAGCGGGTCTGCAAACGGAGGAAGAACACTGTGATGAGAAGCGTGTGTGTAAATGGAGATAGAAGTCTCCGATGAGAAGCTTGTGTGTTAATGGAGGTAAATCTCTCTGAGGACAAGCTTGTGTGTAAATGGACGCAGAACTCTCCGAGGAGAAGGTTGTGTGTAAAAGGAGGTAGGAAATGCTGCTGAGAAGCTGGTGCGTAAATGGCGGCAGAACTCTCTGATGAGAAGCTGGTGTGTAAACAGTGGAAGAACTTCGTTATGAGAAGCTGGTGCGTAAAAGGAGGCGGAACTCTCAGACGAGAGGCTGGTCTGCAAACGGAGGTAGAACTCCCTGGTGAGAAGCTGTTGTGTAAATGGAGGCAGAACTCTCTGATGAGCAGCTGGTGTGTAAATGGAGGCAGAACTCTCTGATGAGAAGCTGGTGTGTAAATGCTGGCAGAACTCTCTAATGACAAGTTGGAGTGTAAATTGAGGTAGTGCTCCCGGACAAGTAGCTGGTGTGTAAACGGAGGAAGAACATTCTGATGAGAAGCGTGTGTAAATGGAGGTAGAATTCTCTGCACAGAAGCTTGTGTGTAAATGGAGTTAGATCTGTCTGAGGAGAAGCTTGTGTGTAAATGGACGCAGAACTCTCTGACAAGAAGTTATTATGTAAACAGAGGCAGAAATCTGACGAGAAGCTTGTGTGTAAAAGGAGGTAGGAAACGCTGCTGAGAAGCTTTTGTTTGAATAGCGGCCGAAGTCTCTGATGAGAAGCTTGTGTGTAAACGGAGGCAGAACTCGCGGATCAGATGCTGGTGTGTAAGTGGAGGCAGAACTCTCTGACGAGGAGCTGGTGTGTAAATGGAGACAGAACTCTCTGATGAGAAGCTTTTGTGCAAATGGAGGCAGAACGTCCTGATGAGAAGCTGGTGTGTAAAAGGAAGAGGAACTCCCTAATGAGAATCTTGTGTGTAAATGGAGGCAGAACGCCCAGATGAGAAGCTGGTGTGTAAATGGAGGTAGTGCTCCCTGACGAGAAGCTGGTGTGTAAACGGAGGAAGAACTCTCTGATGAGAAGCTGATGGGTAAATGCTGGCAAAACTCTCTAATGAGAAGCTGGAGTGTAAATGGAGGTAGTACTCCTGGACAAGAAACTGGTGTGTAAATGGAGGAAGAAGACTGTGATGAGAAGCTTGTGTGTCAATGGAGATAGAAGTCTCCGATGAGAGGCTTGTGTGTAAATAGAGGTAAATCTCTGTGGATAAGCTTGTGCGTATATGGACGCAGAAATCTCTGACGAGAAGCTTGTGTGTAAACAGAGGTAGAACTCCCTGATGAGAAGCTGGTGTGTAAATGGAGACAGACCTCTCCGATGAGAAGCTTTTGTGCAAATGGAGGCAGAACGCCCAGATGAGAAGCTGGTGTGTAATAGGAATAAGAACACCCTGATGAGAAGCTGGTGTCTTAATGCAGGCAGAACTCTCTAATGAGAAGCTGGAGTGTAAATGGAGGTAGTACTCACTGACGAGAAGCTGGTGTGTAAACGGAGGAAGAACTCACTGATGAGAAGCTGGAGTGTAAATGGAGTTAGTACTCCCTGATGAAAAGCCGGTGTGTAAACGGAGGAAGAACTCTCGGATGAGAAGCTTGTGTATAAACGGAGGCAGAAATTCCGGAGGAGTAGCTTGTGTGTAAATGCAGGTAGAAGTCTCTGACGAGAAGCTTTTTGTAAAAGGAGGTAGGAAATGCTGCTGAGAAGCTGGTGTTTGAATGGCGGCAGAACATTCTGATGAGAAGCTGGTGTGTAAATGGAAGCAGAACTCTCTGATGAGAAGCTGGTGTGTAAACGGATGTAGAACTCCCTGATGAGTAGATGGTGTGTTAATGGAGGTACAACTCCCTGATGAGAATCTGTTGTGTAAATGGAGGTAGAGTTCCCTGAAGAGAAACTTGTGTGTAAATGGAGACAGAACTCCCTGATGAAAAGCTGCTGCGTAAATGGAGGCAGAACTCCCTTAAATAGTGGTGTGCATATGTAACTAGAACTCCCTGATGAGAAGCTTGTGGGCAAATGGAGGCAGAACGCCCAGATGAGAAGTTGGTGTGTAAAAGGAAGAAGAATGCCCTGATGAGAAGCTGGTGTCTTAATGCAGGCAGAACTCTCTAATGGGAAGCTGCAGTGTAAATGGAGGTAGTACTCCCTGATGAGATGCTGGTGTGTAAACGGAGGAAGAACTCTCTGAAGAGAAGCTTGTATGTGAATGGAGAAAGAAGTCTCCGATGAGAAGCTTGTGTGTTAATGGAGGTAAATCTCTCTGAGGAGAAGCTGTTGCGTAAATGGCGGCAGAACTCTCTGACGAGAAGCTTGTGTGCAAACGGAGGTAGAACTCCCTGATCAGAAGCTGGTTTGTAAATGTAGGCAGAACTCTCTGATGAGAAGCTGGTGTGTAAATGCTGGCAGAACTCTCTAATGAGAAGCTGGAGTCTAAATTGAGGTAGTACTCCCGGACAAGTAGCTGGTGTGTAAACGGAAGAAGAACACTCTGATGAGAAGCGTGTGTAAATGGAGGCAGAAATCCCTGATGAGAAGCTGCTGCGTAAATGGAGGCAGATCTCCCTGTTGAGAAGCTGGTGTGTAAATGGAGGAGTAAATCCCTGATGAGAAGCTTCTGGTCAAATGGAGAAAGAATGCACTGAGAATAAGCTTGTGTCTTAATGGAGGTAAAATTCTCTAATGACAAGCTGGTGTGTAAATGGAGGCAGAACTCTCTGATGAGAAGCTTGTGTGTAAATGGACGCAGAACTCTATGACAAGAAGGTAATACGTAACCGGAGGCAGAACTCCCTGACGAGAAGCTTGTGTGTAAAAAGAGGTAGGAAACGCTGCTGAGAAGCAGGTTTTTGAATAGCGGCAGAAGTCTCTGATGAGAAGCTGGTGTGTAAACGGAGGCAGAACTCTCTGATCAGATGCTGGTGTGTAAATGTAGGCAGAACTCTCTGATGAGAAGCTGGTGTGTAAATTGAGGTAGTACTCCCGGACAAGAGACTGCTGTGTAAACGGAGGAAGAACACTCTGAAGAGAAGCGTGTGTAAATGGAGGTAGAACTCCCTGATGAGAAGCTGCGGCGCAAATGGAGGCAGAACTCACTAATGAGAAGCTGGAGTGTAAATGGAGGTAGTACTCACTGACGAGAAGCTGGTGTGTAAACGGAGGAAGAACTCACTGATGAGAAGCTGGAGTGTAAATGGAGTTAGTACTCCCTGATGAAAAGCCGGTGTGTAAACGGAGGAAGAACTCTCGGATGAGAAGCTTGTGTATAAACGGAGGCAGAAATTCCGGAGGAGTAGCTTGTGTGTAAATGCAGGTAGAAGTCTCTGACGAGAAGCTTTTTGTAAAAGGAGGTAGGAAATGCTGCTGAGAAGCTGGTGTTTGAATGGCGGCAGAACACTCTGATGAGAAGCTGGTGTGTAAATGGAAGCAGAACTCTCTGATGAGAAGCTGGTGTGTAAACGGATGTAGAACTCCCTGATGAGTAGATGGTGTGTTAATGGAGGTACAACTCCCTGATGAGAATCTGTTGTGTAAATGGAGGTAGAGTTCCCTGAAGAGAAACTTGTGTGTAAATGGAGACAGAACTCCCTGATGAAAAGCTGCTGCGTAAATGGAGGCAGAACTCCCTTAAATAGTGGTGTGCATATGTAACTAGAACTCCCTGATGAGAAGCTTGTGGGCAAATGGAGGCAGAACGCCCAGATGAGAAGCTGGTGTGTAAATGAAGGCAGAACTCACTGATGAGAAGCCGGTGTGTAAATGCTGGCAGAACTCTCTAATGAGAAGCTTGAGTGTAAATTGAGGTAGTACTCCCGGACAAGAAGCTGGTGTTTAAACAGAGGAAGAACACTCTGATGAGAAGCGTGTGTAAATGGAGGTAGAAGTCTCTGATTAGATGCTTCTGTGTAACAGGAATTAGATCTCTCTGAGGAAAAGCTTGTGTGTAAATGCAGGTAGAACTCTTTGATGAGAAGCTTGTGTGTAAATGGAGTTAGAAGTCTCTGATGAGAAGCTTGTGTGCAAATGGAGGTACATCTCTCTGAAGAAAATCTTGTGTGTAAATGGACACAGAACTCTCTGAAAAGAAGTCAGTATGTAAACAGAGGCAGAAATGTCTGACGAGAAGCTTGTGTGTAAAAGGAGATAGGAAACGCTGCAGAGAAGCAGGTTTTTGAATAGTGGCAGAATTCTCTGATGAGAAGCTGGTGTGTAAATGGTGGCAGAACACTCTGACGAGCAGCTGGTATGTAAATGGAGACAGAACTCCCTGCTGAGAATCTTGTGCGTGAAGGAGGCAGAACTCCCTGATGAGAAGCTGCTGCGTAAATGGAGGCAGAACTCCCTTCAATAGCTGGTGTGCATATGTAAGTAGAACTCCGCGATGAGCTGGTGTGTAAATGGAGACAGAACTCTCTGATGCAAAGTGCCAGGTAAATGGAGGCCGATCTCCCTGATGAGAAGCTGGTGCGTAAATGTAGGCAGAACGCTGATGAGAAGCATGTGTGTAAATGGCGGCAGAACTCTTTGATGAGAGCTGGTGTTTAAATGCTGGCAGAACTCTCTAATGAGAAGCTGGAGTGTAAATTGAGGTAGTACTCCCGGACAAGAGACTGCTGTGTAAACGGAGGAAGAACACTCTGAAGAGAAGCGTGTGTAAATGGAGGTAGAACTCCCTGATGAGAAGCTGCGGCGCAAATGGAGGCAGAACTCACTAATGAGAAGCTGGAGTGTAAATGGAGGTAGTAATCCCTGACGAGAAGCCGGTGCGTAAACGGAGGAAAAACTCTCTGCTGAGAAGCTTGTGTATAAACAGAGGCAGAAATTCCGGAGGAGAAGCTTGTGCGTAAATGCAGGTAGAACTCTCTGATGAGAAGCTTGTGTGTGAATGGAGTTAGAATTCTCTGAGGAGTAGCTTGTGTGTAAACGGAGGCAGAACTCTCTGACGAGAAGCGGATGTAAATGGAGGTAGACGTCTCTGATGAGAAGCTTCTGTGTAAATGGAGGTAGATCTCTCTGAGGAGAAGCTTGTGTGTAAATGGACGCAGAACTCTCTGACGAGAAGCTTGTGTGTAAAAGGAGTTAGGAAACGCTGCTTAGAAGCTGGTGTTTGAATAGCGGCAGAACTCGCTGATGAGAATCTGCTGTTTAAACGGAGGCAGAATTCTGATGAGACGCTGGTGTGTAAATGGCGGCAGAACTCTTTGATGAGAGCTGGTGTGTAAATGGCGGCAGAACTCTCTAATGAGAAGCTGGAGTGTAAATTGAAGTAGTACTCACGTACAAGAAGCGGGTCTGCAAACGGAGGAAGAACACTCTGATGAGAAGCCTGTGTGTAAATGGAGATAGAAGTCTCCGATGAGAAGCTTGTGTGTTAATGGAGTTAGATCTGTCTGAGGAGAAGCTTGTGTGTAAATGGACGCAGAACTCTCTGACAAGAAGTTATTATGTAAACAGAGGCAGGGATCTGACGAGAAGCTTGTGTGTAAAAGGAGGTAGGATACGCTGCTGAGAAGTTTTTGTTTGAATAGCGGCCGAAGTCTCTGATGAGAAGCTTGTGTGTAAACGGAGGCAGAACTCTCTGATCAGATGCTGGTGTGTAAGTGGAGGCAGAACTCTCTGACGAGGAGCTGGTGTGTAAATGGAGACAGAACTCTCTGATGAGAAGCTTTTGTGCAAATGGAGGCAGAACGCCCTGATGAGAAGCTGGTGTGTAAATGGAGGTAGTGCTCCCTGACGAGAAGCTGGTGTGTAAACGGAGGAAGAAATCTCTGATGACAAACTTGTGTATAAACGGAGGCAGAAATTCCGGAGGAGAAGCTTGTTTGTAAATGTACGTAGAACTCTCTGATGAGAAGCTTGTGTGCAAATGGAGGTAGATCTCTCTGAGGAGTAGCTTGTGTGTAAACGGAGGCAGAACTCTCTGACGAGAAGCTTTTTGTAAAAGCAGGTAGGAAACGCTGCTGAGAAGCTGGTGTTTGAATGGCGGCAGAACTCTGTGATGAGATGCTGGTGTGTAAATGGAGGCAGAACTCTCTGATGAGAAGCTGTTCTGTAAACGGAGGTAGAACTCCCTAATGAGCAGCTGGTGTGTAAATGGAGGCAGAACTCTCTGATGAGAAGCTGGTGTGTAAATGCTGGCAGAACTCTCTAATGAGAAGTTGGAGTGTAAATTGAGGTAGTGCTCCCGGACAAGTAGCTGGTGTGTAAACGGAGGAAGAACATTCTGATGAGAAGCGTGTGTAAATGGAGGTAGAATTCTCTGATCAGAAGCTTGTGTGTAAATGGAGTTAGATCTGTCTGAGGAGAAGCTTGTTTGTAAATGGACGCAGAACTCTCTGACAAGAAGTTATTATGTAAACAGAGGCAGAAATCTGACGAGAAGCTTGTGTGTAAAAGGAGGTAGGAAACGCTGCTGAGAAGCTTTTGTTTGAATAGCGGCCGAAGTCTCTGATGAGAAGCTTGTGTGTAAACGGAGGCAGAACTCTCTGATCAGATGCTGGTGTGTAAATGGAGACAAACCTCTCCGATGAGAAGCTTTTGTGCAAATGGAGGCAGAACGCCAAGATGAGAAGCTGGTGTGTAATAGGAATAAGAACACCCTGATGAGAAGCTGGTGTCTTAATGCAGGCAGAACTCTCTAATGAGAAGCTGGAGTGTAAATGGAGGTAGTACTCACTGACGAGAAGCTGGTGTGTAAACGGAGGAAGAACTCACTGATGAGAAGCTGGAGTGTAAATGGAGTTAGTACTCCCTGATGAGAAGCTGGTGTGTAAACGGAGGAAGAACTCTCGGATGAGAAGCTTGTGTATAAACGGAGGCAGAAATTCCGGAGGAGTAGCTTGTGTGTAAATGCAGGTAGAAGTCTCTGACGAGAAGCTTTTTGTAAAAGGAGGTAGGAAATGCTGCTGAGAAGCTGGTGTTTGAATGGCGGCAGAACTCTCTGATGAGAAGCTGGTGTGTAAATGGAAGCAGAACTCTCTGATGAGAAGCTGGTGTGTAAACGGATGTAGAACTCCCTGATGATCTGCTGGTGTGTAAATGGAGACAGTACTCACTGATGAGAAGCTGGTGTGTAAACGGAGGCAAAACTCTCTGATGAGAAGCTGGTGTGTAAATGCTGGCAGAACTCTCTAATGAGAAGCTGGAGTGTAAATTGAAGCAGTACTCACGTACAAGAAGCGGGTCTGCAAACGGAGGAAGAACACTGTGATGAGAAGCGTGTGTGTAAATGGAGATAGAAGTCTCCGATGAGAAGCTTGTGTGTTAATGGAGGTAAATCTCTCTGAGGACAAGCTTGTGTGTAAATGGACGCAGAACTCTCCGAGGAGAAGGTTGTGTGTAAAAGGAGGTAGGAAACGCTGCTGAGAAGCTGGTGCGTAAATGGCGGCAGAACTCTCTGATGAGAAGCTGGTGTGTAAACAGTGGAAGAACTTCGTTATGAGAAGCTGGTGCGTAAAAGGAGGCGGAACTCTCAGACGAGAGGCTGGTGTGCAAACGGAGGTAGAACTCCCTGTTGAGAAGCTGGTGTGTAAATGGAGGCAGAACTCTCTGATGAGAAGCTGGTGCGTAAAAAGAGGCAGAACTCTCTGATGAGAAGCTGATGTGTAAATGCTGGCAGAACTCTCTAATGAGAAGCTGGAGTGTAAATAGAGGTAAATCTCTCTGAGGATAAGCTTGTGTGTAAATAGAGGTAAATCTCTCTGAGGATAAGCTTGTGTGTATATGGACGCAGAACTCTCCGACAAGAAGCTGTGTGTAAGAGGACGCAAGGCACGCTGCTGAGAAGCTGGTGCGTAAATGGCAGCAGAACTCTCTGACGAGAAGCTTGTGTGCAAACGGAGGTAGAACTCCCTGATGAGCAGCTGGTGTGTAAATGGAGGCAGAACTCACTGATGAGAAGCTGGTGTGTAAATGGAGGCAGAACTCTCTGATGAGAAGCTGGTGTGTAAACAGAGGCAGAAATCTGACGAGAAGCTTGTGTGTAAAAGGAGGTAGGAAACGCTGCTGAGAAGCTTTTGTTTGAATAGCGGCCGAAGTCTCTGATGAGAAGCTTGTGTGTAAACAGAGGCAGAACTCTCTGATCAGATGCTGGTGTGTAAGTAGAGGCAGAACTCTCTGACGAGGAGCTGGTGTGTAAATGGAGACAGAACTCTCTGATGAGAAGCTTTTGTGCAAATGGAGGCAGAACGCCCTGATGAGAAGCTGGTGTGTAAAAAGAGGCAGAACTCTCTGATGAGAAGCTGGTGTGTAAATGCTGGCAGAACTCTCTAATGAGAAGCTGGAGTGTAAATGGAGGTAGTACTCCCGGACAAGAAGCTGGTTTGTAAACGGAGGAAAAACACTGTGATGAGAAGCTTGTGTGTAAATGGACATAGAAGTCTCCGATGAGAAGCTTGTGTGTAAATAGAGGTAAATCTCTCTGAGGATAAGCTTGTGTGTATATGGACGCAGAACTCTCCGACAAGAAGCTGTGTGTAAGAGGACGTAAGGCACGCTGCTGAGAAGCTGGTGCGTAAATGGCAGCAGAACTCTCGATGAGAAGCTTGTCTGCAAATGGAGGTCGGACTCCCTGATGAGAAGCTGGTGTGTAAATGGAGGTAGAACTCCCTGATGAGCAGCTGCTGCGTAAATGGAGGCAGAACTCCCTTATATAGTGGTGTGCATATGTAAGTAGAACTCCGCGATGAGAAGCTGGTATGTAAATGGGGGCAGAACGCTCTGATGAGAAGCTGGTGTGTAAAAGGAAGAAGAATGCCCTGATGAGAAGCTGGTGTCTTAATGCAGGCAGAACTCTCTAATCAGAAGCTGGAGTGTAAATGGAGGTAGTACTCCCTGATGAGAAGCTGGTGTGTAAACGGAGGCAGAACTCTCTGATGAGACGCTTGTGTGTAAATGGAGGTAGGAAACGCTGCTGAGAAGCTAGTGTTTGAATAGCGGCAGAACTCTCTGATGAGAAGCTGGTGTTTAAACGGAAGCAGAACTCTCTGATGAGACGCTGGTGTGTAAACGGAGGCAGAACTCTCTAATGAGAAGCTTGAGTGTAAATTGAGGTAGTACTCCCGGATAAGAAGCTGGTGTGTAAACGGAGGAAGAACACTCTGATGAGAAGCGTGTGTAAATGGAGTTAGATCCCGCTGAGGAGAAGCTTGTGTGTAAATGCAGGTAGAACTCTCTGATGCGATCCTTGTGCTTAAATGGAGTTAGAACTCTCTGATGAGAAGCTTGCGTGTAAATGGAGGTAGATCTCTCTGAAGAAAAGCTTGTGTGTAAATGGACGCAAAACTCTATGACAAGAAGTTAGTATGTAAATAGAGGCAGAACTCTCTGCCGAGAAGCTTGTGTATAAAAGGAGGTAGGAAACGCTGCTGAGAAGCTGGTGTTTGAATAGCGGCCGAACTCTCTGATGAGAAGCTGGTGTGTAAACGGAGGCAGAACTCTCTGATCAGACGCTGGTGTGTAAATGGAGGCAGAACTCTCTGACGAGGAGCTGGTGTGTAAATGGAGAGTGAAATCCCTGATGAGAAGCTTATGTGCAAATGGAGGCAGAACGCCCTGATGAGAAGCTGGTGTGTAAAAGGAAGAGGAACTCCCTGATGAGAAGCTTGTGTGCAAATGGACGCAGAACTCTATGACAAGAAGGTAATACGTAACCTGAGGCAGAACTCTCTGACGAGAAGCTTGTGTGTAAAAGGGGGTAGGAAACGCTACTGAGAAGCTGCTGTTTGCATGGTGGCAGAACTCTCTGATGAGAAGCTGGTGTGTGAATGCTGGCAGAACTCTCTAATGAGAAGCTGGAGTCTAAATTGAGGTAGTACTTCCGGACAAGTAGCTGGTGTGTAAACGGAGGAAGAACACTCTGATGAGAAGCTTCTGTGTAAATGGAGGTAGATCTCTCTGAGCAGAAGCTTGTGTGTAAATGGACGCAGTACTCTCTGACGAGAAGCTTGTGTGTAAAAGGAGGTAGGAAACGCTGCTGAGAAGCTGGTGTTTGAATAGCGGCCGAACTCTCTGATGAGAAGCTGGTGTGTAAACGGAGGCAGAACTCTCTGACGAGGAGCTGGTGTGTAAATGGAGAGTGAAATCCCTGATGAGAAGCTTATGTGCAAATGGAGGCAGAACGCCCTGATGAGAAGCTGGTGTGTAAAAGGAAGAGGAACTCCCTGATGAGAAGCTTGTGTGCAAATGGAGGCAGAACGCCCTGATGAGAATCTGGTGTGCAAAAGGAAGAAGAACACCCTGATGAGAAGCTGGTGTCTTAATGCAGGCAGAACTCTCTAATGAGAAGCTGGAGTGTAAATGGAGGTAGTACTCACTGACGAGAGCTGGTGTGTAAACGGAGGAAGAACTCTCTGATGAGAACCTTGTGTATAATAGAGGAAGAGCTCCCTGATCAGAAGCTGGTGTGTAAATGGAGGTATATCTCCTGATGAAAAGCTGCTGTGTAAATGTGGGGGTAGATCTTTTTGATGAGAAGCTGCTGTGTAAATGCAGGAAGAACTCCCTGTTGAGAAGCTGGTGTGTAAATGGAGGCAGAAGTCTCTGATGAGAAGCTTGTGTGCAAATGGAGGTAGATCTCTCTGAGGAGAAGCTTGTGTGTAAATGGACGCAGAACTCTCTGACAGGAAGCTAGTATGTAAACAAAGGCAGAACTCTCTGACAAGAAGCTTGTGTGTAAAAGGAGGTAGGAAACGCTGCTGAGAAGCTGGTGTTTGAATGGCGGCAGAACTCTCTGATGAGAAGCTGGTGTGTAAATGGAGGCAGAACTCTCTGATCAGACGCTGGTGTGTAAATGGAGGCAGAACTCTCTGACGAGGAGCTGGTGTGTAAATGGAGAGTGAAATCCCTGATGAGAAGCTTATGTGCAAATGGAGGCAGAACGCCCTGATGAGAAGCTGGTGTGTAAAAGAAAGAGGAACTCCCTGATGAGAAGCTGGTGTGCAAAAGGAAGAAGAACACCCTGATGAGAAGCTGGTGTCTTAATGCAGGCAGAACTCTCTAATGAGAAGCTGGAGTGTAAATGGAGGTAGTACTCACTGACGAGAGCTGGTGTGTAAACGGAGGAAGAACTCTCTGATGAGAACCTTGTGTATAATAGAGGAAGAGCTCCCTGATCAGAAGCTGGTGTGTAAATGGAGGTATATCTCCTGATGAAAAGCTGCTGTGTAAATGTGGGGGTAGATCTTTTTGATGAGAAGCTGCTGTGTAAATGCAGGAAGAACTCCCTGTTGAGAAGCTGGTGTGTAAATGGAGGCAGAAGTCTCTGATGAGAAGCTTGTGTGCAAATGGAGGTAGATCTCTCTGAGGAGAAGCTTGTGTGTAAATGGGCGCAGAACTCTCTGACAGGAAGCTAGTATGTAAACAAAGGCAGAACTCTCTGACAAGAAGCTTGTGTGTAAAAGGAGGTAGGAAACGCTGCTGAGAAGCTGGTGTTTGAATGGCGGCAGAACTCTCTGATGAGAAGATGGTGTGTAAACAGTGCGAGAACTTTGTGATGAGAAGCTGGTTAGTAAATTCAGGTAGAACTCTCTGACAAAAAGCTGGTGTGTAGACAGATGCGGTACTCTCTGACGAGACGCTTGTTTGTAAAAAGAGGAAGAGATCGCAGATGAGAACCTGGTGTGTAGAAGGAGGTAGAAATCCCTGATGAGAAGATGGTGTGTAAATGGAGGTAGACCTCCCTGATGAGTAGATGGTGTTTTAATGGAGGTACAACTCACTGACGAGAAGCTGATGTGTAAATGGAGACAGAACTCGCTGATGAGAATCTTGTGCGTAAATGGAGGCAGAACTCCCTGATGAGAAGCTGCTGCGTAAATGGAGACAGATCTCCCTGTTGAGAAGCTGGTGTGTAAATGGAGGAAGAACTCCCTTATATAGTGGTGTGCATATGTAAGTAGAACTCCGCGATGAGAAGCTGGTGTGTAAATGGAGGCAGAACGCTCTGATGAGAAGCTGGTGTGTAAAAGGAAGAAGAATGCCCTGATGAGAAGCTGGTGTCTTAATGCAGGCAGAACTCTCTAATCAGAAGCTGGAGTGTAAATGGAGGTAGTACTCCCTGATGAGAAGCTGGTGTGTAAACGGAGGCAGAACTCTCTGATGAGACGCTTGTGTGTAAAAGGAGGTAGGAAATTCTGCTGAGAAGCTAGTGTTTGAATAGCGGCAGAACTCTCTGATGAGAAGCTGGTGTTTAAACGAAGGCAGAACTCTCTGATGAGACGCTGGTGTGTAAATGGAGGCAGAACTCTCTGATGAAAAGCTGCTGGGTAAATGGAGGCAGATCTCCCTGATGAGCAGCTGGTTTGTAAACGGAGGCAGAACTCTCTAATGAGAAGCTTGAGTGTAAATTGAGGTAGTACTCCCGGATAAGAAGCTGGTGTGTAAACGGAGGAAGAACACTCTGATGAGAAGCGTGTGTAAATGGAGTTAGATCCCGCTGAGGAGAAGCTTGTGTGTAAATGCAGGTAGAACTCTCTGATGCGATCCTTGTGCTTAAATGGAGTTAGAACTCTCTGATGAGAAGCTTGCGTGCAAATGGAGGTAGATCTCTCTGAAGAAAAGCTTGTGTGTAAATGGACGCAAAACTCTATGACAAGAAGTTAGTATGTAAACGGAGGCAGAACTCTCTGCCGAGAAGCTTGTGTGTAAAAGGAGGTAGGAAACGCTGCTGAGAAGCTGGTGTTTGAATAGCGGCCGAACTCTCTGATGAGAAGCTGGTGTGTAAACGGAGGCAGAACTCTCTGACGAGGAGCTGGTGTGTAAATGGAGAGTGAAATCCCTGATGAGAAGCTTATGTGCAAATGGAGGCAGAACGCCCTGATGAGAAGCTGGTGTGTAAAAGGAAGAGGAACTCCCTGATGAGAAGCTTGTGTGCAAATGGAGGCAGAACGCCCTGATGAGAATCTGGTGTGCAAAAGGAAGAAGAACACCCTGATGAGAAGCTGGTGTCTTAATGCAGGCAGAACTCTCTAATGAGAAGCTGGAGTGTAAATGGAGGTAGTACTCACTGACGAGAGCTGGTGTGTAAACGGAGGAAGAACTCTCTGATGAGAACCTTGTGTATAATAGAGGAAGAGCTCCCTGATCAGAAGCTGGTGTGTAAATGGAGGTATATCTCCTGATGAAAAGCTGCTGTGTAAATGTGGGGGTAGATCTTTTTGATGAGAAGCTGCTGTGTAAATGCAGGAAGAACTCCCTGTTGAGAAGCTGGTGTGTAAATGGAGGCAGAAGTCTCTGATGAGAAGCTTGTGTGCAAATGGAGGTAGATCTCTCTGAGGAGAAGCTTGTGTGTAAATGGACGCAGAACTCTCTGACAGGAAGCTAGTATGTAAACAAAGGCAGAACTCTCTGACAAGAAGCTTGTGTGTAAAAGGAGGTAGGAAACGCTGCTGAGAAGCTGGTGTTTGAATGGCGGCAGAACTCTCTGATGAGAAGATGGTGTGTAAACAGTGTGAGAACTTTGTGATGAGAAGCTGGTTAGTAAATTCAGGTAGAACTCTCTGACAAAAAGCTGGTGTGTAGACAGATGCGGTACTCTCTGACGAGACGCTGTTTGTAAAAAGAGGAAGAGATCGCAGATGAGAACCTGGTGTGTAGAAGGAGGTAGAAATCCCTGATGTGAAGCTGGTGTGTAAATGGAGGTAGAAATCTCTGATGAGAAGCTGGTGTGCAAATGGAGGAGGAGCTCCCTGATGATAAGCTTCTGTGCAAATGGAGGCAGAACGCCCTGATGAGAAGATGGTGTGTAAATGGAGGTAGACCTCCCTGATGAGTAGATGGTGTTTTAATGGAGGTACAACTCACTGACGAGAAGCTGATGTGTAAATGGAGACAGAACTCGCTGATGAGAATCTTGTGCGTAAATGGAGGCAGAACTCCCTGATGAGAAGCTGCTGCGTAAATGGAGACAGATCTCCCTGTTGAGAAGCTGGTGTGTAAATGGACGAGGAGCTCCCTGATGAGAAGCTTCTGTGCAAATGGAGAAAGAACACCCTGATGAGAAGCTGGTGTCTTAATGGAGGCAGAACTCTCTAATGACAAGCTGCAGTGTAAATGGAGGTAGAACTCTCTGACGAGAAGTTTGTGCATAAATGAAGAAAGAGCTCCAAGACGAGAAGCTGGTGTGTAAACGGAGGTAGCACTCTCTGATGAGAAGCCTGTGTATAAATGGACGCAGAACTCTCTGACTAGAAGCTGTTGTGTAAACGAAGGCAGAACCTTTGAAGAGAAGCTGGTGTGTAAATTGATGTCGAACTCTCGGACGAGAAGCTGGTGCGTAAACGGAGACAGAACTCTCTGACGAGAAGCTTGTTTGCAAAAAGAGGAAGAGATCACAGATGAGAAGCTGGTGTGCAAATGGAGGGAGAACTCTCTGATGAGAACCTAGCGTGTAGAAGGAGGTAGAAATCCCTGATGAGAAGCTGGTGTGTAAATGGAGGTAGAAATCTCTGATGAGAAACTGGTGTGTAAATGGAGGAGGAGCTCCCTGATGAGAAGCTTCTGTGCAAATGGAGGCAGAACGCCCTGATGAGAAGATGGTGTGTAAATGGAGGTAGACCTCCCTGATGAGTAGATGGTGTTTTAATGGAGGTACAACTCCCTGACGAGAAGCTGGTGTGTAAATGGAGACAGAACTCGCTGATGAGAATCTAGTGCGTAAATGGAGGCAGAACTCCCTGATGAGAAGCTGCCGCGTAAATGGAGGCAGATCTCCTTGTTAAGAAGCTGGTGTGTAAATGGACGAGGAACTCCCTGATGAGAAGCTTCTGTGCAAATGGAGAAAAAACACCCTAATGAGAAGCTGGTGTCTTAATGGAGGCAGAACTCTCTAATGACAAGCTGGAGTGTAAATGGAGGTACAACTCTCTGACGAGAAGTTTGTGCGTAAATATAGAAAGAGCTCCCTGACAAGAAACTGGTGTGTAAACGGAGGTAGAACTCTCTGATGAGAAGCCTGTGTGTAAACGGAGGTAGAACTCTCTGAGGAGAAGCTTGTTTATAAATGGACGCAGAACTCTCTGACTAGAAGCTGATGTATAAACGAAGGCAGAACCTTTGAAGAGAAGCTGGTGTGTAAATTGATGTAGAACTCCCTGATGAGAAGCTGCTGTGTAAACGCAGGAAGAACTCCCTGTTGAGAAGCTGGTGTTTAAATGGAGGGAGAACTCTCTGTTGAAAAGCTGGTGTGAAAATGGAGGCAGAACTCGTTGATGAAAATTCGTTATGTAAACGGAGCAAGACTCTCGGATAAGAAGCTCGTGTGTAAACAGAGGCAGTACATCCTGATGAGAAGCTGGTGTGTAAATGGAGGTAGAAGTCTCTGATGAGAAGCTTGCGTGCAAATGGAGGTAGATCTCTCTGAGGAGAAGCTTGTGTGTAAATGGACGCAGAACTCGCTGACAGGAAGCTAGTATGTAAACGAAGGCAGAACTCTCTGACGAGAAGCTTGTGTGTAAAAGGAGGTAGGACACGCTGCTGAGAAGCTGGTGTTTGAATGGCGGCAGAACTCTCTGATGAGAAGCTGGTGTGTAAACAGTGTGAGATCTTTGTGATGAGAAGCTGGTGTGTAAATTCAGGTAGAACTCTCTGACAAAAAGCTGGTGTGTAGACAGAGGCGGTACTCTCTGACGAGAAGCTTGTTTGTAAAAAGAGGAAGAGATCACAGATGAGAAGCTGGTGTGCAAATGGAGGTAGAACTCCCTGATGAGAAGCTTGTGTATAAATAGAGGAAGAGCTCCCTGATGAGAACCTGGTGTGTAAATGGAGGCAGAACGCCCTGATGAGAAGATGGTGTGTAAATAGAGGTAGACCTCCCTGATGAGTAGATGGTGTTTTAATGGAGGTACAACTCCCTGACGAGAAGCTGGTGTGTAAATGGAGACAGAACTCGCTGATGAGAATCTTGTGCATAAATGGAGGCAGAACTCCCTGATGAGAAGCTGATGTGTAAGCGAAGGCAGAACCTTTGAAGAGAAGCTGGTGTGTAAATTGATGTAGAACTCTCGGACGAGAAGCTGGTGCGTAAACGGAGGAAGAGATCCCTGATGAGAAGCTGCTGTGTAAATTTGGGGGTAGAACTCCCTGATGAGAAGCTGCTGTGTAAATACAGGAAGAACTCCCTGTTGAGAAGCTGGTGTGTAAATGGAGGCAGAACTCTCTGTCGAAAAGCTGGCGTGTAAATGGAGGCAGAACTCTCTGTTGGAAAGCTGGTGTGAAAATGGAGGCAGAACTCGTTGATGAAAATTCGTTATGTAAACGGAGCAAGACTCTCGGATAAGAAGCTCGTGTGTAAACGGAGGCAGAACATCCTGATGAGAAGCTGGTGTGTAAATGGAGGTAGAAGTCTCTGATGAGAAGCTTGTGCGCAAATGGAGGTAGATCTCTCTGAGGAGAAGCTTGTGTGTAAATAGACGCAGAACTCTCTGACAGGAAGCTAGTATGTAAACAGAGGCAGAACTCTCTGACGAGAAGCTTGTGTGTAAAAGGAGGTAGGAAACGCTGCTGAGAAGCTGGTGTTTGAATGGCGGCAGAAATCTCTGATGAGAAGCTGGTGCGTAAACAGTGTAAGAACTTTGTGATGAGAAGCTGGTGTGTAAATTGAGGTAGAACTCTCTGACAAAAAGCTGGTGTGTAGACAGGCGGTACTCTCTGACGAGAAGCTTGTTTGCAAAAGAGGAAGAGATCACAGATACGAAGCTGGTGTGCAAATGGAGGTAGATCTCTCTGAGGAGAAGCTTGTGTGTAAATGGACGCAGAACTCTCTGACAGGAAGCTAGTATGTAAACAGAGTCAGAACTCTCTGATGAGAAGCTTGTGTGTAAAAAGAGGTAGGAAACGCTGCTGAGAAGCTAGTGTTTGAATAGCAGCAGAACTCTCTGATGAGAAGCTGGTGTGTAAATGGAGGTAGACCTCCCTGGTGAGTAGATGGTATTTTAATGGAGGTACAACTCCCTGATGAGAATCTGTTGTGTAAATGGAGGTAGAAGCTCCCTGACAAGAAACTAGTGTGTAAATGGAGGCACAACTCCCTGATGAGAAGACTGTGCGTCAATGGAGGCAGAACTCCCTGATGAGAAGCTGCTGCGTAAATGGAGGCAGATCTCCCTGTTGAGAAGCTGGTGTGTAAATGGAGGAGGAACTCCCTGAGAGAAGCTTCTGTGCAAATGGAGGAAGAACGCCCTGATGAGAAGCTGCTGTCTTAATGGAGGCAGAACTCTGTAATGACAAGCTGGAGTGTAAATGGAGGTAGAACTCTCTGACGAGAAATTGGTGTGTAAATGTAGAAAGAGCTCCCTGCCGAGAAGCTGGTGTGTAAACGGAGGTAGAACTCTCTGATGAGAACCCTGTGTGTAAACGAAGGTAGAACTCTCTGAGGAGAAGCTTGTGTATAAAAGGACGCAGAACTCTCTGACGAGAAGCTTGGGTGTAATAAAGGAAGAGCTCCCAGATCAGAAGCTGTGTGTAAATGGAGGTAGATCTCCTGATGAAAAGCTGCTGTGTAAATTTGAGGGTAGAACTCCGTGATGAGAAGCTGCTGCGTAAACGCAGGAAGAACTCCCTGTTGAGAAGCTGGTGTGTAAATGGAGGGAGAACTCGTTGATGAAAATTCGTTATGTAAACGGAGCAAGAATCTCGGATAAGAAGCTCGGGTGTAAACGGAGGCAGAACATCCTGATGAGAAGCTTGTGTGAAAATGGAGGTAGATCTCTCTGAGGAGAAGCTTGTGTGTAAATGGACGCAGAACTCTCTGACAAGAAGCTACTATGTAAATGGAGGCAGACCTCTCTGACGTGAAGCTTGTGTGTAAAAGGAGGTAGGACACGCTGCTGAGAAGCTGGTGTTTGAATGGCGGCAGAAGTCTCTGATGAGAAGCTGATGTGTAAACAGTGTAAGAACTTCGTGATGAGAAGCTGGTGTGTAAATTGAGTTAGAAATCTCTGATGAGAAGCTGGTGTGTAAATGCAAGAAGAACTTCCTGATTAGAAGCTGGTGTGTAAATGGAGGTAAAACTCCATGACGAGAAGCTTGTGTGTAAACGGAGGCAGATCTCTCTGACAAGATGCTGGTGTGTAAAAGGAGGTAGGGCTCACTTATGAGAAGCTTGTGTGTAAATGGAGGCAGAACTCTCTGATGAGAAGCTGGTGTGAGAATGGAGGCAGAACTCCCTGATGAGAAGCTGGTGTATAAATTTAGGCAGAAGTCCCTGATGAGAGCCTGATGTGTAAATCGAGGCAGAAGTCTCTGCTGAGAAGCTTTTGTGTGAATGGAAGCAGAACTCTCTGATGAGACGCCGTTGTGCAAACGTAGTTAGAACTCCCTGATGAGAAGCTGCTGTGTAAATGTAGGCAGAACTCCGTGATGAGGGCCTGATGTGTAAATCGAGGCAGAACTCTCTGATGAGAAGCTGGTGTGTGAATGGAGGCAGAACTCTCTGATGAGAAGCTGGTGTGTAAACGGAGGCAGAACTCTCTGACGAGATGCTGGTGTGTAAAAGGAGGTAGGGCTCACTTATGAGAACCTTGTGTGTAAATGGAGGCAGAAGTCTCTGATGAGAAGCAAGTGTGTAAATGGAGGCAGAACTCTCTGATGAGAAGCTGTTGATTAAATGGATGTAGAACTCCCTGGCGAGATGCTTGTGTATAAATGGAGAAAGAGCTCCCTGATGAGAAACAGTTGTGTAAATGGAGGTAGACCTCCCTGATGAGAAGATGGTGTGTTAATGGAGGTAGAACTCCCTGACGAGAAGCTAGTGTGTAAATGGAGGCAGAATTCCCTGATGAGAAGCTGGTTTGTAAACGGAGGCAGAACTCCCTGATGAGAACCTGATGTGTAAATGGAGGCAGAACTCTCTGATGAGAAGCTGGTGTGTAAACAGAGGTAGAACTCTCTGATGAGAAGCTGGTCCTTACACTTAAGATGGACAAGACCAAGATCCACCAATAAACTGTCACCATCCTCTGTTGTGGTAAACATTCACTATAACACCCAGGAAAATGTGGACCACTCTCCTTATCTTGGACCAACTCTAGATGAAGGCAGACTTGAGGATTGAAATTTACCACCATTTGAACTGTCATTTCTGATTGACAGGACAGGTATTTGAAGATTACAATCGTCTTTCTGTTCCCATCTCTGACGACAAACTGTTGACCGACATCTTTTATAAATTCAATGATTCCTATGGTTAATTTTGACTGTTCTTCCTTCCAGCCTGACTACTGTAAAAATGCTATTCCTTTCTCTCAATTCCTTCATCTCTGCTGCATGTGTTCCCAGGATGAGGCTTTCCTTTCCAGGACATGAGAGATGTCATCCTTCTTCAAAATGTGGGGTGTCTCCCTCCATCATTGATGCTGCTCTCACCCACAACTCCTCTATTTGGCTGACTCACTCACTCCATCTTCCCATTGTCTTAACAGTGATGTTCCTCTTGCCATAACCTACCATCCCATGAACTTCTGCACCTAACACATCATTCTCTGCAACTTTGGCCATCTCCAAAAGGACCCTACCAGCAAATATGTGTTTACCTCCACTCCACCACACCCTCACACTCTCCACTTTCTGCAGGTATTTCTGTCACTATGATTCCCTTGTCCATTCATCCCCCTTGGCACTTATCCCTGCAAGCACCCAAAGTGCTACCCTGGCCCATTCACTTTCTTTCTCAGCTCCATTCAATGCCCAAAGCAGTCCTTCCAGATGAGGCAAGACTTCATTTGTGAATCTCTCAGGGTCAAAAAGCAACACCTTATATTCCACCTGGGTTGCCTCCAACTTGATGGCAAGAATATCAATTTCTCCTTCTAGTAAAAAAAATTGTTTTCCCCTCTTCTCTTCTTTTATTCCCCACTCTGGCCTCTTACATCTTCTCACCTGTCTGCAACCTGCCCCTGGGTCCCCTCTTCCTTCCCTTTCTTCTATGGTTCATTCTGCTCTCCTATCAGATTTCTTCTTTTTCAGCCCTTTATTTTTCCTAACACCTGGCTTCACCTATCATCTTCTAGTTATCCTCCTTCCCCTCCCCCCACCTCTTTTTCTGGCATCTTCCCCCTTCCTTTACAGTCCTGAAGTGGGGTTCGGCCTGAAACCTCAACTATTTATTCATTTGCACAGACGCTGCCTGACCTGCTGAGCTCCCCCAGCATTTTGTGTGTGTTGCTTTGAGGTTTGTATGCTGCCGAGAGCTAAGTAGTGACCCTATAATAATCAGGAAAGGTCAGTTAGAACATTACTTAAAGGAGCAGGAAGTCAGGAAGTGCATTGCCACCAATGATATAGATAGAAAGGGGGAAAGAGATCCTGCACAGTGAGAATTGGGAATTAGGAAAGAGGTTGAAAATCTGGACCACAGTGGCAATAATCTCTGAATTACTCCCAATGCGACATGCTAGTCATGGCAGAAACAGAAAGAAAGACCAGGTGAATGAGAGGCTGAGGAACTGGGCAGGGCCTAGGTTCTGGGCTCTTAGATGAAAAGAAGCTCCTCTGGGACAGGAGTGATCTGTACAAGAGCGACGGGTTGCAACCTTACACAATAACTTGGCCAGGAGGCTTCTAGTGCTGTTCCAGAGTGCTTGGCGGGGCACGGGAGCCAGAAAACTAGGTCAGAAATTGGAAGGGTTCAGAGGATGGACAGGCTGAAGTGTGTGCTAGGACGATGATGGGTATGGGCAATGAACATAGAGTGTGGATCATAATATTGTGCCCATAAAAGATATTCAGTTATGAGGCGCAGGATCCTAAAGTACACAGGGCCCTTATCATTGTCAATAATCCCTCCCATCTGTGCAATAATCTCTACCGTAGCATTAGGACAAGGACAGTTAGGATAGGAAACAGCTTCTTCCCCAGACCAGAACTCCTGTCAGCACCCAGGTCTCATTGCACCTGAAGTGCCAGTAGTGTTATACTGTTTACTGATGGTTGCAAAGAAAAAGCATTTCAGGATGTACATTGCATACATTTCTCTGACATTAAATGTACCTATTGAAAACTTTGAACTTTTTAACTGTGTCATAAATGCACCCTATTATTTGTTATTTTATTTGTGGTAATATTACTTTATGTGCTGCGTATGAGTTATATATACAGTATTGTGCACCTGGGCTGGAGGAACATTGTTTCGTTTGGTGGTTTACATGTGTATAGTTTAATTACCCTAACCCGAACTTGAATTTGAATGGGTGCGTTTTTTTAGGGTTTCAATGTTTTAGAATGGATAGAGAAGGAGCTCAAAGGGATTTGTGCGGGGAAGGGAGAGTTGAACAATTTATCAGGGACAATATCATAGCTGTAGTTAGAGAGTTCATTGTGTCATTATGGAGGGCTAATCCACTCAATCTACATGGGTAAAACTAAAAAAAAACAAGAAAAGTGCAATTATTCTGATGTGATTATGCTACACATCCATCAGGATAATGAGAAATAGATATGCAGGGAATGTTGTTGTCGTCGGTGGCATCAACTTCTCTAATAAAGATTGGGGACTCCTTCATGCATTAAGTTTAGACTGGGAAGAATTTGTTAAATGCATCCAGGAGGATTTCTTAATCAATATGCAGATATTCCAACAAGAGGATGGCCCAAAGTGGATCTGGTCCTTGATGATGAGCCCAGCCGGGTAATGGACTTTTTAGTGGGAGAACAATGATCATAACTCCTTAAGTTTTAAGATAGCAATGTATAACGATAAGTCTGGACCTTGCAGGGGAGTATTATAATAGAGCCGGCAAATTAAAAGTGTATTTGGCAGGAACTAGGGTGATTTAATTGGTTTAAGTCCACATTCGATATGTGGAGGATGTTTAGCGATCAACTGCACAGAATACAGGACAGTAGGAAGGAAGGACAAGGATGGCAAGATAAGAGAACTTAGATGTTGAGAGAGGTGATGAATTTAGTCAAGAAGAGAAAGGACATGTATGTAAGGTTAGGAAGTTAAGATTAAACAGAGTACTTCAGGATTATAAAGAAGCCAGAAACCAAGGAGGAAATTAGACAAGCCAGGAGGGGCCATAAGACATCCTTGGCAGGTAGGATTAAAGAGAATCCCAAGGCATTCTTTATTTCAAGATATAGTGTGGAAAAGGCCCTTCCAGCCTTTTCGAGCCACACTGTCCAGCAGCACCTGATTTAACTCTAGAAAACTGGAAAACTTACAATCACCAATTAACTACTAACTGGTACGTCTTTAGACTGTGTCAGGAAGCCAGAATACCTGGAGAAATCCCTTGTATTCCATGGGGAGGACATATAGACTCCTTACAAATGATGTTCGAGTTGAACTACAAACTCAGCTCCAGGCTGTGATGGCATCACACTAACTACTATGTTGCCATGGTGCCCAAGAGAAAGATGATAATTAGGGAACAGCCTGGACCACTCAAGGATAAAGCAGAGAACATTTGCTTTGAGGTGAAGGATGTTGGTGAGGTCCTGAATGAGTACTTTGCATCAGCTTTAGCAAGAAGAAGGACGTGGAGGATACAGTGATCATTGTGGAGGGGAAAAATTTGCAGGTGCATTTTTGACATAAAAGTGTATGTAGTTTGGGGTATCTGAAAGAGCATTAAGGTGGATTAGTCCCCAAGATCTGATAGGATATACCTCAGTATTGAGAGAGCCAAGAGGTGAGACTTCTGGGGTCTTCTGGGGTCACCAATACCTTTGTGTCCTCTTTAGTCACAGGAGAGCTTCCAGAGGACTGGCGAGTAGTTTATGTTGTTCCATTATTCAAGAAGGGAGCTCGGGATAACCCTTGAAACTATAAACCAGTGAGTCTCACATCAATTGTAGGGAAGTTACTGGAGGAAGTTAGGGGATCAGAAGTGGAGAGGGAGAGAGAGCAGTTTCAAGTTCCTGGGTGTCAAGATCTCTGAGGATCTAACCTGTTTCCAACATAACGATGCAGTTATAAAGAAGGCAAGACAGCGATTATACTTCATAGGAGTTTGAAGAGATTTAGTATGGCAATAAATACACTCAAAAACTTCTATAGATGTCTCGAGGAGAGCATTCTGACAGTCTGATATGGGGGGGGAGGAGTCTACTGCACAGGACTGAAAGAAGCTGCAGAGAGTTGTAAATTTAGTCAGCTCCATCTTGGATACTAGCCTACAAAGTTCCCAAGACATCTTCAAGGAGCAGTGTCTCAAAAAGGCAGCATCCCCTATGCTAAACATGTTCAATCATGCATTTAATTGTGGTCTCCTCCCACCATCATTGAGAGAAGCTAATATCTTCCTAATTCTTAAGAAAGGAAAGAGCCCTGAAGATTGTGCCTCCTACAGGCCTATTTCATTGTTAAATGTTGACTTTAAAATCTTACCTAAAACCTTAGCATTGCGATTAGAAACTGCTCTCCCTTTTATCATGGAAGAGGATCAAACAGGTTTTGTAAAAGGCCGTAGATCATCTAACAATATCAGAAGATTACTTAATGTGATTCACGCATGTCAGCAACAGGTAGTGGACGGCTTGGTTGTTTCCTTAGATGCAGAAAAGGCCTTTGATCCTGTCGAATGGCCGTATCTTTTTTTCACTTTAGAACGATTTGGTTTGGGCAATAATTTTATTAAGTGGGTGAAGGTTCTTAATAATGACCCTTCGGCAGCAATAATGGTATTAGGTCGGATAATTTTAGTTTTCTGAGGAACTGCCCTTTATCACCACTACTTTTCACACTAGTGATCGAGCCATTGGCTGAGGCTATTCGGCGAGACCCCAAAATATCTGCTCCAGACATAGGATTAGACTAGATTCAACTCTATTGTCATTGTGCTGACTAAAGATACAAAGCCAATGAAATGCATTTAGCATCTGACCAGAAATGCAAAGAATAGTATTATTTACAAAATAACTGCGAATAAAAAAAGTGCTACAACACACATATATTAAAGTACTGAGGCAGTACAATATGGATGCAATACTGCTTAGCGCTGTGATGAGAGGTTCAGCAGTGTCACAGCCTCGGGGAAGAAGCTCTTCCCGTGCCTGCTGGTACGGGAATGGAGGCTCCTGTAGCACCTACCGGATGGGAGGAGAGTAAAATGTCCATGGTTAGGGTGAGATGCATCCCTGATAATGCTTTTCACCCTGCCCAGGCAGCGTTTATGGTAGATGTTCTCAATGGAGGGCAATTGGGTGCTGATAATCCACTGGGCAGTTTTCACCACACACTGGAGTGCTTTGCGGTCCGATACGGGACAATCGCCATACCACACTGAGATGCAGTTGGTGAGTATTGTGACAAGAATACACATAGATTAAGATGTTAGTTGTCCTGTGTGACCAGCAGTTGGTCTGCCACCTGTCTTCAGGAGAGAGAGAGATAAGGAAAACAATGGAGCAGCATTTGGAGATGTGTAATGAAGGGACGGGAGAGAGAGTAACAGAAGGAGGGAGCTGTCAAGAGCGGCTCCCCCTTTGAACCCTGAACTGTTTGAAGTGATGGACAGGCGATAACCCAGCAGGGGGATAAAAAGGGACAGGTTCGCTAAGGCGACACACACACAACACCCGAGGTAACGAGACCCTGGAAACGGTGCGCCTCTCACAAGTCGGTGGGAAGCTTTTGGACGGCTGATCGCGGGATCAAGCCATAGACGCTCAGGGTGGAAAGGCACGATCGGCAGGAACCTGGTGTGTGTCCACCCTTGCCTGGGTGCCAGATTCACCACAGGGAAACGATTCGTATCAGGAAACAGAGGTCACGGTCAGTGACCTCAGATGACATCACAAAGGGCTCGCACGAAAGCTAACTGCGAAGGTCTGTGTGTGGAAGCCGTCTGAATATTCATTCGTTTTGCTCTCTCTCTCCTTCCCCCCACTCTGCGAACTGAACTGAACTAAAATTGAACTGAACTTTGCGTCACTTTGAAATTGGTCATTTACCCCTAGACAACGATAGAGCTTGATTGATCCTGTTATCTTAATTCTGTGTACATGTGTGTTTATCATTGCTGAACTGTTGCATTTATTATCCTTTTGATTAGAGTACTGTGTTGCTTGTTTCTTTAATAAAACTTTCTTAGTTCTAGTAATCCAGACTCCAACTGAGTGATTCATTTCTGCTGGTTTGGCAACCCAGTTACGGGGTACGTAACAGTATGCTCTCAATGTTACAGCAGTAAAAGTCCATCAGGATCCTGGGACAGAGGTGAGCTTTCTTCATGCTCCGCAGGAAATAAAGGCGCTGTTGCGCCTTTTTGAGCACGATAGAGGAGTTCAGGGACCAGGTCAGATTCTCGGAAATGTGGACACCAAGGAATTTGAAGCTTGATACATGCTCCACTACAGTTCCATTGGTGTAGATGGGGACGTGAGTGTGACTCTTGGCATGCCTGAAGTCCACAATGATCTCCTTGGTCATCTGAGTGTTAAGGGCCAGATTGTTATCGGCACACCTCGCAGCCAGGTGCTGGACCTCGTCCCTGTAGGCCATCTCGTCATCCCCTCTGATCAGACCAACCACCGTGGTGTTGTCTGCGGCGTAGGACTAAGATCACATAAAATTAGATTGTATGTGGATGATGATCTAAATTTCTTACCAAACCCTGCTATATCAGTGCACCACCTTATACAATGCATCAATTCATTTAGTGTCTTTTCAGGATGTAAAATCAACTTTACTAAATCAGAGGCTATGACTCTGGGGAATCTGCAGCAGGTACCTGACACTCAGGGTGTTTTCCCCTTTAAATGGTCACAGACAGGTTTTGTTTACTTAGGCATATTTATCACACCTACGTTTGATCAATTTTTGAAAGCTAACTTTACACAGTTATTTGACAAATTCAAACAGGATCTTGAGCGATGGATCACTCTTCCCATTTCTTGGCTTGGCCGAATATCCCTGCTCAAAATGAATATTCTTCCTCGTCTGCTCTACCCAATACAAATGACTCCAGTCATTTTTACCCAACAAAATACTTAAAAAAAAATAAATGGCTGGTTTGTTTCTTTCATCTGGAACATAAAAAGACCCTGTATTAAAATGTTTAAGTTACAGCTTCCCAGTAGTCTAGGGGGGTCTGGATTTTCCAGACATCAAAAAATATCAATTAAGTTCCTTTTTATCTTATGTGGTAGACTGGGTTTGCAGGGACCCCTCCTCAACTTGCAAGACATTGAAGCTTCACAAGCAAAATACTCTCTTATTAATTTGCTTTTCCTCAATAAGATGAAACTAGTTAAGGAATATTGTCGCAATCCAATAACAATTAATACAGTCAGGGCTTGGAGGGTGGTGTGACAAATTGAGGGCAACGCAGCGAAAATATCACCCTTCACTCCAATAACCGGCAGTCCAGATTTTCAGCCTGGCATAATGGATTCTGGATTTAAACTTTGGATTTCTAAGGGTATCTTCCATCTAGGAGATTTGTTTGGTGAAGGAATGATGATGTCTTTTAGTCAAAATAGTACAGAAATTTAATATACCCAACAAGGATTTTTTTTAAAAAATGTAAACACGGGGAATGCTGCAGATGCTGGAAATTCAAGCAACACACATCAAAGTTGCTGGTGGACGCAGCAGGCCAGGCAGCATCTCTAGGAAGAGGTGCAGTTGACGTTTTGGGCCGAGACCCTTCGCCAGCACTGACCTCTTCCTAGAGATGCTGCCTGGCCTGCTGCATTCACCAGCAACTTTGATGTGTGTTGCAAGGATTTTTTTTTTCTTTCAGATAAGAGATTATATTCAGGGAAAAAAAAACATCATTGTTAACTGATTTCTAAAAGTTCTAACATAGAAAAGAGAGTGTTTTGTTCTAAGGTTGAAGTCTCCATCAGTACTTTTTACGGCATCCTGAGGGAATGTTCTTGTGGAGAGGCTGAACAGCTGGGAAGGGTCTGGGAAGAAGAGCTGGGAGTAGAAATTTCAGCTGAAACTTGGGAAGACATCTGTGACAATGCAAAGAAAATTTCAGTTTGTAATAAAACTAAGGCATTGCAACTCAAAATTCTGCATCGAGCCCATCTGACTCCAGATCGTCTCTTGAAATTTAAGACGGGGGTTTCTCCAGTGTGTTCTAAATGTAAGGAAAATACAGAACTTTTACCCACTGTTTTTGGACTTGTCCCAAACTTCAGGCATACTGGAGTGATATTTTGGGTGAAGTGGAAAAGATTCTGAAGATGGAGCTTGAACTGGACCCAGTGTCTTTTCTCTTAGGCTTACCCGGCAGTCGTATTATTAATGCACATCAGAAAAAACTTTTTAACATCCTGACTTTTTGTGCGAGGAAGAACATTTTACTTTGGTGGATGTCCGATAAGGCCCCTGGACTTTTTGGTTGGCGTAAATTAATCATGGAATACATTCCTCTGGACTTTTTGACATGTATGGTACACTCAAAAATAAATAGTTTTCATAAAACATGGCAACCTTTTCTGCAGTATGTAGATGTAAACCTGTCTGCTATACTAATAAGGGCTTTTGTATAGGATGTTGTGGTGATGTCTATATTTTGATGGAAGTGTTCTGATACTTGATATCTGTGAGAGGAAGAAATGTAAGTGTAAATGTATCTGGAAATTGAAAATTTTGTTATGCTGAGCAAAAAAAATTAAATTTAAAATAACGCAGCATCCATTATTAAGAACCCCCAGCACCCAGGGCATGCCTTTTTTCTCACTGTTATTAATGACCTGATTTTTAATGATATTGATTTTTATTAACGGCCTGGATGTGGGGGTAAAAGGGTGGGTTGGCAAATTTGCAGACGACACAAAGGTTGGTGGTGTTGTAGATAGTGCAGATTGCAGGGAGACATTGATAGGATGCAGAAGTGGGCTGAGAAGTGGCAGATGGAGTTCAACCCGGAGAAGTGTGAGGTGGTACACTTTGGAAGGACAAACTCCAAGGCAGAGTACAAGGTAAATGGCAGGATACATGGTAGTGTGGAGGAGCAGAGGGATCTGGGGGTACATGTCCACAGATCCCTGAAAGTTGCCTCATAGGTAGATAAGGTAGTTAAGAAAGCTTATGGGGTGTTGGCTTTCATAAGTCGAGGGATAGAGTTTAAGAGTCGTGAGGTAATGATGCAGCTCTATAAAACTCTAGTTAGGCCACACTTGGAGTACTGTGTCCAGTTCTGGTCACCTCACTATCGGAAAGATGTGGAAGCATTGGAAAGGGTACAGAGGAGACTTACCAGGATGCTGCCTGGTTTAGAGAGTATGCATTATGAGATTATGAGATTAAGGGATTCAGAGATTAAGGGAACTAGGGCTTTACTCTTTGGAGAGAAAGAGGATGAGAGGAGACATGATAGAGGTATACAAGATATTAAGAGGAATAGATAGAGTGGATAGTCAGTGCCTCTTCCCCAGGGCACCACTTCTCAATACAAGAGGACGTGGCTTTAAGTAAGGGGTGGGAAGTTCAGGGGGATATTAGAGGAAGGTTTTTTACTCAGAGAGTGGTTGGTGCATGGAATGCACTGCCTGAGTCAGTGGTGGAGGCAGATACACTAGTGAAATTTAAGAGACTACTAGACAAGTATATGGAGGAATTTAAGTTTGGGGGGGTTATATGGGAGGCAGGGTTTAAGGGTCAGCACAACATTGTGGGCCTAGGGGCCTGTACTGTGCTGTACTATTCTAAGTTACCATCAGGTAGGAGAAACAGAAACCTGAAGGCACATATTCAGTGATTCAAGAACAGCTTCTTCCCCTCTGCCATCCAATTCCTAAATGGACATTGAACCCTTGAACACTATCTCACTTTTTTAATATATATTATTTCTGTTTTTGCATGTTTTTTAATTTATTCAACATATGTATACTGTAATTGATTTACTTATTAATTATTATTTTATATTTAGATTTTTTAGATTATGAGAACACTCAGTTCTCGTTTATTGTTATTTAGAAATGCAGGCATGCATTAAGAAATGATGCAATGTTCCTCCAGAGTGATATCATAGAAAAACAGGACAAACCAAAGACTGACACTGACAAAAAACACATAATTATAACATATAATTACAGCAGTGCAAAGCAATATCATAATTTGATGAAGAACAGACCATGGGCACGGTAAAAAAAAGTCTCAAAGTCCCGAGTCGATCGACTCCTGAGTCCCTGATAGCAGGTGGCATTTGGGGCTTTCTCCTCTGGAGATTCTGGACCACACAGTAGCAGCGGCAGTAAAGCAGGCATTTCAGAAGTTTTCCAGATGTTCCTCTGTACTTTCACGTCCATCCCCATCAAATCAGAATTGTGCACGGTCCCCTACTTGACAACTAAAATCTCCTTCTATATTTGGTATTTCATTGATCTGCTGTACATGTGTGTGGATGGATGGGAGGAAGGTGATTTCATTTTGCTGTTGTTGTTTGTTGCTTGTCATGCTCTATACTGGTCTGCTGAATATTGTGGGCTTGCTATGTTTGATGCTGTGATTTGTGGTGATTCTTTCAGGTTGCATCCGGTACACCCTTGGGTGTGTTGGTTGTCAACACAAACGACACATTTCACTGTATGTTTGATGTACATGTGACAAATAAACTTGAATATTGAATCTACATTTCAACCACAAAATCACTCCCTCAATCTTTACCATTTGCTTCCTATGACTGAACAAATTTTGGTCCTATTTGGTACTGTACCTTAGATGCCATGGTCTTTAACAATTTTGAACAAACTGATACCTGGAACCACTTCAAAAATCTTGCTATATCCTGTGTAGACAAAACATACTGTCCTGATAGAAACCACCCTGTTTCCCCTTACAGTCAGATTTATACTAACTGTCCTCCTTTAATGTGCACCTTTCAATTGAAGGTTTATACTATCCATTAGAACAAATTCCAATAATTTACTCACCAGTAAAGTTACACTATTTCGTAATTATTTAGCTCATCTTCTTTTTCTTTTTAAAATGAGAACATAATATTAGCAGTTGTTTGCTAAGGCACATTGAAAAATTTGTACCTTTAGTCTCAGTAAATTCCAAATCTCTTCCTTTTAACAACTTGAGTTATATTTCACCCATTCCTGGTTATTAAATCATTTTTGAAGATGCTAAACCAAATATTCCAAAATTTAATATATTATTTATTCCACCCTTACCTAAAATAAAACATCAACTGAGTACCTTCCCCCAATCATGAGAGTTGAAGTATATTCACTGAAGGCTCTTATCTACATATTCTCAGACTAGAGGGCACAGAGTCAGAAGAGAGGGACGTCCATTTAGAACAGAGATGAGGAGGAATTTCTTCAGCCAGAATCTGTAAAATTTGTTGCAACAGGCAGCTGTGAAGGCCAAGTCACTGGGTATAGTTAAAACAGAGGTTGACAGGATCTTGATTATAGAAACATAGAAAATCTACAACACAATACAGGCCCTTCAGTCTACAAAGCTATACCAAACATATCCTTACCTGAGAAATTACCTATGGATACCCATAGCCCTCTATTTTTCTAAGCTCTGTGTAGTGATCCAGGTGTCTCCTAACAGACCCTATTGTATCTGCCTCTACCACTATTGCTAGCAGCCTATTCCACGCACTCACCACTCTCTGCGTAAAAAACTTACCCCGCCCTCTCCTCTATACCTACTTCCAAGCACCTTAAAACTGTGCCCTCTCATGGCATGCTCCCCAATCCAGGCAACATCTTTGTAAATCTCCTCTGCACCCTTTCTATGGTTTCCACATCCTTCCTGTAGTGAGGCAACCAGAACTGAGCACAGTACTCCAAGTGGAGTCTGACCAGGGTCCTATATAGCTGCAACATTACCTCTCAGCTCTTAAACTCAATCCCATGGTTGATGAAGAAGAATGCTGTATGCCGGTTTAACCACAGAGTCAACATGTGCAGTTGCTTTGGTGTCCTATGGACTCGGACACCAAGATTCCTCTGATCCTCCACACTGCCAAGAGTCTTACCATTAATACTATATTCTGCCATCATATTTGACCTACCAAAATGAACCACCTCACACTTATCTGGGTTTAACTCCATCTGCCTCTTCTCAGCCCAGTTTTGCATCCTATCAATGTCCCGCTGTAACCTCTGACAGCCCTCCACACTACCCACAACACCCCTAACCTTTGTGTCATCAGTAAATTTACTAACCCATCCCTCCACTTCCCCATCCAGGTCATTTATAAAAATCATGAAGAGTAGGGGTCCCAGAACAGATCCCTGAGGCATACCACTGGTGACCGACTTCCATGCAGAATATGACCCATCTACAGCCACCCTGTGCCTCCTGTGGGCAAGGCAGTTCTGGATCCACAAAGCAATGTCCCCTTGGATCCCATGCCTCCTTACTTTCTCAATAAGCCTTGCATGTGGTACCTTATCAAATGCCTTGCTGAAATCCATATACACTACATCTACTGCTCTACCTTCATCAATGTGTTTAGTCACATCCTCAAAAATTCAATCAGGCTCGTAAGACCTTACCTGCCTTTAACAAAACCATGCTGATTATTCCTAATCATATTACACCTCTCCAAATGTTCATAAATCCTGCTTCTCAGGATCTTCTCCATTAACTTACCAACCACTGAAGTAAGACTCACTGGTCTATAATTTCCTGGGCTATCTCCACTCCCTTTCTTGAATAAGGGAACAACATCTGCAACCCTCCAATCCTTTGGATCCTCTCCTGTCCCCATTGATGCAAAGATCATCACCAGTGGCTCAGCAATCTCCTCCCTCACCTCCCACAGTAGCCTGGGGTACATCTTATCCACTCCCGGTGACTTATCCAATTTGATGCTTTCCAAAAGCTCCAGCACATCCTCCTTCTTAATATCTACATGCTCAAGCTTTTCAGTCCACTGTAAGTCATCCCTACAATCGCTAAGATCCTTTTCCGTAGTGAATACTGAAACAAAGTATTTGTTAAGTACCTCTGCTATCTCCTCCGGTTCCACACACACTTTCCACTGTCACACTTGATTGGTCCTATTCTCTATGGCGTATCCTTTTGCTTTTCACAGACTTGTAGAAGGCCTTGAGGTTTTCCTTTTCCTTAATCCTGTCTGCCAAGGCCTTCTGAGGGCCCCTTCTGGCTCTTCTAATTTAATTCCTTATCTCCTTCCTACTCGCCTTGTAATCTTCTAGATCTCTATCATTATCAAGTTTTTTTAACCTTTCGTAAGCTCTTCTTTTCTTCTTGACTAGATTTACAACAGCCTTTGCACACCACAGTTCTGGGACTTCCCACATGATTCTGAATTGATTGAAACCTGTTTCATGACTCTGCTCAACAAGATAAAAAAGTTGATATCTCAGTGCATACAATGCTTTGACATTGAAAGTATATACATTTCAATCCTTTCCCTTTCTTGTTGGAGCATACCTATGCAGAACTCCACACAAATATCCCCTGAATATTTGCCACATTTCTTCTGTACTCTTCTCTGAGAACATCTGTTCCCAATTTATGTTTCCAAGTTCCTGCCTGACAGCCTCATATTTCCCATTACTCCAATTAAGCACTTTCCTAACTTGTCTGTTCCTATCCCTCCTCAATGCTATGGTAAAAGAGATAGAATTGTCATCACTATCTCCAAAATCCTCTCCCACTGAGAGATCTAACACCTGACCAGGTTTATCATAGAACAGGATAGAATCAGAGAGGACAGGAAAATTTTTAATTGGAGAAGGGCAAATTATGAGGCTATAAGGCTAGAACTAGTGGGTGTGAATTGGGATGATGTTTTTGCAGGGAAATATACTATGGACATGTTTAGAGATCTCTTGCAGGATGTTAGGGATAAATTTGTCCCGGTGAGGAAGATAAAGAATGGTAGGATGAAGGGTTCATGGGTGACAAGTCAGGTGGAAAATCTTGTCAGGTAGAAGAAGGCACCATACATGAGGTTTAGGAAGCAAGGATCAGATGGGTCTATTGAGGAATATAGGGAAGCAAGAAAGGAGCTTAAGAAGGGACTGAGAAGAGCAAGAAGGGGGCATGAGAAGGCCTTGGCAAGTAGGGTGAAGGAAAACCCCAAGGCATTCTTCAATTATGTGAAGGAAAAAAAGGATGACAGGAGCGAAGGTAGGACTGATTAGAGATAAAGGTGGGAAGATGTGCCTGGAGGCTGTGGAAGTGAGCGAGGTTCTCAATGAATACTTCTCTTCAGTATTCACCAATGAGAGGGAACTTAATGATGGTGAGGACAACATGAGTGAGGTTGATGTTCTGGAGCATGTTGATATTAAGGGAGAGGAGGTTTTGGAGTTGTTAAAATACATTAGGACAGATAAGTTCCCGGGGCCTGATGGAATATTCCCCAGGCTGCTCCACAAGGTGAGAGAAGAGAATGCTGAGCCTCTGGCTAAGATCTTTATGTTCTCGTTGTCCATGGGAATGGTACCGGAGGATTGGAGGGAGGCGAATATTGTCCCCTTGTTCAAAAAAGGTAGTAGGGATAGTCTGGGTAATTATAGACCAGTGAGCCTTACATCTGTGATGGGAAAGCTGTTGGAAAAGATTCTTAGAGATAGGATCTATGGGCATTTAGAGAATCATGGTCTGATCAGGGACAGCCAGCATGGCTTTGTGAAGGGCAGATCGTGTCTAACAGGCCTGATAGAGTTCTTTGAGGAGGTGACCAGGCATACAGATGAGGGTACTGTAGTGGATGTGATCTATATGGATTTTAGTAAGGCATTTGACAAGGTTCCACACGGTAGGCTTATTCAGAAAGTCAGAAGGCATGGGATCCAGGGAAGTTTGGCCAGATGGATTCAGAATTGGCTTGCCTGCGGAAGGCAGAGGGTTGTGGTGGAGGGAGTACATTCAGATTGGAGGATTGTGACTAGTGGTGTCCGATAAGGATCTGTTCTGGGACCTCTGCTTTTCGTGATCTTTATTAATGACCTGGATGTGGGGGTAGAGGGGTGGTGGGTTGGCAAGTTTGCAGACGACACAAAGGTTGGTGGTGTTGTAGATAGTGTAGAGGATTGTCGAAGATTGCAGAAAGACATTGATAGGATGCAGAAGTAGGCTGAGAAGTGGCAGATGGAGTTCAACCCGGAGAAGTGTGAGGTGGTACACTTTGGAAGGACAAACTCCAAGGCAGAGTACAAACTAAATGGCAGGATACTCAGTAGTGTGGAGGAGCAGAGGGATCTGGGGGTACATGTCCACAGATCCCTGAAAGTTGCTTCACAGGTGTATAGGGTAGTTAAGAAAGTTTATGGGGTGTTAGCTTTCATAAGTCAAAGGATAGAGTTTAAGAGTCGCGATGTAATGATGCAGCTCTATAAAGCTCTGGTTAGGCCACACTTGAAGTACTGTGTCCAGTTCTGGTTGCCTCATTATAGGAAGGATGTGGAAGCATTGGAAAGGGTACAGAGGAGATTTACCAAGATGCTGCCTGGTTTAGAGAGTATGCATTATGATCAGAGATTAAGGGAGCTAGGGCTTTACTCTTTGGAGAGAAAGAGGATGAGAGGAGACATGACAGAGGTGTACATGATAATAAGAGGAATAGATAGAGTGGATAGCCAGTGCCTCTTCCCCAGGGCACCACTGCTCAATACAAGAGGACGTGGCTTTAAGCTAAGGGGTGGGGAGTTCAAGGAGGATATTAGAGAAAGGTTTTTTACTCAGACAGTGGTTGGTGCGTGGAATGCACTGCCTGAGTCAGTGGTGGAGGCAGATACTCTGGTGAAATTTAAGAGACTACTAGACAGGTATATGGAGGAATTTAAGGTTGGGGGTTTTATGGGAGGGAGGGTCTGAGGGTCAGCACAACATTATGGGCCGAAAGGCCTGTACTATGCTGTACTATTCTATGTTCTATATTATTTCCCAATACCAGATCAAGTATAGCCTCTCCTCTTGTAGGCTCATCTACATATTGTGTCAAGAAACCTTCCTGAACACACCTAACAAGCTCCACCCCATCTAAACTCCTTCCTCTAGAGAGATGCCAATTGATATCTGGGAAATTAAAATTTCCCACTATGACAACTCTGTTATTATTACACCTTTTCAGAATCTGGCTCCCTATCTGCTCTTCGATGCCTCTGTTACTATTGGGTGGTCTATAATAAACAGCCAGTAGAGTTATTGACCCCTTTCTGTTTTTAACTTCCACCTACAGAGACTCCGTAGACAATCCTTCCATGACTTTCTCCTTTTCTGCAGCCATGACACTATCTCTGATCAGCAGTGCCACACCTCCACCTCTTTTACCTCCCTCACTGTCCTTTCTGAAACATCTAAAGCCTGGCACTCGAAGTAACCATTCCTGTCCCTGAGCCATCCAATTCTCTGTAATGGCCACAACATCATAGCTACAAGTACTGATCCATGCCCTAAGCTCACCTTCTTTGTTCATAATACTCCTTGCATTAAAACAGACACGTCTCAAACCATTGGTCTGAGCACATCATTTCTCTATCACCTGCCTATCCTCTCTCTCACACTGTCTCCAAGCTTTCTCTATTTATGGGCCAACCACCTCTTCTCCAGTCTCTTCAGTTGGGTTCCCACTCCCCAACAATTCTAGTTTAAACTCTCCCCAATAGCCTTAGCAAACCTCTCCACCAGGATATTGGTCCCCCTGGGATTCAAGTGCAGCCCGTCCTTTTTGTACAGGACACACCTGCCCCAAAAGAGGTCCCAATGATTCATGGTCTTATGGTGTTATGGTCTAAATCTGAATCCCTGCCCCCTGCTCCAATCCCTCAACCACACATTTATCCTCCACCTCACTCTATTCCTATTCTCACTGTCACGTGGCACAGGTAGTAATCCCAAGATGACTACCTTTGTGGTCCTGCTTCTCAACTTCCTTCCTAACCTCCTGTCATCTGCTTTCAGGACCTCCTCCCTTTTCCTGCCTATGTTGCTGGTACCAATATGTACCCTGACCTCTGGCTGTTCTCCCTCCCACTGCAGGATATCTTGGACGCGATTAGAGACATCCCGGACCCTGGCACCTGGGAGGCAAACCACCATCCGAGTTTCTTTCCTGCGTCCACAGAATTGCCTGTCTGACCCCCTAACTATAGAGTCCCCTCTCACTGCTGCCTTCCTCTTCCTTTCCCTGCCCTTCTGAGCCACAGGGCCAGACTCTGTGCCAGAGGCACGACCACTGTTGCTTCCCCCATGTAGGTTGTTTCCCCCCCCCCCCCACAACAGTACTCAAGCAGATATTTATTGTTAAGGGGGACAGCCACAGGGGTACTCTCTAGTATCTGACTCCTGCCCTTCCCTCTCCTGACTGTCTCCCAAGGCCCCGGTGTGACTACCTGCCTATAGCTCCTATCTATCACCTCCTCACTCTCCCTGACCAGACGAAGGTCATCGAGCTGCATCTCCATTTCCCTGACACAGTCCCTAAGGAGCTGCAGCTCAATGCACCTGGCGCAGATGTGGCCATCCGGGAGGCTGGGAATCTCCCAGACATCCCACATCTGACACCAAGCATAGAACAGTGGCCTCACACACATATTTCCTGTCTGTATTCTGCACAGGCAACCTACCTCTCCTTGACCCGTTATCGCCGAAGCCCCATTGAACCAAAGCCCTCCTACTCTGTCTCCCTCTACTCTGTTGCCCACTCCTCCATTGCCCGCTCCTCTGACTCCGCTCTATAAAGCTGTCTCCTTTTAAACTGTTCTCGCTTTTCTAACTGGCTGACGTCCATGCACTTGCGCAGTCGTGCCTCAATTAAACCGCTGAAGATTAGTTGGGGCATGAAGGGTTATGGGAGAGATGACAGGAAAATGAGGCTGAGAGAGAAATGGATTAGCCATGATGAAATGGCGGAGCAGACTTCATTCTGCTCCTATATCTAATGGTTTTATTTTGCTTTCATATTACATTGACCCGGCTCGTGGCGTAGTGGCATCAGTGCCGAACTTCGGGATGAAAGGTCCCGAGTTCGAATCCAGCTGGCACGCTTTCCATCCGTGCTGGGTTACGAGCTGGTGATCTCTTTGGAAACTCACCCGGCAGAAGGCAATGGCAAACCACTGCTGTAACTTGCCTCGTACGTGGTTCCCACTACGTCAGAGAGGCGTGGAGGGAAATAGTCCGCTAACAGGAGAAACTCCAGATGCAACGTACCTTTCCTTTTCCTTTTCATATTACATAACATGTTGATTTCTAATAGTTTTTGACCCTTGCCTTTTCTGAATTATCTCCCTGTTGTTTAGATATTAATACAACTTTTTTTATTTATTTTATTTTATTTGCTGTCATTTGCCCATACCCTCCAGTTTCACCTTTAATTTTGCTCTGTTTCTCAGTTATTTCACATTTCAGCTGTATTAAGTTCTCTGTGTCTGACATAAACCATATTTTGCCTATGCTATCCTCATTCATGGGTATCTACATTTGGCAGTCCCACTCTTTTTCTTTGATAAACCTGAGTACCTTTCATGGCTCCGATACAGATCAATTTGAGTCTCAAAAGCAACAACTTTTGATGTGGAGAATATCTCAACATTTTCTGTAATCCTTCCAGTACTGTGATGCCACGCAGGTATAAATCTCATTACTTGACCAAAATTAAAACCCAGTTTAATACTGTGCACGTCCGACAAAAATTCTGCACATTATTGTGTTTTGAAATCCCTTGGTGACCATGAAAAGATGCCCTTAAGAAAGCTTCCTTTTCTCGTGAACAGCAATTACAGTTTGCACAGATGTCACAGGCTCTGCCAGTTACACCCTGCTAAATTTCAATGGCAAGGCATCAGAAGAAACATTCATAACTATCATTAGTTTTAATATTACATTTTGCTGGCAACCTTTGCCTATTTTGGAATCACCTGCAGCACTTATGGGCTGGCATTAATTCTGGACTGCAATACATCATTCTTACAGAAAAAATGCTTTTGGTTCTGATCCGGAAAAGCCCAGGACTCTAATTGCATAAAAGAGTAATGAAAAAATCCAATAATATTACTAGGAAAAAAGGTCTGATCTGGACATTCATTTAGCAATTCCTGTATTAGTTGACTCACTACATGGCCCTACAGTACAGAAGTCATATCCGCTATCATGCTTACTCCATTACATTGTGTTACAAGTATTTTCCTGGAAGCCTGTTGAACAAATGCTCATTGATATCTTGCAAGCATACAGAGTGGCTGCCCTCTGCTGACACAAGCTAATAATGCTAAGAGAAACATAACAAAACAATAGAATAATAACTGAACACGCCTCCAATAAAAGCTCTGGTCACCAAGGTTTAAATGAGATAATACAATTAGTATTTTGTTGATTGAATATTTGGCACCATCAAATTTCACAGAATCAAATAATTTGCCACAAAGTGAGATTGCTTACCTATTCAAGATAATGCAACTTTTACCATGACAGAATTGTTGGCTATCGTTTCTATAATCCAAATACTAAAAGACAAGTGACAGTCTGCCTCCTGTTGAATCTCCAACAACAGATAATTCTCTCAGCACTGAAATTGGCAGGAAATAGCAGGAAGACTAGAAACATTCTCTTCTTTGGCAAAGTATATGCCTAATATCTGAGACACTTCTTTTTATGAATCATAGGCTCTATAATCTCTGACATTCCTCTGTGGTCATCTGTCCATTGTCACAACAAACAAAGGCCTCAGAAATATGCTATTTGAAGATTTTGTCACTCATACTCACAGTCTATCATTGTAAAGATTCTGTCCAAAGTACAATCAACATGAGACAAGATAGCTGCTACATGCCAATCTTCAATCCTCTCTGAGAGCATATGCATGAAACTGTGCTGAGAATTTCACCTATACAAGCATAAAGATGTGATTGGTAAGATACATTTTAGTTAATCCAAATGCAAATGAAAGCTCTATTTATCTATTATTTTTGTACAAATTTCACAAATGAGTTTGCTTCTGATCACAAACAATAGCTCTGATATAAAAATCCTGACAGATTTTGAAAACTTCAATTTAATCTTGCCAAGCATTCTGTTTTGCACTCAAAAGGCTACTATTACAAGTATATATGTTCTCAAAATGTGTGCCTGGGGAGGCAAGGAGCTCAGGGATGAGGAAATAACAAAACAATTGCTGTGCCTCTTTGAGTGAGGAGAACACCATGCTTTCACCATTTTATTTCTTTCTGACATGATTTATCGCCCACTAAGGTTTAAACTTGATAAAGCAAATTAATCTTTTATTGCAGGAACCACAAGAGGTTGCCATTAGGAATCTGATTTGGTAAGGTGGCGTGTGTTTCATTTACCAGTTGTGCAGCAGCGAGAGCCCAGCAGGGATGACTGGATAGATAGGGGCCTAGGAGGCTCAGGCAGCCAGGCACATTCAGTGGGCTTGACAGCAATATAGCCCATCCTTTCAAAGTGGATTTGCTACTGATACCATGGTTATTGGATTCCTGTTAAGAATGTGGCATAAATATCTGCACGTGTGGATGCTTCCTAATTTGCTTTGTCAGCTATGGCCCTCAGAAAATAATTACATCTGCAGTAGAATCAAATATTCCCTTAATTTTCTGTTCCAAATGTCCCCTTTCTAAAATAATAAATTCAGAATACTTTTCAGCTCTTTCAAATTGACTGAACGTTAACCTTAGATCGACAACCTGGCAATGAAAGGATGTTGCGTAATTCAGGCTGCATATTCAGTGTATGCACATTCTATCAATTGAAAGGCTGTGGTCTAGAAATGGAGAAAACAAACTGAAATATTCTTTTCAATCCTGAAACTATAACCGGAGCATTTGGATATGTTATTGCTTCTGTGATCAGTGATACTTCCTGACTCAAGTGGTTTTGAAGAACATTGTCTTTGGCACTAAAACAAGAAAACTACATACTCGTTTCTTTCGCAAACACGAGGAAATCTGCAGATGCTGGAATTTCAAGCAACACACACAAAATGCTGGTGGAATGCAGCAGGCCAGGCAGCATCTATAGGTAGATGTACAGTCGACATTTCGGGCTGAGACCCTTCATCAGGACTAACTGAAAGAAGAGAGAGTAAGAGATTTGAAAGAGGGAGGGGGAGGGGGAGATCCACAGTTTTAAAACCCTCTGGTTTTAAAAAGTCCATGAGAAATGAGAGGAAGACATTACTAGGAAAGAAACTACATCTCATAATACTAAAACTGATTAAATACTTCGAAGCATCTTTCTAGAGAGTGAAAATAATTTAGCCATGATTGAATGGTGGAGCAGACCGGATGGGTAAAATGGCTCAATTTTTTTCCAATATTTTATGGTCTTATGATCCTAACATGTGAAGATTCAAAACAGTGGGTAAGGGGTCAACCCACTAATGATGAAACAACCCAATAAGGTGCTCATTGAGTTGTTATCTTAATTAAAGTGTGCATTTGTTTGTGTGAGAGGTTTTATTTCATCATTTAACAAGGGCACAATTTTACACTGATTGTCAGTATATATTGACCCAGAAGATAACATTAACACCACTCAAAAGCTTTGGGTATTTATAGAATGGATCAGAGATCAAGGAGAAGTCAGAATGCCTGATTCATAATGAAAGCAATCCTTCAATCAACTTACTATTGAGCACTGTACATCTAAAACATGTCTTGCAAGATTTAACTGATTATCAAAAAGCTGAAAACCATAGCTATTAAAAATCTAAATCAATTCAGAAAACTATGTGACCTAGGAGCAGAATTAGGCCATTTAGTCCATCAAGTCTTTTCTCCCATTCCATCATGGCCGATTTATTATCCCTCTCAACCTCATTTGCCTGACTTCCCTCCATAAACTTGAAAGCCCTGATTAATCAATAACATATCAAGCTCCACCTTAAATATATCCAATGTCCTGGCCTGCACAGCCATCTATGGCAAAGGATTCCACAGATTCTGTACCTTTGGGTTAAGGAATTTTTTTCCTCGTCTCTGTTCTAAATGGATGTTCCTCAATTCTGAGGCTGTGCATTCTGGTCTTAGGCTCACCCAGTATAGGAAACATCCTTTCCACATACAATCTATCTAGACCTTTCAATATTTGATAAATTCCAATGAGACTTCAGCGAGCATAGGCCCAAAGCCATCAAACACCCCTCAAATGTTCTCGTGAAGCTCCAATGCCAGCACATTCTTTCCTAGATAAGGCTCTCAAAACTGCTCACAATACTCCAATTGCTTTGACCAATGCCTTGACTCAACTTTACATGTTTGCTTTTGTACTATCATCCTCTTGAAATGAATGCTAACACTGCATTTGCCTTGGGGAATGTCGACTCAGACCATGAAAGGCCTGTGTCGGATATTTTCATGCCTTACAAGGCGCAGATTGGAAGTCTGTGTGGGGCGCCACTCCTCGCACAGACTAGGGCAATGTGTGATTAAGTGCCTTGTTCAAGGGCACAAACACGCTGCCACAGGCTCGAACTAGCGACCTTGAGATAACTAGACGAACGCCTTAACCACTTGGCCATGTGCCCAACACAAATCATTTGCCTTCCTCACCTCTGACTCAACCTGCATGTTAACCTTTAAGGAATCTTGCACAAGGACTCCCAAGTCCCTCTGCACCTGAGTTTTTAATTTTTTTCTCCATTTACAAAATAATCCATGCCTTTATTCCTTCTACCAAAGTGCATGGCATGCACTTTCCTATATTATATTCCATTTGCCACTTCTTTGCCCATTCCCCCAATCTGTTCTTCTGGAAACACCCTGTTTTCACAGCACTACTTGTCCTCCCTGCCTATGTATCATCCCTTAAACTGGCCACTAAGCCATCTATCCCTTCTTCCAAATCTTTGACACACAATATAAAAAGGGTGGTCCCAACATCGACACCTACAGAACATCACTAGTCACTGGCAGCCAACCAGAAAAGTCCCCTTTTATTTGCACTCTTTGCCTTCTGTCAGTCACCAGTCTCCTATTCATTTTGGTACATTTCCCATAATACCATGTGTTCATATTTTGTTAAGTGGCCTCATGTATGGCACTTTGTCAAAGGCTTTCTGAAAATCCAAATAAACATCATCCACCAATTCTCTTTTGTCTATCCTGCCTGTTACTTCCTCAAAGAATTGCAACAGACTTATCAGGAAAGATTTCCTCTTTAGAAAACATGCTGACTTTGGCCTATTTTATCATGTGCGTCAAGTAACATGAAACCTCATCCTTAATAAAAGACTCCAACATCTTTCCAAACATTGAAGCCAGACTAATTGGCCTATAATTTCCTTTCTTCTGCCTCCCTTGCTTCTTAAATTTTACTTTGAAATTTGAACACCTTTCCTTTAAGTCTTGACGAAGGGTCTCATTCTGAAATGTCAACTGTTTATTTCCCTCCATAGATGCTGCCTGACTTACTGAATTCCTTCAGCTTTTTGTGTCTGTTTCTCAAGATTTCCAATGTCTGCAGAATCTCTTGTATTTTTAGTAACATAGTTATATCCACTTCAACTTTGTGACTCAAAAATACATTTTTTTCCTCCAACACTGGAGAATTTAAAGTTGCAGGCCATCAATGGTGGAGGCTGGATTCAGACTCCAGTGTCATATCACCAACATATGTCATGAAATTTGTCAATGCAGTAGCTTGGTGCTTTCCTAGGAAACATAGAAACATAGAACCCCTAAGCACAATACAGGCCCTTTGGCCCACAGATTTGTGTCGAACATGTCCCTACCTTAGAAATTACTAGGCTTAGCCCTCTATTTTACTAAGCTCCTTGTACCTATCTAAAAGTCTCTTAAAAGACCCTATAGCATCTGCCTCCACCACCGTTGCCGGCAGCCCATTCCATGCACTCACCACTGTCTGAGTAAAAAACTTACTCCTGACATCTCCTCTATACCTACTCTCCAGCACCTTAAATCCTCTTGTGGCAACCATTTCAGCCCTGGGAAAAAGACTCTGACTATCCACACGATCAATACCTCACATCATCTTATACACCTCTATCAGGTCACCTCTCATCCTCCGTCACTCCAAGGAGAAAAGGCCGAATTCACTCAACCTATTCTCATAAGGCTTGCTCCCCAATCCGGGAAACATCCTTGTAGATCTCCTCTGCACCCTTTCTATGGCTTCTACATCCTTCCTGTAGTGAGGCAACCAGAACTGAGCACAGTACTTCAAGTGGGGTCTCACCAGGGTCCTGTATAGCTGCAACATTACCTCTCGGCTCCTAAATTCAATTCCAAGATTGATGAAGGCCAATACACTGTACACCTTCTGGAAAAGAACCAAATCAAGCTATACCTCACTCAAAGCAAAAAGATTATTTTAGTAAGTCAGTGATAAAGCTGTACTAAGTAAAGCTTGCAGGTAAAGCTAATCAAATAATGCTGTGTGATGAAAGATGTAGTGAGGAAAAGGTAGCAAACAAGAAGTGACTATTGTTTAAATGACATCTTGCCATATTCATTTAGAAGTGATTTAATGGACTAGGTCCCTTCTGACCTCCACTTAACCCATCCCAAGTGAAATAGCCATTGCTTTGTTTTGAGAAGCATCTAACATTTACTCTGGTTACAGAAGAAATTTCAGATATCTATACTTCATACGTGAACCATGAGACTGCATGAATGTAGTGTTACTATACAAGGCATCACCGGTGAAAGCAAATAACCCAATGCAAACACTTCCAACAAAATTCACTGAAGCAGAAACGACCTATTCCTCACCTGCGGCTGAATCACAATAAAACTGATTGTAGGGACAGAGATTGCATCAAGGAATCTTCTGTCCTGTATGCTTCAGCTACCTACTAGATCTATTGTCCACTGTAAAACCTATTGTGTATCGCATTACATAAGAAAGAAGATATAATGGTTCTTTTACTGTATCTGGTCATGACCGCGTATACAATTTAGTGAAGAAAAATGTATAAAATCTTTTTCAGTCTTCGTCTGTCCTCTGTTTTGTGATATCACACCAGAGGAAATATTGTATCATTTCTTAACGCATGCATTACTAAATGACAATAAAAGAGGACTGCCTGTCTTCATAATCTAATCTAAAACAAATCCTTGCATTTGAAACTTTTGAAATTTTTACTTTAAAAGGAATCATTTGTAAATATCACAGAAAAGTCTGATTTAAAAAGGGTGCTAACTATGTACTTACATCTACTAATGCTTCCAGACACATCTTCAGTGATGTTTCTGGAGTCATCGGGTGTTTCAGGTCTTTCAACATCATACAACCTCCTCCAGGTGACCCAGCCGGGGCTGATCAGACCCCAGCCAGATAAAGACTTTTGATCAAGGACATTGCGTCATGTGTATTTTTTATGTTTGTTATGGTAGCTAATCGCATGAGTGGGGGAATTGTAAAAGTGAAGGGAATAAGTTATGTATTCAAGCTTTGTTCTGCGCAGTATTTTTGCAGCTGGGGGCCAACAGATGTTGCATCTTTTGTGACCATTCGCTTATGCTTAACTTACACTTGGATACAGTAAGTTTCATCGCCTCAAGATTGTATGTTTGAGAATTGCTAATCAGGGATTGAATACACATCTTCAATTTTTGGAACAATCGTTATTGGAGCCATACTAGGATATCAAATCCATGGTGGGTGCTAGCTGTAGTAATTTGGTTTGGCTACTACAAGTACTTTTTAAGGATACAAGATAGCAGGATTTTGGAGGATTTTTGCACTGTAGGAAAACAAATTCCCTATGTTTTATAGTCAGCACAGTAAGACAAGCTCATAATTTAGTCTACTTATTCCAAATATTCTATAATTCCAAAATGTGTATGTGCATACCAATTCAATATATGAAGTAATAGATTTAGGAAAGAAGTTTCAGTAGTAAAGCTACCAGGAGATTAGTGAAGGTCATTTAACCACAGTCATTTACTTTTGGTTCTTTTAATTAAATCCCTTTTTTGATTTTTTAAAATTCTGCTTTTGAAATAAAAACTAAAATTGAATGATGTCAAGTCTCTCAAAATTACAGAACACTGGATGATTTTGTATAAAACTACAACTTTTTAAAAACATCATTCATTGAAACAAAATGCTTTTCAAGTATTTGTTGTCTTCTAATTACTCTTCGGAGCTCTAATGACTTCCACCTAATACAAAGGCTCACTCGATTAGCCCAGAAAGTCAGCTCAGTACCTGGTAATTTCCACGTCCACTGAGATCCCACTTTCTGAGGATAAAAATGAAAGTAGGTTGCAATGAAGACCGAGACCATAGGTAGTTAAAGGAGACAAAACTGGGAAGCTTGGTGAAAGTTTCTTTTAATACAGTGCTGCTGCACACTTAGCCCTGATTAAAGTACATCAGTAGCTGCCTTAGCAGGAACAAAGCAGCAGCATTTCAGGATAAGAACAACAGGTCATGTGTGGGGGGGGGGGGGAGCGGATATCTGCTCCAATTCCTGTAAATCTCTGGACTTTAGTGCAATGCCCTCAAGTACTGTAGATGTAATCATCAATGGCTGCTCGTGTCATTCAGTAGTTTACTATTTTCAAAAATGTCTACCTGCTATTCTTTATCAAAGAAGAAAGACAAATTGTTTCATTAAAGAAACACTGTGCTGCAAATTGCAAGATGCTATTGCCAAAATATCTAGCACTAATTTGGGCATTCACTGCTACTTGCATCTCATTTCTGATGCTGCGGTGTGCCTCAGAAATCTGTGAGGAACTCCTTAGTGACAATGTCTCCTCAAATATTGTTGGCCTGTCAAAATGATGCAGGGGAAATGCTCTCAGAAAACATGCTATGAATGCCCATAACTTTCTGCCGAGTGGCCTTCCAAACACCTTCTCTTCTGGCAGGTGGCCTTGGTGTGTTGCTGAGCAGAGAGATTTTGGGTCCAAGTTCACAGCTTCATGAAAGTGGCTACACAGGTCAATAGGGTGGTTAAGTGGCTTATGGAATGCTTTGGCATTGAGTTCAAAAGTCAAAAGGTTATGTTGCAACTTTATAAAACTCTGCTTAGGCCACATCTGAAGTATTGCGTACAGTTCTGATCGCCTCAGTATAGGAAGGATGTTGAGGCTTTGGAGAAGGTGCAGAAGAGGTTTACTAGGATGCTGCCTGGTTTAGAGGGCATGTGCTATCATGAGAGGCTGAACAAAGTTTGTTTTCTTTGGAGTGACGGAAACTGAGGGGGAGATCTGATAGATATTTATAGGATTATGAAAGGTATAGATAGAGTAGAGAGTACGTTTCCCAAGATAGAAATGCCTAACATCAGAGAAGGTGCATTGAAGGTGAGAGAGGTGGTTTCAGAGGGGATGTGAGGACTAAGTTTTTTACTCAGAGTGTGGTGGATGCCTGGAATGTACTGCCTGGTATGGTGGTAGAGGCAGATACATTAGAGACTTTTAAGAGACATCTAGATGGGCACATGAATGTGAGGAAGATGGAGGAATATAGACATTGTGTAGGTGGGAGGGATTAGTTTTTTGGCGGGGGGGTTGATTTACTCTTTAGCTGGTTTAGCACAACATTGTGGGCTGAAGGGCCTGTTTGTTGTGCTGTACTGTTCTATCTTCTATTATTTCTCTCTCATACTAAAGGTCTGGAGGTTCAGCTATGTCTGGCCATAATTAGCCTCAATGAAAGTTAGATTGCAGTGCTTTCTCATGAAAAATTCACAGAAACACATACAATTTATTGGCAATACTGGTCTGTTCCACAAACAAAGATCACATGATGCAGAAGTTGTTTATATTTGAGTGACAGAAGTCACTCCTCATACATCCACCTTAATATTTCTGTATAAAGCTTTTTTTTGTTTAATAATTTTTCTTCGAACTGCCTTGAAATATTATTAAAATCCACCAAGTAAATAAAAGCTGTGGTCACTGAAGTTACTCATTAGGAACATACAATCAATAGCTACCTCCTTTACCTAATAAAGTGACCACTGTGTGTATGTTTGCAGTCTTCTGCTGCTGTAGCCCATCCACTTCAAGGTTTGACATGTGTTCGGAGATGCTGTTCTGCACATTGCTGTTGTAACATGTGGCTACTTGAGTTACCACCGCCTTCCTGTCAGCTTGAACCAGTCGAGCTATTCTCCCCTGACCTCTCTTTAACAAGGCATTCTGGCTCACAGAACTGCAGCTTACTGGATGTTTTTTTTTGTTTCTTGCACTATTCGCTGTAAAATGTGAAGATTGGTGTACATGAAAATCCCAGGAGATCAGCTGTTTCAGAGATACCCTGTCTGGCACCAACAATAATTCCATGGTCAAAGTCACATCAGGAACATAGGGAACTTGCAACACACACAAAATGCTGGAGGAACTCAGCAGGTCAAGTAACATTTATGGAAATCAATAAACAGTCACCATTTTGTGTCAAGACCCTTTCTCAGGGCTGAAATGGAAGTCAGAAGATGCCAGAATAAAAAGGTGGGGGATGGGATGGAGGATATCTAGAAGGTGATAGGCAAAGCCAGGTGGGTAGGAAAGGTAAAAGGCTGGAGAGGAGAGTTAACTATATGTAAAAGGGAAGAAGGAAGGGCACCAGGGGGTGAGAAATAGTAAAGGATCAGAGTGGGGAATAGAAGAAAAGGGGAAGGGTGGGAAGGAGAAATTGACACTCATGCCATCAGGCTGGAGGCTACCCAGACCAAATATAAGGTGTTGCTCCTACAGCCTGAGGGTGGCCTCATTGTGGCACAGGAGAAGGCCAAAGACCGACATGTCGGAATGAGAACGTTTGGCCACAAAGAAGTTTCGTTTTTGGCCGATGGAACAGAGGAGCTCTTCATACTGCAATTTACGAAGAGTCTCACCACTATAGACGAGGCTGGATCAGGAGCTCCGGACACAATAGATGACTCCAGAGATTCACAGGTGAAGTGCTGCCTCACCTGGAAAGATTGTCTGGGGCCCTGATTGGAGGTGAATGGGCACAGGGAGATTGGCCATTGACAAGGAGCACACAGTCAAGAAACACTGACATGGAGAAGACAAGCCCATAAGACCATAAGACATAGAAGCAGAATAAGGCCATTCAGCCTATTTTGTTCCACCATGCCATCATAGTTGATTCTGGATTCCACTCAACCCCACACACCTGTCTTCTCGCCATATTCTTTGATGTCCTGACCAATCAGGAAACTATCAACTTCTGCTTCAAATATACCCACAGGCTTGGCCCCCATTACTGTCTATGGTAAAGCATTCCACAGATTTAATACTGTCTAGCTAAAAAAAATCCACCTTACCTCTGTTCTAAAAGGTCGCCCCTCAATAATGAGGCTGTGCCCTCTACTTCTGAATACCCCCACCATAGGAAACATCTTCTCCATATCCACCCTATCTAGTCCTTTCAATATTCGGTAGGTTTCAACGAGATCCCCCAACACTCTACTAAATTCCAGTAAGTACAGGTTCAAAGCTGATAAATGCTCCTCATACATTAACCCCTTCTTTCACAAAATCATCCTCATGAACTTCCTCTGGAATCCCTCCATTCTGACGTATGGGGCCCAAAACTGTTGACAATACTCCAAGTGCAGCCTGACCAGTGTCTTATAAAGCCTCAACATTATCTCCTTGTTTTTATATCCTATTCCCCTTGAAATAAATGCCAGCATTGTATTTGCCTTCTTTATCACAGACTCAACCTGTAAATTAACCTTCTGGGAGTCTTGCACAAGGACTCCCAAGTCCCTCTGCACCTCTGATGTTTGAATTTTATCCCCATTTAGATAATAGTCTGCACTTTTGTTCCTTTTACCAAAATGCATCATCAGACGTTTCCCAACACTGTATTCCACCTGCCACTTTTTTGCCCATTCTTCCAATTTGTCTAAATTCTGCTGCAATTGGATTGCTTCCTCAGCACTACCTACTCCTCCACCTATCTTCATATCATCTGCAAACTTTTCCACAAAGCCATCAATTGCACTATCCAAATCACTGACAAACAATGTGAAAAGTATCGGCCCCCAATACTCACTCCAGGGGAACACCACTAGCCACTGGCAGCCAATCAGATAAAGCCCCTTTTAGATTAGATTGGATTAGATTAGGTTATGAGCTGCAGTCCTGTTTTATTGTCATTTAGTAATGCATGCATTAAGAAATGATACAATTTGTTCCTCCAGAATGATATCACAGAAACACAAGACAAACCAAGACTAAAAAAACTGACAAAAACCACATAATTATAACATATAGTTACAACAGTGCAAAGCAATACCGTAATTGGATGAAGAACAGACCATGGGCACGTAAAAAAAGTCTCAAAGTCTCTCAAAAGTCCCATCACCTCACGCAGACGGTTGAAGGGAGAAACTCTCCCTGCCATGAGCATCCAGCACCGCAAACTTGCTGATGCAGCACTCTGGAAGCACCCGACCACAGCTGACTCTGAGTCTGTCAGAAAACTTCGAGCCTCCGACCAGCCCTCCAACACTGAGCACCGAGCACCATTTCTGGGGAGCGCTTCGACCCCAGCCCCGGCAACAGGCAATAGGCAAAGCTGAGGATTTGGGGCCTTCCCCTCTGGAGATTCTCGATCGCACAGTAGCAGCGGCAACGAAGCAGGCATTTCAGAAGTTTCTTCAGATATTCCTCCATGCTTCTTCACGTCTGTCTCCATCAAACCAGGATTGTGCACGGCATCCTACTTCACAAATACAATATCATTCAGAGCGGCCGCTCGTGCTGTGTCACGCCGCCATCTTCTCCTCCCCTCCACTCTCTGCCTCCTGCCTGTCAGCCGTTTTTCTATCCATGCCAGTATATTTCCTGTAACACCACAGGATGTTATCCTGTTAAATAGCCTCATGTGACGCACCTTATCAAATGTCTTCTGAGTATGCAAGTAAATGACATCTACTGCCTCTCCTTTGTTCATCCTGCTTGTTACTTTCTCAGGCATGGATCGGGATGTGGAAGTAAGACCCTGTAGCCATTGGTGAGACTTTGTTGCAGGAGGGACAGGACTGCCAGTTCAGTGACTCGGGGTTCCATTGTGTTAGATGTGATAGAGCAGGGAAGGCATTAGTAGTTAAGGAAAATGTTATGCCTGTGCTCACTCGGGACAGACCGGAGAGCTCGTCTAGTGAGGCTTTATAAGTAGAACTGGGGAATAAGAAAGGTATGACCACATTAATGGAATTATATTACAGTCCATCCAATTGAACATTGAATTTAGAGGAGCAAATATGTAAAGAAATCACAGACTGTTGCAAGAAACATAAGGTTGCTATGGTAGGTGATTTTAACCTTCCACTTATTAATTGAGACTCCCGTACTATAAAAAAGGCTAGATGGGAAATAATTTGTCAAATGGGTTCAGGTAAGTTTCTTTAATCAGTACTTAGAAGTCCCAATTAGAGGGAGTGCAATATTAGATCACCTATTAAGGAAAGAAACAGGGCAGGTGACAGAAGTTTATGTAAGGGAACACTTTGCATCCGGTGATCATATTGCTTTTAGTTTTAAGGTAATTATGGTAAAGGATCAGTCTGGTGTGCAGGTTGAGATCCTAAATTGAAGAAAGGCTAATGTTGATGGTATCAGACAGGATCTGGCAAGTGTTGATTGGCAAAGGTGTACTTGGTAAGTGGGGAGAACTTCAAAAGTAAAATTTTAAGAATACAGAGCTTGTATGTGACTGTCAGAATAAAAGACAATGATAACAGGTTTAGGGAACTTTGCTTTTCACGAGATATGGTGACCTTGGTTAAGAAAAAGAAGGAGGTGCATAGCAGATATAGGCAGGTGGGAACAAATGAGGTACTTGAGAAATAACATTAGAAATATAAGAGGAAAGAAAATTAAGAAGGAGTTAGGAAAAATAAAAGAAGCTATGAGGTTGCTCTAGAAGACAAGGTGAAGGATAATCTCAGGGGCTTCTACAGATATATCAAGAGCAAAAGGATAGCAACAACTAAAATTGATCACAGTGCATGGTCGAAAGAGATGGCGAGGATCTTAAATGGATTTTTTTTGCATCTGTATTTACTCCAGAGAAGGTCACGTTCTCGAGATGTGAGACAAAGCAGCAGTGAGGTCATGGACCCCGAACAGATTACAGGCGAGGAGGTGTTTGCTGTCTTGAGGCAAATTAAGGTGGATAAATTCCAAGGGTCTAACTTCTGTGGCAGGAGCGCTAGCGGAGATATTTAAAATAACCTTAGCTACGGGTGAGGTACCAGAGGGTTGTTCCATGGTTTAAAAAGGCCTTAAGAATAAGTGACAAAATTATAGACTGGTGAGCCTGACTTCAGCCATGAAAAAGGTGTTGGAAGGTACCCCATATATTCTGTGGATATATACTTGGATAGACAGAGACTGATTAGGGATCATCAACATGGTTTTGTACATGGTAGATCATGTCTAACCAATCTTATAGAGTTTTTTGAGGAAATTTGATGAAGGCAAGGCAGTGGATCTTGTCGAAATGGACTTTAGCTAGGGTTTTGGGAAGTTGGTCAAGAAGGTTTAGTCACTTTTCATTCAAGGTAAAGTGTTAAATCGGACTAGACATGGCCTTGTGGGAGAATCCAGAGAGCGGTAGTAGATGGGTGCCTCTCTGACTGAAGCCTGTGACTAGGGACAGCCGCAAGGATTAGTGCTGGGTCCATTGTTGTTTGTCATCCATATCAGTAATCTGGATGAAACTTGATCAGTAAATTTGTGGATGGCACGATGATTGGGGATATAGTGAACAGTATGAAAGGCTATCAAGGCTTGCAGGAGGATCTAGACCAGCTGGAAAAATGGGCTGAAAAATAACAGATGGAAGTTAATGCAGACAATTGTGATGTGTTGCACTTTGATAGGACCAACTAGAGTAGGTGTTACATGCTGAGCAGCAGGGCACTGAGGAGTGTGGTAGAACAGGGGGATTTGGATCCTTGAAAGTGACATCATAGTTTGATAAAGTCATAAAGAAAGCTTTTGCCTTTATAAATCAATAGACTGAGTACAAGAGTTGGGATGTTATGTTGAAGCTGTATATGACATTGGTATGACCAAATTTCTAGGATTGTACCTACAAGAAAGATGTCAATAAGATTGGAAGAGTGCAGAGAAAATTTGCAAGGATATTGCCGGAACAAGAGGACCTACCTGAGTTACAGGGAAAGTTTGAATAGGTTAAGACTTTATTCCCTAGAATTTAGAAGACTGAAAGGAGAGAGAAGAGGTACACAAAATTATGAGGAATATAGATAGGGTAAATGCAAGTAGGCTTTGGGTGAGACTACAACGAGAGATCATGAGTTAAGGGTGAAGAATAAAATGTTTCAGGGGAATATAAGGGGGAACTTCACTCAGAGAATGGTGAGCATGTGGAACAAATTGGCAGCGCAAGTGGTGGATGTGAATTTGAATTCAAAATTTAAGAGAAATTTGTATGGGTCTGGAGGGCTATGGTCTGATTGTAGATCAATAGGAATAGGCAGATTATTTTTTCAGCACAGACTAGATGGGCCAAAGGGCCCATTTGTGTGCTGTAGTGTTCCATTATTCTGTGACTATGATTGTTCTGAGTTTGATCAACAATTGCTACACATACAAACACAAAATACTATAAAGGAGTATGTGGAAATGCAAACACGAGAAAATCTGCAGATGCTGGAATTTCAAGCAACACACATAAAAGTTGCCAGTGAATGCAGCAGGCCAGGCAGCATCTATTGGAAGAGGTACAGTCGATGTTTCGGGCCGAGACCATTCGTTAGGACTAACTGAAAGAAGAGCTAGTAAGAGATTTAAAAGTGGGAGGGGAAGGGGGAGATCTGAAATGATAGGAGAAGGCAGGAGGGGGAGGGATGGAGCCAAGAGCTGGACAGTTGATTGGTAAAAAGGATATGAGAGGATCATGGGACAGGAAGCCTAGGGAGAAAGAAAAGGGGGAGGGGGGAATAAAGCCCAGAGGATGGGCAAGGGGTATAGTGAGAGGGACAGAGGGAGAAAAAGGAGAAAAAGAATGTGTGCATATAAATAAATACATACTTTGGCATAGTCAAATGTTCAAAGGGGTAAATTTAATAGCTCATCAAAAAAATGCATTCTTATAATGCAGTATTTTTTGCATCAGGCATAGATTTGGTTTCTGTGTAAGTGTCTGGCATCAAGCTTCAACTTAATGTCCAAAACACTTGCTTTGGTAGGTGTCAACATAGTATGGTGCTACTGCAGTTGGTTTACTCCTTCTCAAACAGCCATTCATTGACCAGTTCTTCCAGGTGAAGAGGTTGTACTTCACCTATTGTAAAATAACATAGTGTGCATCTTTTTATCTTTTTCTGCATCTGACTTGCAAAAATCATGTTTCTGGACATTATAGTAAAGTCATTTTCATATACATTGTTCCATTTATTGCCAGAGACTTGCATCCTTCTCACTTGTTGGGTTGCACCCTATGATTTAAGCCCAAGCACTTTGCATGAAGGAAACCAAGTGTCATAACTGGAAGATAATTCAGAAGGTTTCAGAGATAACACAGTATTGTACAGCAACTGTTAATCTGGACTATCCTCTACAAGTTTTAAAAATAAGCCACATATTCATCTATTTTTAATGCAGTTGGTTTAAGGATGAAGGTGGCTTGGTACTAAAGGAAAAGCAGAGTTGTCTCTTCAAAGCTGGATCTTGTCACATGAAGTAGTTTATTAACCTCAATGCATATTGCTTAGTGCCTAGAGAGCATGAACATTTTTAAACTATGAATCTGGATTATCATATACTATGCACTTATATCAGTTTTTCATCAATTCTACTTTCCCTTTCTTTGCACCATTCCAGATTACTGCTCGGTCAAATTTATCATAAGGTCCTTCTTCCTCTCACTACGCCTTTGCTCTTTGACTCTCTCTTCAGAAGTCACCTGGCTCAATTTTTTTATCTCTTGCTTTCTGTCTTCACTTTTCCTCAACAGTTGCTACCTTCATCCAATGCAAACAAACTTCCCCTGAGGCACCCAGATTTGCCTCATACAAACCGAAGATTCTTTTTTCTTCATAACACTGATTGTTTCTTCACTGACTCTTTTTTGTATATCTTCCTACCCACAAAGCCATTACACCACAAGTCTGCAATCATGAAATGTCTTGATCTGACATATACAGAACCCTTCAAAATCTAAACTCTGGAATTACCCAGTGAATAAGTCTTGAATTGTAATCTTCTACTTTTTTCAACTAAATTGATGTTGTAGCACTTTTTACTGATCATCTTGACTCATTAATTTAAATAAATTATTTATGAGCCATATACAAGGGACTATTTTATTGGCTTTGAATTCCTCTGATAGAAAATTCAGGGAGACTGCACAGGTATTGTGTTGGACAGAAACAAATGCGACACTAATAAGCTATGCTTAACAAACAGTAATAAATTTTCATATAAATTATACTTATTACCAATCTGTATGTTCCTCAGATTGATGGTGATGAATGAGAAAACATAATAAACAACAGCTCTGCAAGTTAATCATGGCATCCGAGCAATAGAAAGCACTTAATTACTCTCATTTACAATATTCAATCTAATGAACAGGCATTAGCAAAATAAAGGTCTTCATAACAAAAAACTGTTACAGCTTAATTAAAGAAAAATCTGACAATGCAGGTGACAATATACACAAGATAAATTAGTTTAACATCCAGAATGCTGAGTTGTCATCACCAGCAATTACAGTATATATTGTATACTGGGAATATAATACTAGAACTATGCACAGATACCATAAGCATCAGACACAAAACACCAGACGAACTCAACAGGTCTGGCAGCATCCATGGAGAGAAATGAACTTACATTTTGGGACGAGACCTTTCATCAGGGCTGGAAAGGAAAGAGGCAGAAGAAAAAGATAGCTGAATCCAAGTGAGGAGGGAAGGCAGGAAGGTGGGGAATGAAAAAAAGGGAATGATGTGAGAAGATGGCAGGTGATAAATGGAAGATGCAAAGGGTTGAAGAAGAAGGAAACTGGTAGAAGTGGACAGTTGACCATGAATAAAGAGATGAGGTGAGAAACCAGAGGGAGGAAGTTGAGGATGATGCTGAGGTCATGAAGGCAGGGAAGGAGAAAGAGAAAAGGTAAAGTAGCCACAGAGATAAGGGAAAATGGTGGGGGGAGGGAAAGGAGGAGGAAATGGTTGCTAGAAGTAGATAAATTCCTGTGGATGCCATCAGGTTGAAGATTACTAAGATGGAATATGAGGGATTGCTCCTCCAATCTGTGTCTGGTCTCAACTTGGCAGTAGAGAAGGCCATGGACATATGTATCAGTGTGGGAATAGGAAGTGAAATTATAATGGCACCACAAAAGATTGGCAGTAGGCATGCACCAGGGCATCACAGTTCAGAGTTCAATCCCGATGTCCTCTGTAAGGAGTTCAAATGCCTTCCTGTGGAATGCTTAGGTTTCCTCTGGGTACTCTAGGTTCCACCCACAGTCCAATGACATTCCAGTTACTACATTAAATGTAAATTGTCCCATGATTAGGATATGGGTTAAATCGAGGCTTGCTGAGCAGCTCGGCATGAAAGACTGGAAGGGCCCATTCCACGCTGTATCTCAAAACAAAATAAGTGAAGAATAACTAAAATGGCTGGTCACCAAGCGATCCTGAACATTGTGGTGGACAGATCGAAGCTGCTTGAAAATCAATCCCCCAACCTGTGTCACGTCTTACAGATGTAATGGAAGACACTTTGAGAGCACCAGGTACAATAGGTAGCACTGATAAATTCCCAGATGAAGTGCTGACTCACTCAGAAGAAGCTTAGGGTGCTGAATAGTGGTGATGCAGGAGCTGTATGGGCAGGTGAAGAACTTAGCATAGTTGAATGGAGACATGTCTTTAAAGGTATCAGAGGTTCCTTAAGGTTGGTACAGCTGGGGTTGGTGGTAATGGGGACAATGTTCCACTACCTATTAAATGCTCCCAATGGTGTGAGCCTCAAATAGCCTCTGACAATCGTCCAGCTCTTGGCCTTTATGTGTGGCCCAGTGGAACCATAGAAACATAGAAACATAGAAAACCTACAGCCCACAGAGTTGTTCCAAACATGTCCCTACCATAAAAATTACTAGGCTTACCCATAGCCCTCTATTTTACTAAGCTCCAAGTAGCTATCTAAAAGTCTCTTAAAAGACCCTATCGTATTCACCCCACCACCGTTGTCGGCAGCCCATTCCATGCACTCACCACTCTCTGAGTAAAAGATTTACACCTGACATCTCCTCTGTACCTACTCCCCAGCACCTTAAACCCGTGTCCTCTTGTGGCAGCCATTTCAGCTCTGGAAAAAAGCCTCTGACTATCCACATGGTCAATGCCTGTCATCATCTTATACACCTCTGTCAGGACATCTCTCAACCTCCGTCGCTCCAAGGAGAAAAGACCAAGTTCACTCAACCTATTCTCATAAGGCATGCTCGCCAAATGAGGCAACATCCTTGTAAATCTCCTCTGCACCCTTTCTATGGCTTCCAAATCCTTCCTGTAGTGAGGCGACCAGAACTGAGCACAGTACTCCAAGTGTGGTCTGACCAGGGTCCTATACAGCTGCAACATTACCTCTCAGCTCCTAAACTCAATCCCACAATTGATGAAGGCCAATGTACCGTATGCTTTCTTAACCAAAGAGTCAACCTGCACAGCAGCTTTGGGTGTCCTATGGACTTGGACCCCAAGATCACTCTGATCCTCCACACTGCCAAGAGTCTTACCATTAATACTATATTCTGCCATCATATTTGACCTACCAAAATGAAACACTTCACACTTATCGGGGTAAAAATCCATCTGCCACTTCTCAGCCCAGTTTTTCATCCTTTCAATGTCCCGCTGTAATTTCTGATAGGCCTCCACACTATCCACAACATCTCCAACCTTTGTGTCATCATCAAACTTACTAACCCATCACTCCACTCCCTCATCCAGGTCATTTATAAAAATCACGAAGCGTAAGGGTCCCAGAACAGATCCCTGAGGCACTCCACTGTTGACCGACCTCCATGCAGAATATGACCCTTCTACAACCACTCTTTGCCTTCTGTGGGCAAGCCAGTTCTGGATCCACAAAGCAATGTCCCCTTGGATCCCATGCTTCCTTACTTCCTCAATAAGCCTTGCATGGGGCACCTTATCAAATGCCTTGCTGAGATCCATATACACTACGTCTACTGCTCTTCCTTCATCAATGTGTTTAGTTACATCCTCAAAAAATTCAATCAGGCTCGTAAGGCATGACATGCCCTTGACAAAGCCATGCTGACTATTCCTTACCATATTATATCTCTCCATATGTTCATAACTCCTGCCTCTCAGGATTTTCTCCATCAACTTACCAACCACTGAAGTAAGACTCACTGGTCTATAATTTTCTGGGCTATCTCTACTCCCTTTCCTCAATAAAGGAACAACATCCGCAATCCTCCAATCCTTCAGAACCTCTCCTGTCCCCATTGATGATGTAAAGATCATCGCCAGAGACTCAGCAATCTCCTTCCTCACCTCCCACAGTAGCCTGGGGTACAGCTCATCTGGTCCCAGCGACTTATCCAACTTGATGCTTTCCAAAAGCTCCAGCAAATCCTCTTTCTTAATATCTACATGCTCAAGTTTTTCAGTCTACTGCAAGTCATCACTACAATCACCAAGATCCTTTTCCATAGTGAATACTGAAGTATTAGAACATAGAACATACAGCACAATACAGGCACTTCGACCCACAATGTCGTGCTGACCCTTAAACCCTACCTCCCATATAACCTCCCACCTTAAATTCCTCCATATACCTGCCTAGCAGTCTCTTCTAGCAGTCTCTTAAATTTCACTAGTGTATCTGCCTCCACCACTGACTCAGGCAGTGCATTCCACGCACCAACCACCCTCTAAGTAAAAAACCTTTCTCTAATATCCCCCTTGAACCCATTATGTTAAAGCCAAGTCCTCTTGTACTGAGCACTGGTGCCCTGGGGAAGAGGCACTGGCTGTCCACTCTATCTATTCCTCTTAATGTCTTGTATACCTCTATCATGTATATATAACATATATAGCATATAACATAACATACAACAATTACAGCACGGAAACAGGCCATCTCGGCCCTTCTAGTCCATACCGAACTCTTACTCTCACCTAGTCCCACTGATCTGCACTCAGTCCATAACCCTCCATTCCTTTCCTGTCCATATATCTATCCAATTTAACCTTAACCGACATTGTACCTGCCACAACCATTTCTGCTGGAAGCTCATTCCACACAGCCACCACTCTCTGAGTAAAGAAGTTTCCCCTCATGTTACCCCTAAACTTTTGTCCTTTAACTCTCAGTTCATGTTCTTCCCCACTCTCAATGGAAAAAGCCTTTCCATGTCAACTCTATCAATCCCCCTCATAATTTTAAACACCCCTATCAAGTCCCCCCACAACCTTCTCCGCTCCAAAGAATAGAGAACTAACTTGTTCAACCTTTCTCTGTAGCTTAGGAGATGAAACCCAGGCAACATTTTAGTAAACCTCCTCTGTACTCTCTCAATTTTATTGACATCTTTCCTATAATTCGGTGACCAGAACTGTACACAATACTCCAAATTTGGCCTTCCCAATGCCTTATACAATTTCAATATTACATCCCAACTCCTATACTCAATACTCTGATTAATAAAGACCAGCATGCCAAAAACTTTCTTCACCACCCTATCCACATGAGATTCCACCTTTAGGGAACTATGCAACCCACCATTATTCCTAGATCCCTTTGTTCTACAGCATTCTTCAGTGCCCTACCATTTACCATGTATGTTCCATTTTGATTAGTCCTACCAAAATGTAGCATCTCACATTTTTCAGCATTAAACTCCATCTGCCAACTTTCAGCCCACTCTTCTAGCTGTCCGAAATCTCTCTGCAAGGTTTGAAAACCTACCTCATCACCCACAACACCTCCTATCTTAGTATCATCTGCATACTCAATAATGCAATTTACCACCCCATCATCCAGATTATTAATATATATCACAAACAACATTGGACGCAGTACAGATCTCTGAGGCACACCGCTACACACCGTCCTCCAATCTGACACACAGTTATCCACCAGTACTCTCTGGCGTCTCCCATCCAGTCACCGCTGAATCCATTTTACTACTTCGATATTAATGCCTACCAATTGAACCTTCCTAACTAATCTTCCATGTGGAACCTTGTCAAAGGCCTTACTGAAGTCTATGTATGTAGACAATATCCACCGCTTTACCCTCATCAATTTTCCTAGTAACCTCATCAAAAAATTCAATAAGATTTGTCAAACATGATCTTCCACGCACAAATCCATGTTGACTGTTCCTAATCAGACCCTGTCTATCCAGAGAATAATATATACCATCTCTAAGAATACTTTCCATCAATTTACCCATCAGTGACGTCAAACTCACAGGCTAATAATTGCTAGGTTTACTCTTAGAACCCTTTTTAAACAATGGAACCACATGAGCAATAAGTCAATCTTCCGGCACCATCCCAGTTTCTAATGACATTTGAAATACTTCTCTCAGAGCCCCTGCTACTTCCACACTAACTTCCCTCAAGGTCCTAGAGAATATCTTGTCCGGACCCGGAGACTTATCCACTTTTATATTCCTTAAAAGCGCCAGTATTTCCTCTTCTTTAATCGTCATACTTTCCATAACTACCCTTCTTGTTTCCTTTACCTTACACAATTCAATATCCATCTCCTTAGCGATTATGGAAGAAAAGAAATTATTCAAGATCTCCCCCATCTTTTTTGGCTCCGCACATAGCCGTCCGCTCTGATTCCCTAAGGGACCAATTTTATCCCTCATTGTCCTTTTGTTATTAATATAAATGTAGAAACCCTTTGGATTTATTTTCATCTTACTTGCCAAAGTAGCCTCCTATCTTCTTTCAGCTTTTCTAATTTCTTTATTAAGATTCTTATTACATTCTTTATAATCCTTGAGCACCTCATTAACTCCAAGCTGCCTATATTTATTGAAGATCCCTCTCTTTTTCTGAACCAAGTTTCCAATATCCCTTGAAAACCATGGCTCTCTCAAACTTTTAACCTTTCCTTTCAACCTAACAGGAACATAAAGATCCTGTACCCTCAAAATTTCACCTTTAAAGGACTTCCATTTCTCTATTACATCGTTCCCATAAAACAAATTGTCCTAATCCACTCCTTCTAAATCCTTTTGCATCTCCTCAAAGTTAGCCTTTCTCCAATCAAAAATCTCAACCCTGGGTCCAGTCCTATCCTTCTCCATAATTATATTGAATCTAATGGTATTGTAATCACTGGACCCGAACTGCTCCCCAACACATACTTCAGTCACCTACCCTATCTCATTCCCTAACAGGAGATCCAACACTGCCCCTTCTCTAGTTGGTACCTCTATGTATTGCTGCAAAAAACTATCTTGCACACATTTGACAAACTCCAAACCATCCAGCCCTTTTACAGAATGGGATTCCCAGTCTATGTGTGGAAAATTAAAATCTCCCACAATCACAACCTTGTGCTTACTACAAATCAAGGTTGCTGGTGAACGCAGCAGGCCAGGCAGCATCTGTAGGAAGAGGTACAGTCGATGTTTCAGATCGAGACCCTTCGTCTCAGCTCGAAACGTCAACTGTACCTATCCCTACAGATGCTGCCTGGCCTGCTATGTTCACCAGCAAATTTGATGGGTGCTGCTTGAATTTCCAGCATCTGAAGAATTCCTCGTGCTTACTACAAATATCTTCTATCTCCTTACAAATTTGCTCCTCCAATTCTCAGTCCCCATTAGGTGGTCTATAGTACACCCCTATACGCGTCACTACACCTTTCCCATTCCTCAATTCCACCCAAATAGTCTCCCGAGACGAGTCTACTAATCTATCCTGCCAGAGCACCGCTGTTATATTTTCTCTGACAAGCAATGCAGCACCTCCACCTCTTGTCCCTCCTATTCTATCACACCTGAAGCAACAAAATCCAGGAATATTTAGTTGCCAATCACACCCCTCCTGCAACCATGTTTCACTAATAGCTACATCATATTTCCAGGTATCAATCCATGCTATAAGCTCATCCACCTTTCTTACAATGCTCCTAGCATTAAAATAGATGCATTTAAGAAACTCTCCACCTTCCACTCTCTGTTTATCCCTTATGATGCAAACAACTTTATTATCTTTTTCTTCCTTCTCCCCTACATCTTCAGTCTGAGTGCTCCCCTTCTCTGTTGCCTGCCTATCCTCCCTCACACACTGTCTACTAGCTTTCTCTATTTGTGAACTAACCTCCTCTCTCCTAGTCTCTTCAATTTGATTCCCACCACCCAACCATTCTAGTTTAAAGTCACCTCAGTAGTCTTCGCAAATATCCCCGCCAGGATATTGGTCCCCCTAGGATTCAAGTGCAACCCGTCCTTTTTGTACAGGTCATACCTGCACCAAAAGAGGTCCCAATGATCCAAAAACCTGAATCCCTGCCCCCCTGCTCCAATCCCTCAGCCACGCATTTATCCTCCACCTCATTGCATTCCTACTCTCACTGTCGCATAGCCAAGGCAGTAATCCTGTGATTACTACCTTTGTGGTCCTTTTTCTCCACTCCCGTCCTAATTCCCTATATTCTCCTTTCAGGACCTCTTCCCCTTTCCTACCTATGTCATTGGTACTTATATGTACCACAACCTCTGGCTCCTCTCCCTCCCACTTCAGGATATCTTGGACACGATCAGAAACATCCCAGACCCTGGCACCAGGGAGGCAAACTACAATCCGGGTCTCCGGACTGCGTCCACAGAATCACCTATCTGACCCCCTAACTATCGAGTCCCCTATTACTACTGCCCTCCTCTTCCTTTCCCTACCCTTCTGAGCTACAGGGCCAGACTGTGTGCTGGAGGCACGGCCACTGTTGCTTCCCCCACGTAAGCTGTCCCCCCCAACAGTACTCAAACAGGAGTACTTATTGTCAAGGGTCACAGCCACTGGGGACTCTAATACACAGCCACTCTAATACCTGACCCTTCCCCTTCCCCCTCCTAACCGTGACCCACTTGTCTGCCTCCCGTGGCCCCGGTGTGACCACCTGCCTGTAACTCCTCTCTATCAACTCCTCACTCTCCCTGACCAGACGAAAGTCATCGAGCTGCAGCTCCAGTTCCCTAACACGGTCCCTTCGGAGCTGCATCTCGGCGCACCTGGCGCAGATGTGGACGTCCGGGAAGCTGGGAGACTCCAGGACCTCCCACATCCGACACCGAGAACAACAAGCTGCCTTCACACTCATACTTCCTCTTCTCCTCAAATAACAGGAAAAAATGAAAACCAAACCTTCTTTTCCTCGCCTATTTCTGCCTAAGCCCGTTGAGCCAAAGCCCTTAAGTCTTCACTCTGCTCCCGGCTCACTCCGCAGCCCGCAAACAACGCTGCCCGCTGTATACAGCTGTGTTCCTTTTAAATCTTCCGCGCTTCACTGCCCAACTTCACACACCTGCGCAGTCCCGCCTCTCTGAACTGCAATGAAAAACCCGAAAAATTCAAAATGGCTTCCGCCACACTCCTGCTTCGATTCTCAGACTTCCTTCCCCAAATTCCTTCTCTGTATTCATTAAGTACCTTTGCTATTTCCTCCAGTTCCATACATACTTTCCCACTGTCACACTTGATAGGTCCTATTCTTTCACATCTCATCCACTTATTCTTCACATACTTGTAGAATGCCTTGGGGTTTTCCTCAATCCTACCTGCCAAGGCCTTCTCATGGCCCCTTCTGGCTCTCCTAATCTCCTTCTTAAGCTCCTTCCTATTAGCCTTATAATCTTCTAGATCTCTAACATTACCTAGCTCTCTAAATCTTTTGTAAGCTTTTCTTTTCTTCTTGAATAGGTTTATTACAGCCTTTGTACACCACGGTTCCTGTACCCTACCATAATTTCCCTGTCTCATTGGAATGTACCTATGCAGAACTCCACACAAATATCCCCTAAATATTTGCCACATTTCTTCCGTACTTTTCCCTGAGAACATCTGTTTCCAATTTAAGCCTCCAATTCCCTGCCTGATTGCCTCATAATTCCCCTCATTCCAATTAAACGTTTTTCTAACTTGTCTGTTCCTGTCTCTCTCCAATGCTATTATAAAGGTGATAGAATTATGATCACTATCTCCAAGATGCTCTTCCACTGAGAGATCAGGTTCATTTCCCAATACCAGATCAAGTACAGCCTCTCCCCTTGTAGGCTTATCTACATATTGTGTTAAGAAATGTTCCTGATCACACCTAATAAACTCCACCCCATCTAAACCCCTTGCTCTAGGAAGATGCCAATCGATATTTGGGAAATTCAAATCTCCCATCACAACAAGTCTGTTACTATTACACCTTTCCAGAATCTGTTTCCCTATCTGCTCCTCGATATCCCCGTTACTATTGGGTGGCCTATAAAAAACACCCAGTAAATTTATTGGCCCCTTCTTGTTCCTGACCTCCACCCACAGAGACTCCGCAGACAATCCCTCTATGGCATCCACCTTTTCTGTAGCCGTGACACTATCTCTGATCAACAGTGCCACGCCCCACCTCTTTTGCCTCCCTCCCTGTCCTTTCTGAAACATCTAAAACCCGGCACTTGAAGTAACCATTCCTGTCCCTGAGCCATCCAAGCCTCTGTGATGGCCACCACATCATATCTCCAAGTACTGATCCACGCTCTAAGCTCATCTGCTTTGTTCACAACACTCCTTGCATTAAAATAGACACATCTCAAACCTTCGGTCTGAACACGTCCCTTCTGTATTACCTGCCTATCCTCCCTCTCGCACTGTCTACAAGCTTTCTCTATTTGTGAACCAGCCTCCTCTTCCCCAGTCTCTTCAGTTCGGTTCCCACCCCCCAACAATTCTAGTTTAAACTCCTTGTTTAAATTTCTACTAACAGAAGAAATGACAAAGGCTGGTTACTGGTGCCTTAAACCTGGTGGCTTCGGGCAGTTGGGGCTCATCAGCCATGGTTGGCAGCTCACCTAGGAGAAGAAAAATGCTGATCTCAAACCTCCACTGCCTTGCGTCTATACCCACTCATGGAGAAAGCTTCAGGTGTAAACACTGAGGGAAAAATTTTGATCCGGAGTCCCAAAGGCAGCCATACACTGAGTTCATCACTGTAGTGTTATCTGCAAATTTAATTAGCAGATTGGAGCTGTGGGTGGCCACACATTCATGGTATACAGAGAGTAAAGGAGCGGACTTAGTACACAGCATTGAGGGGCTCCTGTGTTGAGAGTCAGAGGGGTGAATGCTGTAATGTGAGCACTATTAAAAGTACTACTACTACTACTACTACTACTACATCAACTCAGGCCTAGGGGGCCAACATCGGGCACGATGATGGACTCTCCATTTCTCCATCTCCCTTATCAGTGTGTTCAGTTCATCTACATTAGCTGCACCGCTGTCTTCTAGGAGCGTGTTGACCATAGTCTTGGGAGGGCACCCAGGGTTCATCTTCCCGTGCTTGGGCTCTCATACGATGACTAGGCTGGCAGGTAGCTTGGGGTGGCATAGACAGTGCCCTGCTAGTTGCAGTCTTCTCGCCTCGGTTTTAGTGGAGAGCATCGGTATGTTGTTATAGGGCTCGACGTTCGTCATGTGCTGTTGCCAACTCACGTCAAGAGCCATCCGGAGCATTCATGTATAGCAACCATCTAGAGACTTTCACATCGTCTTGGTGGGTGTCCACGTCTTGCATCCGTACGTGAGAATGGACTCTATGACTGCTATGAAAATCCTCTTTTTAAGCCCTTTGGTCAGGTTTGACTTCCAGATTTCCTTCATGTCATTCATAGCCCTCCATGCCAGCGCCTTCCGTATCTTTATGTCCTTCTCCAAACCCATCATTCTTGACCTAAGGTACTTGTAGACAAAGACTTTCTTAATGGTATCATTCTCTACATTCTAGAGGTTACCTTCGTCGCAGTTAAACGCCATGTACTCTGTCTTTTTAACATTTAGGTAAAGTCCAACTTTATTGCACTCAATTTCCACTTTTGTCAGTAGCTGCTGTGCTTCCTCCATCTGGTCAGAGAGCAGGACTATGTCATCTGCAAAATCGAGATCGGTGAGTGTAACTGGTCTGAGCCTTCTGGTCCGCCCTGGTTTTATGGTAGCTCTTTGGTAGCTTGACGCAGGGTGTAATCAAGGACGATTATAAAGATGTAGAGTGCCAGAGTGTCTCCTTGCAGCACACCAGCTAGGAGCTCGAACGCTGCTGTTTCTCCGTCTGGTGATACAACTTTCGGCATGGTTTTCATATAGCTGGACTCTATTGCTCTCAGTAGATGGTCTGGCACTCCGTAAGTTTTCAGGATCTTCAACATTTTACCTCGATGAATGGAGTCAAAAGCTTTGTGAAAATCGATGTAAGTAAGCACGGCAGGTAGGTTGTTCTTCTTGACTTCCTCGATGATCCTACGGAGAGCAAGTATTTGCATTACTGTTGTGCGCTTCTGCAGAAAACCATTCTGATTGAATCTTAGCTTAGGGTCAATGGCAGGTGCAAATCCTGTTCAAGATCATCCGATTGTATAACTTTGCTAAGATGCAGGTCAAGCTGATACCGTGGTGGTTATCTGTCTTCGTGAGGGATCCAGACTTGGGGACTGGGATAATGATTGAAGGTGAGCACTGTTCTGGTTTGTCGCCTTTCATCAGTGCCGTAATACATATGTCCAGCAAGATGTCGTCCAGGTCACAGTTCTTCAGGACATCTGGTGGTATCCCATCTGGTCCAGCACTCCTGCCCTGTTTGAGTGTATATTTGGACTTCTTCAGTTCCTCAATGGTGAATGGGCCGTCATCGATGTCGACTTGCGTTAGTATCGTGGGTATGTCCTCTTCTTCTTCCGTGATCGTTGGAGGGCTTCCCAGCAGGTTCTTAAAGTGGGTAAACCATGTTAGGACACGGTCCTCTGCTGTTTTACCACTTATTTGACCTGATGGGGACTTCTTCAGTCTACTGATCTCATTGACTAGGCACCATGCTTCTCCATGCTGCATGTCTTCATTAGCAGCTTCTATCTCTCTAATTCTCTCAGCTAGTTCCTCTTCCTTCAGTCAGTCATAGGTGGCAAAGCAATTCTTCTTTGCTGTCTTGAACTTGTATCTTAGCTCTTCTGTTCTGCACCTTCTAAGTTCGGCATGACAAGCATTGACCACACTTCTTGCTGCGACGACATCAGGATGTTTTGAGATCCGACTCTTCTTGATTCGCTTCACAGTCGGCAAACTCTTTGTTGCATCTGTGTGTGCGTCTATGAGCCGTTGATAGCGGTCGGTGGCAGTCTTTTCCTCTCCCCTTTCCAGTGGGCCGAAGTAATTTCTCATGTCCACTGTGTACTGGGCTTGAAGAATAGGTTGTGAGGAGAATGCCTTCCAGTCTATCTTCTCCTTGGGACCTGTGGCTTGGGGTTGCTGCAGGCTCAGTCTCACTTGCACTGACACTACTCTGTGGTCAAAACTGACCAAGTTGAAGGCGCTGTAGACTTCTGTGTTCATCACACAATTACGCCATTTTGTTCTTACGAGGATGTAATCGAGCTGTTTCCTGTAGATGGTGACTCTGTTTTCATACGTCCACAGTTTACCAGCTTGCTTCTTGAATTGTGTGTTGGTGGCAACGAGACTATGTTCCTGGATGGAATCAACGAGATATTGTCCATTTCTGTTGGTAAGGACTTGGTATGAGTATAGAACATCTTCCAGTCTGACCTGGGCATTAAAATCGCCGAGCACAGCCAGGAAGTTATGTGCTGGTATTGAAGTGACAGCTTCCTGAAGTTTACTGTAGAAGGCCTCCACCTCCTTCTCCTCGCTGCGGCTGTGTGGGGAGTAACAGATGATGACAGAGGTCGCCGAGTTTCCGTCGAATTCTGCAGTAAGGATTCTGTCACTGACTGAGACTACGCCCCTCAATGCCTTCTTCGCCTTGCTGTTCAACATCAGCCCTAATCTACCTTGTCCTGACATCGTCGTTGGCTCTCTCCATGTGGATGAGGTGATGAGATGCATCCCCCTACCTCTGTGAACCTTATCTCTTTGTCAGGGAGTACATGACGGTGTTCTTGGATCCCCAGGATGGAGATCTCATTGCTGCTTGCCTGTGATGCCAACTATGTGCATCGAGGCAAGAGATGGATGGTGTTTGCGTTGAAGGTTGAGATGATCGTTTTTACCTTACAACGTAAAAGAGGCGCCGTTTGCTCGGCCCCCTTGTCAGACTCAACCCTCCCTGTGGGGATTGAGGTTGCATCTTCATACTGCCTGTCTCGGCCAGGGTCTGGGCGTTCCGCAGAGTTCCTGAGCACTCCTGGCTCTGGAAGTATAGGGTTTTGTTGGGTTGTCTGTCATCATAATGCCTTACAAGGCACAAAACGAAAGACTGTGTAGTGCGCCACTCCTCACACAGACAGTAGGTGGCCATTGACTCACAAAGAGTTCGTCCGCCCTTTGACAGGTTTTGCTTTAGGTCTCACTGGGTACCTACACACCCTTCTCCCTGGTTAACCGAAGTGCACCAGAGGGTGTAGCGGTTAAGTTACTGACAATCCAACCCGAGACAGGTAGTACTGGGCTACATGGTACCAGTCGCAAGGCAAGGTCCTGACCTGACCATAAAAAGTAACTAACTATTAAAAGTAAGTTAATACTAATTAGGATAAGGGGGGGGGGGGGTGTTATTTCTGTACTTATTACTTCCAGTGGGCTCTGTATATAGTGTTCCTGCCATGCCGTACGGGTTGGGAAAGCCTCTGTATATACATAATTGTTTTGACGTTCGAGATAAAGTTGTTTCTTTGGCATGAAGTTGTTGAGTGTGCCTTTTTCAAGGTAGAAGTTACCACATATTTTTGGCGATGAGGTAAACTGGTTTTGTGAACGTGTCGGCACGTTTCAAACAGGAGCAGCAGCGCCAATAAGGGGCCTCACGTTCGGATGGCTACGTTTGGGACTATCGTTGAATTTGTGGAGTTAACGGAGGACTGGCCGGAGTATGAGGAAAGGTTGGGACAGTTTTTCTGTGCTAATGGAATTACTGAGGAGGCTAAGAAGCGCTCTATTCTCCTGACTGTGTCTGGGGCAAAGACTTACAAGCTAATAAGGAATTTAGCCACAACGCGGAAACCGGGGGACAGTCCATATGACAAACTGGTCAAGCTCATGGGGAACCACTACAATCTGAAACCTTCTGTGATAGTCCAACGGTATAAGTTTCACAGCCATTTCAGAAAGCCAGTTCAGTCTGTGGCCAACTTTGTGGCCGAGCTTCGGCAGTTGTCAGAGCATTGTGATTTCGGAGCGGCGTTGGAAGACGTGCTCCGTGATAGATTGGTATGCAGCATTAATAATGATGCATACAATGTCATCTGTTAGGGGAAACCCCACCATTGACTTTGAAGAAAGCCTTCGAGATTGCCCAAAGCATGGAGATGGCTGCTAATAATGTCAAGGATATCCAAAGAGGACATGGGGGGTCGCAGTCAATGGCAGTGCACCAAGTCAGGAGGGAGACTGCTAAACAGGCAAAGTAGTGGAATGTTTCCAGTATGGAGGGTCGCATTATGCAGATGATTGCAAATTCAAAGACACTATCTGCCATGCTTGAAGCAAAAAGGGGACATTTAGCTAAAAAGTGCAGAAGTTCAAAGGGTAAGGTTAAGCCTGGGCAGGGGAAAGCTTAACAGGCTCAGGCAGCCACACACCATCTAGAAGAAGCAGATGAAGAGACAGCGTGGGACTACAACATATAACCATATAACCATATAACAGTTACAGCACGGAAACAGGCCATCTCGACCCTTCTAGTCCACGCCGAACTCTTACTCTCACCTAGTCCCACTGACCTGCACTCAGCCCATAACCCTCCATTCCTTTCCTGTCCATATAGCTATCCAGGTTAACTTTAAACGCCAGCATCCAACCTGCCTCAACCACTTCTGCTGGAAGCTCGTTCCCCACAGCCACCACTCTCTGAGTAAAGAAGTTCCCTCTCGCTAGCCCTAAACTTTTGCCCTTTAACTCTCAACTCATGTCCTCTTGTTTGAATCTCCCCCATTCTCAATAGAAAAAGCTTATCCACATCAACTGTATCTATCACTCTCATAATTTTAAATACCTCTATCAAGTCCCCCCTCAACCTTCTACGTTTCAAAGAATAAAGACCCAACTTGTTCAACCTTTCGCAGTAACTTAGGTGATGAAACCCAGGTAACACTCTAGTAAACCTTCTCTGTACTCTCTCTATTTTGTTGACATCTTTCCTATAATTCGGTGACCAGAACTGTACACAATACTCCAAATTTGGCCTCACCATGCCTTGTACAATTTCAACATTACATCCCAACTCCTATACTCAATGTATAAAGGTCAGCATACCAAAAGCTTTCTTCATCACCCTATCCACATGAGATTCCACCTTCAGGGAACAATGCACCATTATTCCTAGATCCCTCTGTTCTACAGCATTCTTCAATGACCTACCATTTACCATGTATGTCCTATTTTGATTAGTCCTACCAAAATGTAACACCTCACATTTATCAGCATTAAACTCCATCTGACATCTTTCAGCCCAATCTTCTAACTGGCCTAAATCTCTCTACAAGCTTTGAAAACCTACTTCATTATCCACAACTCCACCTATCATGGTATCATCTGCATACTTACTCATCCAATTTACCACCCCATCATCCAGATCATTAATGTATATGACAAACAACATTGGACCCAGTACAGATCCCTGAGGTACACCACTAGTCACCAGCCTCCAATCTGACAAACAGTTTTCCACCACTACTCTCTGGCATCTCCCATCCAGCCACTGCTGAATCCATTTTACTACTTCATGTTTGGAGTGGAAACAGATGAGGAACCACCTGAACCATATTATGCCACAGTCACTGTCAGGGGAAAGGACATTAAGTTTGAGATTGATTCAGGGGCTACAACATCGGTCATTAGTGTGGAGACCTACAGGAGGACATGGGGGTCCAACCTGCCTCCCATTAGACCGTCAAAGCTCAAACTTAGGACCTATACGGGGCAGCCCATTCCTCATTTAGGGTGTTATATGTGGACATTTCAGCCAGGGGTCAGAAGGCTGAAGCCAGGCTAGTGATAGCTAGGGCAGGGGGCCCAGTCTTTTGGGTCGCGATTGGCTTTGTACAATCCGGCTAAACTGGCGTTAAATTAAGTATGCACACATGATGGAGGACATTCTGCAGCGGTACAGTGACGTTTTCAGGGACGAGCTGGGAACATTGAAGGGCGTGACAATGAAACTCCATGTTGACCCTGAGGCTACACCACGTTTTTTTAAGCCCAGGTCGGTGCCTTATGCCATGAAAGGCACAGTTGAGGAGGAGCTGGAATGTTTACAGAGGCTGGGCATTATTGAGCCCGTCCAGTTTTCAAGATGGGCGGCTCCCATTGTTCCAGTTTTGAAGGCAGACAAAACGGTGAGGATACGTGGGGATTATAAGCTTACGGTGAATCAGGTCTCTAGGCTGGAGGAGTACCCATTGCCACAGGTGGAAGACCTTTTTGCGACCCTGTCGAGGGGTAAACTGTACACAAAGCTGGACATGAGCCACACCTACAAACAGCTGCTGCTCGACGAGGATTCAAAGGAGTATGTCACAATCAATACTCACAAGGGATTATTCAAGTACAATCGCCTGGAGTTTGGAGTGGCGTCCAGCTCTGCCATTTTCCAAAGGACAATGGACACTTTGCTGCAGGGGATTCCGCACGTAGCAGTGTACCTTGATGATATTTTGATCATGGGGGCTATGGAGGTGGAGCATCTGGCTAATCTAGAACGGGTGCTGAAGAGGCTCTCAGACGCAGGGCTGCGGTTGAAACGTGGAAAATGTGTGTTCCTGGCATCGAGTGTGACTTATGGGACACAGGATCACAGCTGAGGGGCTTTGCCCTGTGGAGGAGAAAGTGAGAGCTATTGAGGCCCCAAGCCCTAAGACTGTCACAGAAGTCAGATCATTTTTGGGCATGGTGAATTATTATGGCAAGTTTCTTCCTGACCTCTCAAGGGTTTTGACCCCACTGTATAAGCTGCTTCACAATGACACTAAGTGGCAATGGGGTGAAGAGCAGGAGAAAGCCGTGTTTTCATTGGAGAGGCTGTCAGAGACACCTGTAAAGGTGACCCAGATCAAGCAGTGGACGGAGAGGGACCCAATCCTGTCCCAAGTCAAGACTTTTCTTTTACAAGGTTGGCCCAGAGTCGTGGAAGGAGAGGAACTGAGGCCTTATACCAACCACAAGACAGAACTCAGGATGGCTGCATTTTCTGGGGGGCGAGGCTCATCGTGTCTCCCCCTGGCCGTTCACAGATTGTGGAGGAAATGCATGAGACTCATCCAGGAGTGTCCCGAATGAAAAGCTTGGCAAGATCCTACGTTTTGTAAACACAAAATAACCTGCAGATGCTGGGATCAAAGCAAAACTCACAGCACGCTGGAGGAACTCAGCAGGTCAGGCAGCATCAGTGGAAATGATGAGTCGACGTTTTGGGCTGGAACCCTTCGTCAGGACTGAACAAAGAAGGAGGGGGAAGGATTTGAAGAATGCTTGTATGTTCAGTTGAAAGACCAATAATTTGAAAGATAAAGGGGTGGGGAAGGGGAAGCAGGGACGTCATAGGCAAGTAAACAATGGGTGATAGAAAAAGGAGGCGGAACCATGAGGGAGGTAATAGGCAGCTGGGGGAGGGGGCAGACTGAAATAGGGATAGAGGAAGGGAGGGGGAGGGAATTACCAGAAGTTAGAGAATTCTATGTTCATACCAAGGGGCTGGAGACTACTTAGTCGGTATATGAGGTGTTGCTCCTCCAACCTGAGTTTAGCCTCATCATGGCAGTAGAGGAGGCCATGTATGGACTATCTGAATGAGACTAGGAAGCAGAGTTGAAGTGGATGGCTACCGGGAGATCCTGTCTGTTGTGGCAGACAGAGTGGAGGTGCTCGACGAAGCGGTCCCCCAATCTGTGTTGGGTTTCACCGATGTAGAGGAGGCTGCACCGGGAACACCGGATGTAATAGATGACCACAACACACTCACAAGTGAAGTGTTGCCTCACCTGGAAGGTCTGTTTGGAGCCCTGAATGGTGGCAAGAGAGGAGGTGTAGGGACAGGTGCTGCACTTACGCTTACAGGGATAAGTGCCGGGTGGGAGATCCGTGGGGGATGGACATGCGGATAAGGGAGTCGCGAAGGGACCAATCCCTGCAGAAAGTGGAGAGGGGTGGAGAGGGAAAGATGTGCTTAGTGTTGGGGTCCTGTTGAAGGTGGCGGAAGTTGCGGAGGATAATGTGCTGGATCCGGAGGCTGGTGGGGTGGTAGATAAGGACAAGGGGAACTCTGTCTCTGTTGTGGTTGCGGGAGGATGGGGTGAGGGCCGAAGTGCGGGAAATGGAGGAGATGCGGGTGAGGGCATCATTGATGACAGTAGAAGGGAAACCACGATCTTTAAAGAAAGAGGACATTTGAGATGTCCTGGAACGGAAAGCCTCATCCTCGGAGCAGATGTGGCGGAGACGGAGGAACTGGGAATAGGGAATGGCATTTTTGCATGTGGCGGGGTGGGAAGAGGTATAGTCGAGGTAGTTACGAGAGTCAGTGGGCTTGATCCTACATTTGGCGGCCAAGAATGGATCAGGATCTGGAGAGCAAGGTAAAATCATGCACGCAATGTCAGGCTAATCAGAATATGCCACCACCAGCTCCTTTGCACCCATGGGAGTGGCCAGACCACCCCTGGTCTAGGCTACATTTGGACTTTGCTGGCCCTTTTATAGGGCAGATGTTTCTTGTAATGGTAGATGCGCATTCTAATGGATCGAAGCTCACATCATGAGCAACATCACAGCTCCCTCAACCATAGACAAACTCAAGCAAGTGTTTGCAGTCCATGGGTTGCCTGACACTCTGGTCACTGATAATGGCCCAACGTTCACCAGTAAGCTGTTCAGTGAGTTCATGCACAGAATGGCATTCATCACATTCGGTTGGCCCTTTTCCACCCAGCCTGAAATAGTTTGGCTTAGCGGGCTGTTCAGACAGTAAAGGAAGGCCTGAAGTGGATGACAGGGGACCCTCTTAGCTTTCGGCTTTCACGTTTCCTGTTTAAATACTGCCTCACACCACAGACTGCGACCGCCCACCCTCCAGCAGAGATGCTGATGGGGTGTAGGCCCAAGTTAAGATGGGACCTGCTGCGTCTGGACATGAAGGCAAAAGTGGAGAGAAAGCAGGAAAAGCAGAAGGAGGGACATGATCAACACGCGTGAGAGAGACAGTTAAAACCGGATGACAATGTCTATGTGAGAAACAATCAGCAATGGCTGCCTAGGGCTAAGCAGAGTGGTCCCATCTCCTATGTTGTTTAGCTGACTGATGGGCGTGTTTTCCGCAGACATCAGGACCATGTGCGCCTGCGTCATGATACCGGCTCAGAGGCAGACAGTTCCATGGAGTTTCCATTTGTGAGACAGACCACGGTGGAAGCATGTCCACCAGGGACTTTGCCAGAGGGAGAGACGCTGGCAGAGGTGTCGGGGTTCCCTGAGGGGGATGGACATTCTCACGCAGACACACAGACCCCTCTCATGCCTGCAGCACCAGACCCACCCAAATCACCATCACCAGCGGTGCCTGCGGGGTCATTGGGGGTAGTGCGCAGATCACAACGCACTCGTAAACCTCCTGGCAGACTGAATCTTTGATGAGACAGCTTTCTTGTTGTTAGATTGAATGTTGAATCTGTCATGTTTTCCAAATGTTTTGTATTGATAAACTGTTGCTGAGATACTAGTATAAGTTTTCAGGGGTACGCAAGTTAATAACACCACTGTTTTTATTTCCTAGTTTTTACATTTGGGGAATGTTGGATTTTAAAAGGGGAGAAGTGTTGTAATGTGAGCATTATTAAAAGTAAGTTAATACTAATTAGGATAATGGGGGGGTTTACTTCCGTTCTTTTTATTTCCGGTGTGCTTTGTATATAGTGTTCCCGCCATGCCGTACGGGTTGTGAAAACCTCTGTATATACATAACGGTTTTGACGTTCAAGATAAAGTTGTTCCTTTGGCATGGGGTTGTCGAGTGTGCCTTTTTCGAAGTAGAAGTTACCACAGTGAAGGTGAGGGAGCCCACTTTTATCACCTGCTGGTGATCTAACAGGATCCAGCTGCACAAGGCAGGTTCAAGGCCGAAGTCTCTGAGTTTCCTGTTGAGCCTGGATGGAATTATGGTGTTAAATGCTGAACTGTAGTCCAAGAACAACATTCTCACATAAGCATTCTTCTTTTCCAGATGTGTAAGTACGGTATGTAGAACAGTGGCTATTGTGTCATCTGTCGATCGGTTGTGTCGGTAGGTGAATTGTAGGCGGTCCAGTGTGGGTGGTAGCAAGCTGCAGATGTAATTCTTGACCAGCCTCTCAAAGCATTTACTTATTATTGAGGTGAATGCGACAGGATGCCAGTCGTTCAGACATGTTACCTTGGCCTTTTTTGGTACAGCGACAATGGTGGATATTTTGAAGCAGGAGGGCACTCTACACTGGGAGAGGAAGAGATTAAAAATGTCAGTAAACACACTTGCCAGTTGTGCTGCACACATCCTGAGTACTCACCCTGTGAAGCCGTCTGGTCCCGCAGCCTTGCGACTGTCCACTCGTTGGAAACATCTGCATACCTCAGCCTGAGAGATGACCAGGTTGCAGTTGTAGTGGTGGCTTTCCTCGGAGGCTCAGAGTTAACAATATCGAACTGAGCATAAAAGTGAGTGAGCTCATCTGGGAGAGAGCCCACAATGTTGGCGGCATCACAACGTTTGGCTTTGAAGTCTGCGATGGTATGCAACCCTCGCCACAAGTCACGTGTGCTATGCGTTGCGAATCTTGACTCAATCTTTTCCCTGTATTATTGTTTCACAGCCTTAATAGCTTTGCATAGATCGTAGCTGCTTTTCTGCTGATTGCCGGCAGCATAAACTCTATGTGGTGCAGTAAGTGCTGCTCGCACGGAACTAGTGATCCAGGGTTTCTGGTTCGGGAAGACCCTGACCGACTTCTGGGGGACAACATCATTGACGTACTTCTAGATGAAGTACATGACTCCATCCGTGAACTCAGAGACATCCTCATCATGGAAGACATTCCAGAAACTGTACCGGTCTCTGCTGTTCCTTTGGGTTCATCAGATGCATGGTGAGGGGGAGTTTGACTACATGGACAGCAGCATGCTCTCCATATTGTACTTCCCAGGCTTTCTTATCTAGACAGCTGGGGTGCAATATCCATGGTCAACAACGGGGGCCTCGGACTTTAACAGAGAGGGCTGAGCAGACAAAGGAGTCATGGACCAAGCAATCCCACAGAATGCAGGAAAGGGAACCAGGATGATAGGACTGAGGATGAGCCAGCAGGTTTATAAGCAGGTGATGGATGTAACTTGAATGTAAGGAAAGACAAGCCAATGATTGGGTACAATGCAGACAGAGGCAAAATTCAAAAAGGTAAAGAATGCAGGGCTAAAGCTGCTGTATTTAAATGTGCGTAGCATTTGGAAAAAGGTGGATGAACTCATGGCACAATTAGAGAATGTTTGGTATGATGCTGTGGGCATCACTCTGTCATGGCTGAAAGAATGCCATAATTGGGAGGTTAACACCAAAGGATATACTTTGTATTGAAAGGATGAGGAGAAAGGCATAGACGATGGTGTGGGTCTGTTGCCAAGAGATGGAATTACATCTTTAGAAAGAGGTGACATAGGGTCAGAGAATGTTGAATCTTTGTGGATGGAGTTAAGAAACTGCAAGAGTGAAAAAAAACATGCAACACACACAAGATACTGGAGGAACTCTGTCGGCTAGTCTGCATCTATGCAAGGGAGTACAGTCGACATTTTGAGACGAGATCTTTCAGCAGGGTTGGGGCCCAAAACGTCAAATGTACTCTTTTTAATAGATGCTGCCTGGCTTGCTGAGTTCCTCCAGCATTTTGTGTGTTGCTTGGATTTCCAGCATCTGCAGATTTTCTCTTGTTTGTGGTAAAAAAAACATTATGTGAATCATATATGTGTTGGCAGGTTGGTGTACATACTGAGCTTACTGTATCTCTCTATGTGTGTATGTTGGACTACCTACCGAGCTTCTCTGTCACCCAAGTGCAGGTTGGACTACCTACTGAGTGTATCTTCTGTGTGTGCATGTTAGACAACCTACTGGGCATATCTCTCACCAGAGGTCAGGAGGGACTAATGACTGAGCGTATCTCACCAGAGTTCACTGTGGGCTGTCTACTGAGCATATATCTTATTGTGTGCAGGTTGGATCACTTACTGATCATATCTCTCACCAAAGTGCATGATGGACCACTTACTGATCGTATCTCTCACCAGAGTACATGATGGACTATCTACTGAGCATATCTCACTGAGTGTGCAGGTTGGACTACCTACTGAGAGTATCTCAGCAGAGTGAAGGTTGGAATACCGACTGAGCCTATCTCTCACCAGAGGTCAGATTGGACTACCGAATGAGTGTGTCTCACCAGAGTTCAACCTGGACTACCTATGTAGAGTCAATTCTAAAATGATAGGAGAAGACAGGAGGGGAAGGGATGGAGCCAAGAGCTGGACAGGTGATAGGCAAAAGGAGATAGGAGAGGATCATGGGACAGGAGGTCCGGGAAGAAAGACGGGGGGGGGTGACCCAGAGGATGGGCAAAAAGTATATTCAGAGGGACAGAGGGAGAAAAAGGAGAGTGAGAGAAAGAATGTGTGCATAAAAATAAGTAACAGATGGGGTACGAGGGGGAGGTGGGGCCTTAGTGGAAGTTAGAGAAGGCATGAACATCGACTTCTCTAACTTCCGCTAAGGCCCCACCTCCCCCTCGTACTCCATCTGTTACTTATTTTTATGCACACATTCTTTCTCTCACTCTCCTTTTTCTCCCTCTGTCCCTCTGAATATACCTCTTGCCCATCCTCTGGGTCCCCCCCCACCCCTTGTCTTTCTTCCCGGACCTCCTGTCCCATGATCCTCTTGTATCCCCTTTTGCCTATCACCTGTCCAGCTCCTGGCTCTATCCCTCCCCCTCCAACTTTCAAATCCCTTACTCACTCTTCCTTCAGTTAGTCCTGACGAGGGGTCTCGGCCTGAAACGTCGACTGCACCTCTTCCTACAGATGCTGCCTGGCCTGCTGCGTTCACCAGCAACTTTGATGTGTGTTGCTTGAATTTCCAGCATCTGCAGAATTCCTGTTGTTTACCTATGTAGAGTATCTCTTTCCACAGTGCAGGTTGGACTGACTACTGAGTGTATCTCACCAGAGTTCAGGTTGAGCAACCTACTGAATGTACGTCTTTGTGAGCAGGTTGGACAACCTAATGAGTGAATCTGTCACCAAAGTTCAGGTTGAGCTCTCTACTGAGCATATCTCTCTGTGTGTGCCTGTCAGACATTTCTCACCACAGTGCAGGTTCCACTTTCTACTGAGTGTATCTCACCAGAGCTCATTAGGGACTACCGACTGAGCATATCTCACCAGAGTTCATGATGAGCTATCTACTGAGCATATATCTTAGAATGTGCAGGTTGGACTACTTACTGACCGTATCTCTCACCAGAGTGCTGGTTGGTCTACCTACTGAGAGTATTTCTCTGTGTGTGCACGTTGGACTACCTACTGAGCTTATCTCAGCAGGATGCAGGTGTACTAGCTATTGAACGTAATCCTCACCAAGGTGCAGGTTGGACTGCCTACTGAGCATATCTCTCTGTGTGTGCAGGTTGGACTATGTACTGAGCGCATCTCTCTATGTGCGCAATTTGGAATGCTTACTGAGTGCATCTCACCAGAGTGCAGCTTACACTTCCCACAGAACGTATCTGTGTGTGCAGGTTGGACTGCCTACTGAGCGCATCTCTCTGTGTGTGCAGGTTGGATTATTAATGACCGTATCTCACTATGTGTGCAGGTTGGACTACCCACTCACGGAATGTCTCACCAGAGTGCAGGTTGGACTACCTACTGAGGGTATCTGTGTGTTCAGGTTAGGCTACCTAATGAGCTTATCTCTCACCAGAGTGCAGGTTGGACAATCTACTGAGCCTACCTCACAAGAGTGCAGGATGGACTACCAGACATCCCACCCTGCAAAAACTCATTTCAGGGAGGTAGTGCCCCCCTGCCCCACCACCCGGTCGACCTCCAAGGGTGTATGTAATACTTTGTTTAGGGATTTTGTCTAATCTGTAATCCAAGTTGGGTGTATGCAGAAAATGTGACATTAAAATATGTACTTATATTATCATGTTTATTCTATTACAACTTTAAGCAAGTCTACAGGGAGTTTGGCCTCATCATGTAGGACATCAATAGCGTAGCTCCTTGGCAGCCAGTCAGCTAGTTTAAATAACGTTAACTATGCTAATGAACGAATGATACCTGTTAAACTCACCTCAACATGTCTTTTACATTTTAACCTACCATAGGCAATAGAAAAGTCACTGTTGCAAACAGTGCAGAGCAACACTGTCATTATTTTTGAGGTGGACTGTAAAGCCCACCCACAGAGAAAACTGATAGATCTACTTAGCAGGGGTCCCCAACCTATTTTGCACCGCGGACTGGTTTAATATTGACAATATTCTTGCGGACCAGCCGACTGGGGCGGGGGTGTTAATCACGACCGGAATATAGTTGGTAAGTCAACTATAAGTCACTTATAAGTGGCTAATACACTCAATTTCATTTCTAAAAGGATTTATCTAATGAACTTAATATTAAACACACAGCGCATATTTGCCTCGCATGAATGTAGTGATAAGTCAATTATAAGTCAATAGCATTATAACATTTTAAGTAATGTTTGGATATTAAACACACAGCGCATATTTTCCCCGTATGAACATATAAAATCATTGCAACACACCAATATCGCTGAATCAGTGGGAGCCCTGGCCTTGTTTTCCTGCAACAAGACCGTCCTATCGAGGGGTGATGGAAGACAGCAAAACTCGAAGGGGGTTCCTTATGTCCAGTCTATTCCGCAAATTAGTTTTAGTTGCATTCATTGCAGAAAACCTCGCTTCGCAGAGATATGTTGGAAATGGAAGCAACGTTTTCAGTGCTTCCGTGGCTATCTCAGGATATTCAGCCTTGACTTTGATCCAGAATGCCGGCAGAGATGTTATGTCAAACATACTTTTCAGCCCACCGTCATTTGCAAGCTTGAGGAGTTGATCTTCCCGTGCTGACATGCATGACGCGTGCATAATGACCTCACGTGCGTAATGCCCTCAAGTTCAACAATGCATGACAGGGAATGAGGAAAGGTGCAGCTGACTCATATTGTTTCATATCGCCAGATCATATCGTTTCCTCATGTTTGGGGGCCACTCTTAGCACGAAGAGAGACCAATCAGGATGCTCGCACTCCCTATCCCTCTTTTTCTCAAAAAAATTGATTTCCAGGATATTGTATATAATTTCCGGACGTCGGAGAGCCACTATCCATATGCGGGAGACTCCCGGAACTTCCAGGAGAGGTGAAATGTCTGGACTACCTACTGAGGGTATCTGTGTCTTCAGGTTGGACTACCTAATGCAGGTTGGACTATCTACTGAACGTATCTCTCACCAGAGGTCAGGTTAGACTATCTACTGAGTGTATTACTCAAAAGAGTGCAGGTTGGACAACCCAGTGTGCTTATCACACTAGAATGTAGTTTGGACTAACTACTGAGTGTAACTCTCACCAAAGTGCAGGTTGGACTACCTACTGAACGCATCTCTCTGTGTGTGCAATGGAATGCCTACTGAGTACATCTCACCAGAGTGCATGTTACACTACTTACAGAGCACATCTCTCTATGTGTTTAGCTTCTTCCTCTCAGCAGGGAGAGGAGGAGGAGGATCAGACATGTATGGAGGAATGCTTAATGGGCCTGTTCAAGACAACAGAGAGGTCAGAGAATTCTCCGCTAAGGAATTAGTGAGTTTAGGGGATAGGTGCAGACAAAAGGCTAGGGAGTCTTTGGCCGTGTGGTTATTGAGGAATTGGGGTGGGTGGGGAGTACCAAAATGAGTTTATGTAACAGAGAGATAGGTGTCTTAGGGAACCTATCATCCCAACATCTGATCAATAGTGCTCTGAGAATGCTACTCACTTCTCTTGAGCATTATGCATCACTATGGTATCGAGTAACAGCTGTGGTTAAATTCAAACATCATTCTCTTACTGAATGGAGATTAAAACCCCAAACAGAATGGAGAACAGGAGAGGGGGGAACTAAAGTTCTATTGCAGTAGACTCCTTTCACAGAATTATACAGCAATAGTGCTAACCTGCTTAAGATTGTTGAAATTACTTCAGGCATAATAGGACATATGGTAATGACAGCAAACATGAGGAAATCTGCAGATGCTGGAATTTCAAGCAACACACATAAAATCTTATTCTTAATAATTTCTCCTTTGGCTCCTCCCACTTCCTCCAAACTAAAGGTGTAGCCATGGGCACCCGTATGGGTCCCAGCTATGCCTGTCTTTTTGTTGGCTTTGTGGAACAATCCATGTTCCAAACCTATACTGCTATCTCACCCCCACTTTTCCTTCGCTACATCGACGACTGCATTGGCACTGCTCCTGCACGCATGCTGAGCTCATTGACTTCATTAACTTTGCCTCCAACTTTCACCCTGCCCTCAAGTTTACCTGGCCCATTACTGACACCTCCCTCCCCTTTCTAAATCTTTCTGTCTCTATCTCTGGAGACAGCTTATCGATTGATGTCTACTATAAGCCTACGGACTCTCACAGCTATCTGGACTATTCCTCTTCCCACCGTCTCTTGCAAAAATGCCAACCCTTTCTCGCAATTCCTCTGCCTCCACCGCATCTGCTCTCAGGATGAGGCTTTTCATTCCAGGACGAGGGAGAACACTCATGCTCTGTCCGCCAGAGAAAGCAGGATCTCCCAGTGGCCACACATTTTAATTCCACGTCCCATTCCCATTCTGATATGTCTATCCACGGCCTCCTCTACTGTAAAGATGAAGCCACACTCAGGTTGGAGGAACAGCACCTTATATTCAGTCTGGGTAGCCTCCAACCTGATGGCATGAACATCGACTTCTCTAACTTCCGCTAATACCCTACCTCCCCCTCATACCCCAGTCGTTATTTATTTATTTGATATTTTTTTTTTCTTTCTCTCACTCTCCTTTTTTTCCCTCTGTCCCTCTCACTATACTCCCTCCTTGCCCATCCTCTGGGCTTCCCCCTCCCCCTTTCTTTCTCCCTAGGACTCCCGTCCCCAGATCCTGTCATATCCCTTTTGCCAATCAACTGTCCAACTCTTGGCTCCATCCCTCCCCCTCCTGTCTTCTCCTATCATTTCAGATCTCCCCCTCCCCCTCCCACTTTCAACTCTCTTGCTAGCTCTTTTTTTCAGTTAGTCCTGACGAAGGGTCTCGGCCCGAAACGTTAACTGTACCTCTTCCTAGAGATGCTGCCTGGCCTGCTGTGTTCACCAGAAACTTTTATGTCTGCTGGTTGGTAATGACAGCAGCTTCCCATATAAAAGGAGTAGTTCTGGCTTTAATAGCACCAGCTGTTGGTTGTCATTGTAATTCAATTATAACAAGCTTTACAGTATGTGAAAGAGGGTGTGTGCAGCCAGGTACGGAAATCAGGGAAGCAGGTGGGGAGTGGGGGAATCCCGTATGTCCCAAACTGGGGACCCGGAGGAACAGGCTAATTGGGTTCCCACCCCTACCCTCTATGCAATGTAGAAGAAGTACTGGCCGGGGAAACAAAAATGGGAAATGGTTGAGGGGGAAGGGTCATTCTTCAAGTCCTCTGCAGATAAAGGCTCCTTTTGTCCTCTGCCAGATTCCTCACATTCCATTCAGGATTCCCTGCAAAGGGCCTTGGCTAATGTTTAGCAGCGGTGGGAATCAGGGAGTGGTTAGCGCATTTGTGCCTCATTGTCCTTGGGAGGGGATTATTTGACCTGCATCCCTCTTCCCTGTAAATAGAGTGTGAATAATTTGAATGCAGACAAATGTGAGGTATGGCTACATGTGTCAATGAGGACTGTTCTTAAGAGACTCTGTTGGGCACCACCCAAAGATTTTGCAGTTCCATATGAAGTGTTAAAGAAGAGGAATACAGCATGGCAACACACACAAAATGCTGGAGGAACTCAGCAGGTCAGGTAGCATCTATGGAAAATATATTCGACTTTTCAGGCCACAACCTTTCAGCAGGACTGGAGGAATAAAGTTGAGGAGTAGATTTAAGAGGTTGGGGTGGAGGGGGAGAGAGAAACACCAGGTGATAGGTGAAACCTGGAGGGGGAGGGGAGGGATGAAGTAAAGAGCAGGGAAGTTGATTGTTGAAAGAGACAGAAGGCCATGTTAGAAAGAAAAAGATGGAAGGAGCACCAGAGGGAGGCGGTGAGCAGGCAAGAAAGTGAGAGAGGGAGAAGGGGATGGGAAATGGTGAAGGGGAGGGGGTGGGGGGCATCACCGGAAGTTTGAGAAATCGATGTTCATTCCATCAGGTTGGAGACTACCCAAATGGAATATAAAGTGTTGTTCTTCCATCCCAAATGTGGCATCATCACAACAGTAGAGGAGGCAATGGATGGACATATCGGAATGGGAATGGGAAGTGGGATTAAAAGGGTGTCCACAGGGAGATCCCGCTTGTTCTGGCAGACAGATCGTAGATACTTAGTGAATTGGTTTCACAATCTACGTTGGGTCTCACCGATATACAGGAGGCCATACTGCATGCACTGAACACAGTAAATGACCACTTAACAGACTCACAGATGAAGTGTCACCACACCTGGAAGGACTGTTTAGGGCCCTGAATGGTAGTGAGGGAGGAGATTTTGGGGCAGGTGTAGCACTTGTTCCACTTGCCAGGACAGAGATCAGTGAGGAGGGATGAATTACAGGGGTAAGTTTTTTGTTCAGAGTGTTTCAGAGTAGAGAGAATGCCAGGCAGGATGTTGGAATGCTCCTCTTGCAGGATGTGGGAAGTCAGGGAGCCCTCCGGTGTCCCTGACAACGACATCTGCAAGAAGTGCATCCAGCTGCAGCTCCTAACAAACCGCGTTAGGGAACTGGAGCAGGAGCTGGATGACCTCCGGATCATTCGGGAGAATGAGGAGATTATAGATAGTAGCTACAGGGAGGTAGTTACGCCAAAGGAGCAGAGGACAGGAAATTGGGTCACTGTCAGGCGAGGGAAGAGCAAAGGGCAGGCAGGGCAGGGTTCCCCTGTGGCCATTCCCCTCAACAACAAGTATACCGCATTGGATACTGTTGGGGGGTGATGACTTACCTGGGACAAGTTGCAGCAGCCGGATCTCTGGCACTGAGTCTGGTTCTGCAGTGCAGAAGGGAGGTTGGAAAAAGAGGAAAGCGGTAGTGATCAGGGACACGATAGTTAGAGGTGCAGATAGGAGGTTCTGTGGTCGTGACAGAGAATCCAGGATGGTTTGTTGCCTCCTGGGTGCCAGGGTCAAGGATGTCTCCGATCGCTTGCATGACATTCTGAAGTGGGAGGGTGATCAGCCAGATGTCGTGGTGCACATCGGTACCAATGACATAGCAAGGAAGAGTCAGGAGGTCCTGGAGAGTGAATATAGAGAGCTTGGTAGGAAGTTGAAAAGCAGGACCTGGAGGGTGGTAATGTCAGGATTGCTTCCTGTGCTACGTGCCAGTGAGGGTAAGAATAGGATGCTCTGGAGGATGAACAAGTGGCTGAGGAACTGGTATAGGGGGCAGGGTTTCAGATTTCAGGATCATTGGGACCTCTTCTGGGGCAGGTGGGACCTGTACAAGAGAGACGGGTTACACTTGAACTACAGGGGAACCAATTTCCTTTCAGGGAGGGTTGTTAGTGCTGTTGGGGAGGCTTTAAACTAGATTTGCAGGGGGATGGGAACCAGAGTGCCAGAGCTGACAGTGTGGCTGGGGTGAAAATAAATGATGTTAAAAGTTCAAGCAAATCCGCAAATAGAAAGGTTGTGAGTGGTGGTAAAGTTCTTCTAAGGTGTATATATTTCAACACTAGGAGTATTGCGGGGAAGGCAGGCGAGTTGAGGGCGTGGATTGACATGTGGAATTATGACGTTATAGCAATTAGTGAAACTTGGCTACAGGAGGGACCGGACTGGCAGTTTAATATTCCAGGGTTCCGATGTTTCAGATAGTCATAGTCATAGTCATACTTTATTGATCCCAGGGGGAAATTGGTTTTCGTTACAGTTGCACCATAAATAATAAATAGTAATAGAACCATAAGTAGTTAAATAGTAATATGTAATATGTAAAACGTAAGATGTGATATAGACAGAGAAATGAAAGGTGGGGGGGGTAGCATTGCTTGTCAGGGAAAATGTTACAGCAGTGCTCAGGCAGGACAGATTAGAGGGCTTGTCTACTGAGTCCTTATGGGTGGAGCTGAGAAACAGGAAAAGTATGGCCACATTAGTGTGGTTGTATTATGGACCATCCAATAGTCAGCGAGAATTGGAGGAGCAAATCTGCAGAGAGATAGCAGGCAACTGCAGGAAACATAAAGTTGTGGTGGTAGGGGATCTTAATTTTCCATATATTGATTGGGACTCCCATACTGTTAGGGGTCTAGATGGGTTAGAGTTTGTAAAATGTGTTCAGGAAAGTTTTCTAAATCAATACATAGTGGTACCAACTAGAGGGGATGCAATTAGGAATCTCCTATTAGGAAACGAGTTAGGACAAGTGACGGGAGCACTTTGGTTCCAGTGATCATAACATCATTAGTTTCAACTTGATCATGGATAAAGATAGATCTGGTCCTAGGGTTGAGGTTCTAAACTGGAAGAAGGCCAAATTTGAAGAAATGAGAAAGGATCTAAAAAGCGTGGATTGGGACAGGTTGTTCTCTGGCAAGGATGTGATCGGTAAGTGGGAAGCCTTCAAAGGAGAAATTTTGAGAGTGCAGAGCTTGTATGTTCCTGTCAGGATTAAAGGCAAGGTGAGTAGGAATAAGGAACCTTGGTTCTCAAGGGATATTGCAACTCTGAGAAAGAAGAAGAGAGAGTTGTATGACATGTATAGGATACAGGGAGAAAATAAGGTGCTTGAGGAGTATAAAAAGTGCAAGGAAATACTTAAAAAAAGAAATCAGGAGGGCTAAAAGAAGACACGAGGTTACCTTGGCAGTCAAAGTGAAAGATAATCCAAAGAGTTTTAACAGGTATATTAAGAATAAAAGGATTGTAAGGGATAAAATTGGTCCTCTTGAAGATGAGAGTGGTCGGCTATGTGCAGAACCAAAAGAAATGGGGGAGATATTAAATGGGTTTTTTGTATCTGTATTTACTAAGGAAACTGGCATGAAGTCTATGGAATTAAGGGAAACAAGTAGTAAGATCATGGAAACTGTACAGATTGAAAAGAAGGAGGTGCTTGCTATCTTGAGGCAAATTAAAGTGGATAAATCCCCAGGACCTGACAGGGTATTCCCTCAGACCTTGAAGGAGACTAGTGTTGAAATTGCAGTGGCCCTGACAGATATACTTAAAATGTCAGTGTCTACGGGTGAGGTGCCGGAGGATTGGAGAACGGCTCATGTTGTTCTGTTGTTTAAAAAAGGATCAAAAAGTAATCCGGGAAATTATAGGCCGGTAAATTTGACGTCGGTAGTGGGTAAGTTATTGGAGGGAGTACTAAGAGACAGAATCTACAAGCATTTAGATAGACAGAGACTTATTAGGGAGAGCCAACATGGCTTTGTGCATGGTAGGTCATGTTTGACCAATTTATTGGAGTTTTTCAAGGAGGTTACCAGGAAAGTGGATGAAGGGAAGGCAGTGGATGATGCCTACATGGACTTCAGTAAAGCCTTTGACAAGGTCCCGCATGGGAGGTTAGTTAGGAAAATTCAGTTGCTAGGTATACATGGAGAGGTAGTAAATTGGATTAGACATTGGCTCAATGGAAGAAGCCAAAGAGTGGTAGTAGAGGATTACATCTCAAAGTGGAGGCCTGTAACTAGTGGTGCGCCACAGGGATCAGTGCTGGGTCCATTGTTATTTGTCATCTATATCAATGATCTGGATGATAATGTGGTAAATTGGATCAGCAAATTTGCTGATGATATAAAGATTGGAGGTGTAGTGGACAGTGAGGAAGGTTTTCAAAGCTTGCAGAGGGATTTGGACCAGCTGGAAAAATGGGCTGAAAAAAGGCAGATGGAATTTAATACAGACAAGTGTGAGGTATTGCACTTTGGAAGGACAAACCAAGGTAGAACATACAGGGTAAATGGTAAGGCACTGAGCAGTGCAGTAGAACAGAGGGATCTGGGAATACAGATACAAAATTCCCTAAAAGTGGCATCACAGGTAGATAGGGTCGTAAAGAGAGCTTTTGGTACATTGACCTTTATTAATCAAAGTATTGAGTATAAGAGCTGGAATGTTATGATGAGGTTGTATAAGGCATTGGTGGGGTCGAATCTGGAGTGTTGTGTTCAGTTTTGGTCACCAAATTACAGGAAGGATACTAATAAGGTTGAAAGAGTGCAGAGAATGTTTACAAGGATGTTGCCGGGACTTGAGAAACTCAGTTACAGAGAAAGGTTGAATAGGTTAGGACTTCATTCCCTGGAGCATAGAAGAATGAGGGGAGATTTGATAGAGGTATATAAAATTATGATGGGTATCAATAGAGTGAACGCAAGCAGGCTTTTTCCACTGAGGCAAGGGGAGAAAAAAACTAGAGGACATGGGTTAAGGGTGAAGGGGGAAAAGTTTAAAGGGAACATTGGTAGGGGGGTTTCTTCACACAGAGGGTGGTGGGAGTGTGGAATGAGCTGCCGGATGAGGTGGTAAATGCGGGTTATTTTTTAACATTTAAGAATAAATTGGACAGATACATGGATGGGAGGTGTATGGAGGGATGTGGTCCGTGTGCAGGTCAGTGGGACTAGGCAGAAAATGGTTCGGCACAGCCGAGAAGGGCCAAAAGGCCTGTTTCTGTACTGTAGTTTTTCTATGGTTTCTATGGAATGGACACAGTGTCGGGTAGGGAGCAATCCCTGCAGAAAGCAGAAAGTGAAGGGGAGGGAAAGATGTGCTTCGTGGTGGGATCCCATTGGAGGTTGCGAAAGTTTCGGAAAATGATGTGCTGGACATGGAGGCTGGTGGGGTGGTAGATATGGATAAGAGGAACCCTATCCCTGGTAGGGTGGCGGGAGGATAGGGTAAGAGCAGATATGCGTGAAATGGAGGAGATGCTGTTGAGGGCAGGGTTGATGGTAGAGCAAGGGAAGCCCATTTCTTTGAAAAAGCCTGGGCTTGTGTTCTAATCTGTTACTTTGTTTCTTGTGTTTGTTTAGTCAGTTACTTTGTTTATTTTTTCCTCATTTGCTATGTATTTATTATGTTTTAATCTGTTACTTCATTACTTGTTTCATACTGGCCATATGAAATTTGAGTTGATGGGTAGAAATTGGGGTCACTTTATTATGGATATGAGATACCCATATTTCAGAGCGACATCAGCATTTGGGGAGATATTCCAGTGGGTTTGTTATGTGTTTTCTGAATTCCCAGTGTCTCAGCAAAAGCGAATGCATTTGTATCTCCCTGATTTACAGAATGGCAAACTGGTGGGTGCGTCTGTGTAACTGAGATCCCATGATACATTCCTGGGAATGGCACTTGAATTTGCACACTAGACCATTGGGTCAGATTGCTGAATTTGTATGAGGACTCCTTACTACATAGTGGAAGGGATGCCACTGATATTGATTGCTTTGACAAGGTAAAAAACTGTTGGGGAAATTATCTGACTTTTCAAGTTTTGGTGTTCTGTTTTGGGGGAGCCGGGAAGGGTAATCTATTCCAGCCAATGTCGAGGCAGAGTATGGTAACAGCCTTAAGGGACTTGAGCCATGTAAACCCCAGTGGAGTAACTGCCTTAAGGGCTGGCACTTCCCTACGTATCATGTATTTAATTGGAAAGTCCTGCTTCTAATTTATGTCCCCACCTGACAGTGTTGGTGTCGGTGTGTACAGGTACAAGGTGGATGGTGGATGGCAAACGTGAGCGGGAACAGTAGACTGAGAGGGCTATATCTATGCCAAATGGTGTTGTGATGGTGGGCATTTGGTCGACACTGAATAGCACTTACTGGATATGCTGTTCCTAGGCCTACCTGTGGTTCCCACAGGGTGGTGCAGTTTATATGTGGCACCATATATAGAACATAGAACATAGAAAACCTACAGCAGAATACAGGCCTTTAGGCACACAATGTGGTGCCGAACCTGCACTAACTTTAGAAATTATCTTGGGTTACCAATAATCCTCTATTTTTCTAAGCTCCATGTACCTGTCCAAGAGTCTCTTAAAAGACCCTATTGTATCCGCCTCCACCACTGTCAACGGAAGCCCATTTCACACACTCAAAACTGACTGTGTAAAAAACTTACCCCTGACATCTCCTCTGTACCTACTCCCCAGCACCTTAAACCTGTGCCCTCTCGTTTTAGCCATTTCAGACTTGGGAAAAAACCTCTGACTATCCACATTATCAATGCCTCTCATCACCTTATACACCTCTATCAGGTCACCTCTCATCTTCCGTCGCTCCAAGGAGAAAAGGCTGAGTTCACTCAACCTATTCTTATAAGGCATGCTCCCCAATCCAGGCAACATTCTTGTAACCTCTGCACCCTTTCTATGGCTTCCTCATCCTTCCTGTAGTGAGGCAACCAGGACTGACCAGTACTTCAGATGTGGTCTGACCAAGGTACTATATAATCATATAACCATATAACAATTACAGCACAGAAACAGGCCATCTCGTCCCCCCTAGTCTGTGCTGAATGCTTACTCTCACCTAGTCCCATCTACCTGCACTCAGCCCATAATCCTCCATTCCTTTCCTGTCCATATATCTATCCAATTTTACTTTAAATGACAATATCGAACCTGCCTCTATCACTTCTGCTGGAAGCTCGTTCCACACAACTACCACCCTCTGAGTAAAGAAGTTCCCCCTCATGTTACCCCCTTTTGCCCCCTAACTCTCAACTCACGTCCTCTTGTTTGAATCTCCCCTTCTCTCAATGGAAAAAGCCTATATAGCTGCAACATTACCTCTCGGCTCCTAAATTCAATTTCACGATTGATGAAGGCCAATACACCGTACGCTTTCTTAACCACAGGGTCAACCTGTGCAGCTGCTTTGAGTGTCCTATGGACTCGGACTCCAAGATCCCTCTGATCCTCCACACTGCCAAGAGTCTTACCATTAATGCTATATTCTGCCATCATATTTGACCTACCAAAATGAACCACTTCACACTTATCTGGGTTGAACTCTATCTGCCACTTCTCAGCCCAGTTTTGCATCCTATCAATGTCCCATTGTAATTTCTGACAGCCCTCCACACTATCCACAACACCTCCAAACTTTGTGTCATCAGCAAACTTACTAACCCATCCCTCCACTTACTCATCCAGGTCATTTATAAAAATCATGAAGAGTAAGGGTCACAGAACAGATCCCTGAGCCACTCCACTGGTGACCGACCTCCATGCAGAATATGACCAGTCCACAACCACTCTTTGCCAGGGCCGGATTAAGCTAGTGCAGGGCCTGTAGCATATGTTAGAAAGGGGCCCTAAGTTTAAAAAATTGCACATAAGTACTGCATTAAAACATAAATTATTTACTTGCATAGTAAGTAATTCAATTTTTTCATTTGCTATACAGCCAGATAATATGACAAATGTCTAACACTTCAGTAAAAGTATGACTTACATGTAGGTATCGATTTCAAATGTCAAAAGTAACAAAACTACAATTTAAGAGTTAGATTTTTTAGATTTAGCATGAGCAAATTTGTTGATGATACTGGAAATGTCTATTTCATGCAAAAGTTCATGTTCGATGCTCATTAGAGTGAGATTGTTCAATCTGTTTTGACCCATGGTGTTCCTTAGTTCATTTTTAATTCTTTTCAGTTTTGAAAATGAGCGTTCTCCACTGCAGTTGGTACCATGAGTGACAAATAACGACATCCCACCCTGCAAAAACTCATTTCAAGGAGGTAGCACCACCAATTTGCGGGAGACTCCTGGAACTTCCAGGAGAGGTGGGATGTCTGCAACAGAGTAGCTCCTTAGCAGCTAGCCAGCTAGCCAACTAGTTTAAATAACTTTAGCTATGCTAATGAACAAATGATACCTATTAAACTCACCTCAACATGTCTTTTACAGTTTTAACCCACCATGGGCAATAGAAAAGTCACTGTTACAAACAGTGCAGTGAGCAACACTGTCATAATTTTTGACCCCTATTAGGCAGGGGTACACTTTAGTGTAGTCTGGGGTGAAGTACATTTTATATTTTCTTTTTTTGGAACACTCTGCCGTGGTGCTCTCTCTCCCTCTCGCTCTCACTCTCTCTCGCGCTCTCTCTTGCTCTCTCTCCCTCTCGCTCTCGTGCTCTGTCTCTCACTTGCTCTCAAAAAAATCGATTTCTGGGATATTGTATATAATTTGCGGGCATCAGGGAGCCGCTATCAATATGCGGGAGACCCCCGGAACTTCCGAGAGAGGTGGGATGTCTGCAAGTAGATGCGCAAGGCATTTTCTACATTTGGAAAACATGACTCCAAAGAATTGTCAGTTATCAAATGGTACAACTTAACTCTACAAGGTCTTGTTTGGTGCCAATATGAGAAGCAAGATCAGTTTTCAACAGTTCAGTAAACTGCACAAATTCTTCATTAGTACTTTCCTCCAGATCTTACAGATATGATTTAATAAGATTTGATTACCTCTTTACGATCTCTTCAGGTGTAAACAACTGTAACTGATGCAGGAATCCAAAAACACCATTCACGTTTAGATAAGCTTTCTGCCTTTTTGACAGGGCAGAAAGCAAGCTGTCAATAATGGCAAGAAATGTTTGGCTTTTAAACTTCTGAGAAGGCATTTAGATTCATCAAGTGGATCAAGAGTGCTGGAACTACTGAAATCATCATATGTGCAATTTTGCTTGTGTTTTTTTCAAGTTTGCTGTTGATAATCTTCACACTTAGTCAGGTCCTTGGCTTTTTGCTCAATGTCTGAAAAAGTAGACCGCATAGCTTGAATATATCCGTGCAAGCATTCATAGAGCGCACAAGCTGAAGACCCCATTTACATTGGTGGTGCCCAAGTGGAACAAGTCAAAAGCTTTAAGTTCCTCAAGGTCAATATCACAAATGACCTGACTTGGTCCAACCAAGCAGAGTCCACTACCAAGAAGGCCCACCAGTGCCTTTACTTCCTGTGAAAGCTAAAGAAATTTGGCCTGTTCCCTAAAACCCTCACTAATTTTTATAGATGCACTGTAGAAAGCATTCTTCTAGGGTGCATCATAACCTGGTATGGAAGTTGTCCTGTCCAAGACAGGAAGAAGCTGCAGAAGATCGTGAACACAGCCCAGCACATCACACAAACCAATCTTCTGTCCTTGGACTCACTTTACACCGCACACTGTCGGAACAGTGCTGCCAGGATAATCAAGGACATGACCCACCCAGCCAGCACACTTTTCATCCCTCTTCCCTCTGGGAGAAGGCTCAGGAGCTTGAAGACTCGTACGGCCAGATTTGGGAACAGCTTCTTTCCAACTGTGATAAGACTGCTGAATGGATCCTGACCCGGATCTGGGCCGTACCCTCCAAATATCTAGACCTGCCTCTCGGTTTTTTGCACTTCCTTACTTTCCCTTTTCTATTTTCTATTTATGATTTATAATTTAAATTTTTGCTAGTTACAATCGATTTGTACTCCAGGGAGCACGAAGCGCAGAATCAAATATCGCTGTGATGATTGTACGCTCTAGTATCAATTGTTTGGGGACAATAAAGTAAAGTAAAGTAAAAATCTGTGTTCAAGTCTTGGCCAGAAGATTGCAAAGAAGCACTGGTCATTTGAAAACGCTGTAGTACTTGATCCCACTATATGACTATTATTCCTGTTTCCAACTTCATCATGGTTGAAAGTAGAACACAAGCCTGTTGTCGACATGTTGCCTTCTGATCATTGTTATTTGAAATGTCATCCATGACTTGTTTTATTGCAGAAAAGCTGTGTAAAAGTGCTTTTGTTGCAACTGCACGAGCTGACCACCTGGTATCTGACATTCTTTTCACAATGGGCAAATGAGCACCACCATCAGATAATGCAGCAGAAAGGAGATCCCACCGATAAGTAGAAGCAGAAAAAAATGTGTGCAGGCTTTCTACAAATTGAAAGAAAATTAATGCTTCTTGACAACATTCAGCAGCACATTTTCCTAACAAATTTAGTGAATGTGCAAAACATGGAATGTAATCCGCAAACTTATTTCAGCTCTCCGATGTGGCCTTTTATATATTGGCGAGACCCGATGCAGACTGGGAGACCGCTTTGCTGAACACCTACGCTCTGTCCGCCAGAGAAAGCAGGATCTCCCAGTGGCCACACATTTTAATTCCACATCCCATTCCCATTCTGACATGTCTATCCACGGCCTCCTCTACTGTAAAGATGAAGCCACACTCAGGTTGGAGGAACAACACCTTATATTCCGTCTGGGTAGCCTCCAACCTGATGGCATGAACATTGACTTCTCTAGCTTCTGCTAATGCCCCACCTCCCCCTCGTACCCCATCTGTTACTTATTTTTATACACACATTCTTTCTCTCACTCTCTTTTTTCTCCCTCTGTCCCTCTGAATATACCCCTTGCCCATCCTCTGGGTTCCCCCCCTCCGTCCTTGTCTTTCTTCCCAGACCTCCTGTCCCATGATCCTCTCGTATCCCTTTTGCCAATCACCTGTCCAGCTCTTGGCTCCATCCCTCCCCCTCCTATTTTCTCCTATCATTTTGGATCTCCCCCTCCCCCGCCAACTTTCAAATCTCTTACTCACTCTTCCTTCAGTGAGTCCTGACGAAGGGTCTCGGCCTGAAACGTCGACTGTACCTCTTCCTACAGATGCTGCCTGGCCTGCTGCATTCACCAGCAACTTTGATGTGTGTTGCTTGAATTTCCAGCATCTGCAGAATTCCTGTTGTCAGCTCTTTAATTTCTGCTTGTAAGCCACTATACTTGCCACTCATGTTGCTGGCATTGTCATAATTTTGACCACGGCAGTCTTTTATATCCATGTCATTTTCCTTCAGAAAGTCAAATAAACTTTGAGCGAGCTGTTCAGCACTATGACCTTCCATATCCAAAAACTTCACAAATCTTTCAACCGGTCCAGACGGCAAAACATAGCACACAGTCAAAGCCAGCTGGTCCACATTAGATATATGTGGAGTAGAATCCAATGAAACAGAATAATACTTGTATTTCTTCACTTCACCAATAACATGATCCGGTATGCTGGGTCCAATCAGATTGATGAATTCCTCACATGTTGTTTTAGATAGGTATGATTTATGTCCCCTTCCTTGGTTTGCATGAGCATTTATACCACGGCATAGCAAGGTGCCAACACACGCCTGCACACACATACTGTACCATGCTGCATGCAGCTCCCCTGACATGAAAACAACAGCGCTGCCAGATTGTCTTTGTTGTGGCGTGGATGAAATCACAGAGTGTTGTATTACTGATAGGTACAAGGCCGTTTCTTTATTCGACAAAACAAGGTTACAGCAGGCAGAGACCCCTGGCGGAACAAGTCTAACTGCCTTGTGATTGTGGCTCGATATTTACTTGCTAAACACAAAGGACAATTCATAGTTACAAGTATAGACAATTCTTTGACGTTTTCACATCTTTTGATTAAATTCATTCTACTGGCACCAGTATGCCTAAGCTGGCATTCATGGCCTTCAGGAATGCAAGTTAAAATCCATAATACATTATTTGGTATGTTACGTGCTAACATAGGGGACAATTCATATTCAAAAAGTATAGATATGGTGTCTTCACAATTACCTGTAAACTTAACATTCTTGTCTCAGAGGTGCCAGTGATGCATTGCTACAAATGAAACTGGGTTCACAGCTTTTAGGAAATGCATTGTTATGAACTCAATCCACAGTACTTTGTCAAAGAACAGAAGACTGATGGCTGAACTCATTTATTTAAGCGTAAGTGAATCGTCTACCCAAAACTCACTCTAACAGTCGTGAGAATACGGTGAGATGCCGATTTCACCAGACTGCAGCTTGCAAGCATTTAGTGCGGGTGGGGCCCTTGAAAATGCGGGGCCCATAGCATATGCTACTTTTGCTACTAGGTTAATCCGGCCCTGCTCTTTGCCTTCTGTGGGCAAGCCAGTTCTGGATCCACAAAATAATGTGCCCCTGGATCCCATGCCTCCTTACTTTCTCACTATGCCTTGCATGGGGTACCTTATCAAATGCCTTGCTGAAATCCATATACACTACATCTACTGCTCTTTCTTCATCAATGTGTTTAGTCACATCCTCAAAAAATTCAATCAGGTTTGTAAGGCATGACCTGCCCTTGACAAAGCCATGCTGACTATTCCTAATCATATTACCTCCCCAAATGTTTGTAAATCCTGCCTCTCAGGATCTTCTCCATCAACTTACCAAACACTGAGGTAAGACTCACCAATCTATAATTTCTTGGGCTATTTCTACTCCCTTTCTTGAATAAAGGAACGACATCCACAGCCCTCTAATCCTTATATATATATGCATGTGTGTGTGTGTATCTACATATATATATATATATATATATATATATATATATATATATATATATACACACACACACACACACACACACACACACACACACATATATATGCATGGTACAGGCAGACTGTCTCGGGAGCTAATTTTAATGACTTTAGATTACCTACTTAAAACGGAAGGTGGCACTTGTATGGTTATTGGTCAAGAATATGGTACCTACATTCCTGACGGGTCAGGTAACATCACCTACCTGGTGTTGATCACATCTGAGAGTCAGTGTATCAGATCAAGTGGGGTCCAGCTCATTAACTGTTACACTCTGGGTGGGGCTGGTGGCCTTTAGGGGCACAGGGAGGCTGATAAACTATTGTAGTGTACTGGTGGTGACTATTGGATTTGCAGTACTGAGTATTGCACTTGTGTTTTATATGTAGCTTATTTGGGAGTTCGCGAAAGTCATCCTACTCTGAGGGTTGGATCATCACGTAGAACCATAGAACCATAGATTACAGCACAGAAGCAGGCCTTTTGGTCCTTCTTGGCTGTGCTGAACCATTTTCTGCCTAGTCCCACTGACCTGCACACGGACCATATCCCTCCATACACCTCCCATCCATGTGTCTGTCCAATTTATTCTTAAATGTTAAAAAAGAACCCGCATTTACCACCTCGTCTGGCAGCTCATTCCATACTCCCACCACTCTCTGTGTAAAGAAGCCCCCCCAATGTTCCCTTTAAACTTTTCCTTCCTCACCCTTAACCCATGTCCTCTGGTTTCTTTCTCCACTTGCCTCAGCGGAAAAAGCCTGCTTGCATTCACTCTGTCTATACCCATCATAATTTTATATACCTCTAACAAATCTCCCCTCATTCTTCTACGCTCCAGGGAATAAAGTCCTAACCTATTCAACCTTTCTCTGTAACTGTAACTACATTTGTAACTTTTGAGGGGTGGAGTGTCTTGTGAGTGCGTGGCTTATTCTGCCTGTCGAAATTTGCTTTGTCATGTTTGGTTAGTTTAAAAACTGAAGATGCTTTTCCTATTGGTTAGTTGCTTGGTGTCCAGTTTCATATATTCCAGGTATAAAGTAGCCTGTGGAAGAAGCTTGCTCTCTGTTCCTGTGTTTAAGGCAAGCGGTGCATGTAACCATTGGGAAGATATGCCCTGTGCATGCTTTTCGTTAAATATGTTTGCTAAATATTCAGCTTTGTAGTTTCTGTAATTTGGGGAAAATAAATGTCTGGTCGAGTTTTTATTTTTTGTAAATAAATGATTAATATTCTTATTCGTAGCCAGTGTTTTCTGTCTAACTCACCAGACCCATAAACCTGATTCAACATTACACCCTCGGTCCATTATTCCATCCTTGTAGATCCTTGCAACAATCATCTGGGATCTTGGGAGCCAGATCCTCCAGATCCTGCAGCATGAGCCTGGTCTGGCTGACACACCTGACGACCATGTGTATGTGATGGCAGCCATGCTATCTGAGGCACTCCTTTGTGCTCAGTCCCCAGCCTCTCCATCCATGCCAGTGCACAGTGAACTCCCAACTTTCTGCTGCGCTGGTTCTGCAGGCCCACCATGACTGCAGATGTGCATCAGTTCTGCCTGCCCTTAATCCGGTGTATATTAGGTGCATTGTTGAACAGAAAAACAAAGGGGTATAAGTACTTACAGTAGTGACACAGATGGATAGGATGCTGAAGAAAGTATTGAACATGCTAGTCTTCATTGACTGTGGCATTGAGCAGAAGTGTTCAGACATCATGTTTCAATGGTACAAAACTACACGTTGAGAACTGTTTGCCGTTCTGCGTGATATGCTATAGGAAAGATATGATTAAGCAAGGGACAGTACAAAAATTATTCCCAGAGATGTAGCCTTGCTCGGAAAGTTTGAGTTCTAAGGAAAGATTGAATAAACTGGGACTGTCTTCCTTGAGGATGCTGAGGACTGACCTTCTAGAGGAATAAAAAATTGTGAGAGGCACAGATAGGGTAGACTTCCACCAATTTTTACCCAGGGTAGGGGAGCCTCAAGCTAAAGGGCATAGGTTAAAGTTGAAAAGGAAAAGATTCAAAGAGGATCCGAAGACAAATTTTAACACAGTGGTTGGAATAAGGAACAAGCTGCCAGAGAAGGTGGTAGAGGCAGGTAAAATTATAATATTTGTAAGATATTTGGACAGTTACATAGATAAGAAATGCTTACAAGGATACTGTCCATATATGGAAAAATAGGATTAGCTCAGGTAGGCAACTAGTTCAGAGTTGACAAGTCAAGCTGAAGGGAACATACAGCATAGCTCTATAACTATGAGTCAAGTACTTCGTGGGAAAAGTATGGCAGAGAATTATCAAAGAAAAAACACTGGGGTCATTCAAAATATAACTCGGTGCCCCAAATGGAATGCTAGTAAATATAATTAAATGACACTTATATCAGAATGGTGTTTCTCAATTTCAGTTTGACGTTAACACTATTGTCCCACAGATAATCACATTTTCAAGTTCACTGATAACACCATAGTAGTGGGGCTCATCGCCAACAATGACGAGATGACCAGCAGAGAGGAGGTGAAAGAGCTCGGGGCCTGGTTCCTCAATTTCAACAAGACAAAAGGAGATGGTTATTGACTTTGGGAAAACTAACACCTTTTCACAATGGTGGTACAACAGTGAAAATTGCAAGCAGTTTCAAACTCCTGGCAGTGCATATCTTACACAAACTTTCTCAGAACACATCCTCCACAATCAAGAAAGCACACCAATGCCTCTACTTTATGAAGAGGTTGAAGAGAGCTGGACTTGCACATCAATCCTCTCAACTTGCCACAGACACGCGTCTGAGAGCATCCTAACATCCTGCATCCCTGTGTGTTATGGAAACTGTATTGTAGCGTACAGGAGGGCTCTACAAAGAGCATTTGAAGCTATCCAAAGCATCATTGAAACCAACCTACCTGCCATCAAGGGCTTATGTACAGAAAGGTGCTGGAAAAAGGCTAGCAATATCATGAAAGATCCCACCTAGCCTGTTCATGGACTGTTCATTCCACTGCCATAAGAGAAGAGGCTATGCCCCATCCACACCAGAAAACCAGTTACTTGCCCCAAACTGTCAGGCTGACCAGCACCTTGACCATTAACCCATCCCACCACCTTTCCCATTTCCTGTCAGAGTCACCTGGTGTACCGATACTCCTGTACCTAGCTTCACTTTATTTTTATTAATTTTGAGATACAGTTCAGAATAGGCTCTCCTTGGCCTTCAAGCTGCACTGCCCCAGCAAACCCAGGCAGATCCGATTTAACCCTAACTTGATCATGGGACAATTACAATGACCAGTTAATCCATCTGGTATGTCTGTGAGAGGAAATGGGAGCACCTGGGAAAAACATACATGTAAATACATACATACATACAGGAGCACTTTTAAGAGCGTCCTGGCAAGCTGCAACTCCATCTGATATGGGAGCAGCAGAGCATTGGACTGGAAGTCCCTATGAAGAATTGAGAGAAGAGGATTGTCGGGGTCTCTGCCGAGGATATTTATCAGGAGCGCTGCATAAACAGGGTCCATAGTATTATTAAGGATCCCACCCATCCATCCAGCATCCTTTTTGATATTCTACCATCAGGCAGGAGACTCCAATCCATAAAGACAAGATTGTCAGGATGGGCAACAGCTTCTTCCCTCAGGCCATTAGGCTTCTGAACTCCCTACCACATCACATTCGAAATGTCATCGAATAATTTGTACCGTAACCTACAATATTTACCTTATGCACTTTACTTTGCTTTTCGTTTGTAGATTTAATTCTTACTTTCCAAAGTTATTGTGTGTTGTATGTGTGTTGTGTGTACGATTGTTTTTTTACCCCCTGGTCCAGAGAAACATTGTCTCATTTGACGGTATGTAGTTAAATGACAATAAATGCGAATGGTATGCTGGCATTTATAGCGAGAGGATTTGAGTACAGGAGCAGGGAGGTACTACTGCAGTTGTACAAGGCCTTGGTCAGACCACACCTGGAGTATTGTGTGCAGTTTTGGTCCCCTAATCTGAGGAAAGACATCCTTGCCATAGAGGGAGTACAAAGAAGGTTCACCAGATTGATTCCTGGGTTGGCAGGACTTTCATATGAAGAAAGACTGGATGAACTGGGCTTGTACTCGTTGGAATTTAGAAGATTGAGGGGGGATCTGATTGAAACGTATAAAATCCTAAAGGGATTGGACAGGCTAGATGCAGGAAGATTGTTCCCGATGTTGGGGAAGTCCAGAACGAGGGGTCACAGTTTGAGGATAAAGGGGAAGCCTTTTAGGACCGAGATTAGGAAAAACTTCTTCACACAGAGAGTGGTGATTCTGTGGAATTCTCTGCCACAGGAAACAGTTGAGGCCAGTTCATTGGCTATATTTAAGAGGGAGTTAGATATGGCCCTTGTGGCTACGGGGGTCAGGGGGTATGGAGGGAAGGTTGGGGCGGGGTTCTGAGTTGGATGATCAGCCATGATCATAATAAATGGCGGTGCAGGCTCGAAGGGCCGAATGGCCTACTCCTGCACCTATTTTCTATGTTTCTAAACTTGACTTGATTTGATTTGACAAACAATCTATGTACAGTATATAAGCTAATCTATGTATTTATATTTATTGTGTTTGGTATTGTGTTTCTTTATGCTGCATTGGATCTGGAGTAACAGTCATTTCATTCTCCTTTCCACTTGCATACTGACAATAAGTGATCTTGATTCCTGGATCTTTTTACATCATGGTATTTCCTGTTTATCCGGAAGCCCAGGGCATTAGCAGCAGAACTAAGTCTAACGTAGTCACAGAGTTACACAGACCCTTCAGCCCAGCTGGTCTATACTGACCAAGATGCCCCATTCAAGTTAAACCCATCTGCCAGCTTTGGAGGTAATGTTCCAAACCTTAGAACTATCTTTGAAAAGTTGTTACTGTTACCTACCTCTGCCACTCCCTCTGACACCTCGTTCCATATACAATATATACTTCCACTTCCTTATCCACTGCATATTTCACATTCAGGGAGTCATGTACTTGTACAACATACAGAAATGCAACATCTACGGAAATGAATAAACAGTTAATGTTTCAGGCCAAGATCCTTTATCAGGACTGTCTGTTCTACAACACTGTCCAAGTCTCTGCTGTTCAATGTGAGAGTCCTACTTTGATATGACTTTCTAAAATGCCACACATCCATTGATCAGAAAAAAACGTCATTTTCGATTCCACAGTCTACTTACTCAGCCAATCAATATCCCCGTTATTTTTGATAACCATCTTCACTGTCACCATACCATCTATTTTCTGTCATCTGCAAACTTACTAACCAGGCCTTGAAATTCTTAACCAAATCATTGATAGAGATGACAAGCAATTGAGCCTAGCATTGACCCGTGAGGCATACACTAGACTTGGGCTTCCAGACAAATATACAACTGTAAGGGGTTTCTTCTTTTACGTTACAACGTAGGCTAATAAAAATGGCTTCTTTGTTATGTTATAATTTAAATGGCTTCTTTATTATGTTATAATTGAAATGGCTTCTTTGTTATGTTAACTGCTGAGAAAGTCCTCCCACTAGCAGTTTGTTTGGATTATGTTATTGATAAGAAAGTGAACGAAACAATTGGGATAGATGTTATTCTTTCTGTGTGCCTGTAAGTTATTGGGATGTGCTGGTTTTTGGAGAGAAGGCGTGTGAGAGAGAGAGAGAGGGAGGATGGACAAGTTGCTGTGAGTTGGCTAACAGGGTCGGACCCCGAGCAGGAGTCCGAGGTCCTGGGTGTTTGGCAAGGAGAGGAGACGGAGACGGACTCGTGTGGAGCGTCTGGTCGAACACCGTTGTTGGTCCCAGGCGGCAGGTCGAGGTGGTCTGAGGGGATCACAGGGTGAAAAAGGAGGGTCCTGAGCTCCAACTGTTTGTGTACAAAGAGACTGAACTTTGATAAGTGTGGCACTTTTTATTTTCCTTTTATATTTTATCTCTATTAATTATATAGTTCCAGTAATATCTATAAACTGTAATTCATTTAATCGTATCTGGTGTATTGTCTGTTATTTGGGCGGGGTGGGGTACATCACACAGCATCCATACAAACTAATTACCCAGTTTGGTGGGGCCAAGAGCTGTTTCCTTAGATGACAGCGAGCTGAGACCCTGAGGCTTGCCAGGGGCGCTACACAACCTTCTATCATCACCCTCTGCTCTTCCATGTGATCTAACTTCTGGGGCAGCTGCCCTCATTGACTATCTTGGATATGTTAAAAAACTCCCATCAAGTTTGTAAGATGCTGACTACACCTAAGTAAACTTGTCCTTCCAATTGCATGTATATCTTATCCCTCAGAATACTCTTCAGTAATTTACCTACCACAGACATTAGGCTTACAGATCTTTAGATTCCAGATTTTTCTATGCATGCTTTCTTAAAAAAAGGCATAATGTTCACTACCCTCCAGTCCACTGGTACTTCACTTGAGGCTAAAGATGATGCAAATATCTCAGTCAAGGCTCCCACAACTTATTCTCTAGCTTCTTACCATGCGCTTGATCAGGTCTTGAGAATTGTCTATCTTTCAGCACCTTTTCACTGTAATATGGACTTTCCCAAGGCCTCCCATTTACTTTTCCTAGTTCCAAGTCTTCATGCCTTTCTCTGTTTAAGAACAGACGGCTATTCATTAAGGACCTCGATCATCTCCCGTGGCTCCACACAAGGACGTCCCATTTTGGTTTGAGCAGCCTTGTTCTCTCTCTAACTGCACTTTTTCCCCTCATTGGATTCTCCTTAATCTTCTCTGGAAAAGCTTTCTCATGCCCCCTTCTTGTCCTTCCCTTCTTGACTACATTCCTGCATCCCATACACTCCACAGGGATTCGTTTTATTACAGCTGTCTGTACCTGCTCTATGCCTGCTTGCTTCTGGATAGGGCCTCAGCATCCCTCATAATTCTGTTGTTAGCCTTACCCTTGACTCTAAGTGAAACATGCAGACCTTGAGCTATCTCACTTTTAAAAGCCCCCAGTTAACTGCTGTCCCTTTGTCCATGAGCAATGCACTACAACCAATTGTTGCAAGCTCCTGTCTGATACCCCAATTTAGAATTTGAACCTCTGGACCAGATCTATCCCTTTCCATAATTAGTTTTGAGCTGATAAAACTAAAGTCATTTCTCCCAAGGTAGCCCATTACTGTCACTTGCCCAGCCCTGTGTTCAAGAGAACTCAAGTTGTCCCCTCTCCTTAGTAGGTTTGTCTTTACGTCCCCCAATTAAACTTTTCCGAATGCAGTTAACAGCGTCCACCCCATCTAATTCCTTAAAAGTATGGTAGTTCCTGTCTACAATAGGAAAGCTAAAATTCCCTACTATGACAAGCCTATAATTCTTATTACTCTCTGCAATTTCTTTGAATATTTTCTAGATCCTGTTGACTATTTGGGGGCCTATAGAACAAAAAACAAGGTGAGCATCCCTCCTTTATTTCTCATCTCCATCCATGAAGCCTCACCAAATTATCCTTCTGTAATTTCACCTCTGACTACTGCCATGGTATTCCCCTTAATCAAAAATGTAACCCCCTCCTCTTCTTATTCTTCCTCTATTACCCTCACCCCCTAAAGCACCTCTATCCCAGAATATTAAGCAGCCAGTGCTGTACATCTCATAGCCATGTTTCCATAAATTCTATAATTTCCAGCCACAAGTAGCTGTCCAAGCCCTAAGTTCATCCATCTTACCTGTCAGATCTCTTGAAACCATAGAAACCATAGAAACCATAGAAAAACTATAGCACAGAAACAGGCCTTTTGGCACTTCTTGGCTGTGCCGAACCATTTTCTGCCTAGCCCCACTGACCTGCACACAGACCATATCCCTCCATACACCTCCCGTCCATCTATCTGTCCAATTTATTCTTAAATGTTAAAAAAGAACCCGCATTTACCACCTTGTCTGGCAGATCATTCCATACTCCCACCATTCTCTGTGTGAAGAAGCCCCCGCTAATGTTCCCTTTAAACTTTTCCCCCTTCACCCTTAACCCATGTCCTCTGGTTTTTTTTCTCCCCTTGCCTCAGTGGAAAAAGCCTGCTTGCATTCGCTCTATCTATATCCATCATAATTTTATATACCTCTATCAAATCTCCCTTCATTCTTCTATGCTCCAGGGAATAAAGTCCTAACCTATTCAACCTTTCTCTGTAACTGAGTTTCTCAAGTCCCAGCAACATCTTTGTAAACCTTCTTTGCACTCTTTCAACCTTATTTATATCCTTCCTGTAATTTGGTGACCAAAACTGAACACAATACTCCAGATTCGGCCTCACCAATGCCTTATACAACTTCATCATAACATTCCAGCTCTTATACTCAATACTTTGATTAATAAAGGCCAATGTACCAAAAGCTCTCTTTACGACCCAGATCCCTCTGTTCTACTGCACTCCTCAGTGCCTTACCCTTAACCCTGTATGTTCTACCTTGGTTTGGCCTTCTAACGTGCAATACCTCACACTTGTCTGTATTAAACTCCATCTGCCATTTTTCAGCCCATTTTTCCAGCTGGTCCAAGTCCCTCTGCAGGCTCTGAAAACCTTCCTCACTGTCTACTACACCTCCAATCTTTGTATCATCAGCAAATTTGCTGATCCAATTTACCACATTATCTTCCAATCATTAATATAGATGACAAATAACAATGGACCCAGCACTGATCCCTGTGGCATACCACTAGCCATAGGCCTCTACTCAGAGAAGCAATTCTCTACTACCACTCTTTGCCTTCTTCCATTGAGCCAATGTCTAATCCAATTTACCACCTCTCCATGTATACCTAGCGACTGAATTTTCCTAACTAACCTCGCATATGGGACCTTGTCAAAGGCCTTACCTTGTCAAAGGTCCATGTAGACAATATCCACTGCCTTCCCTTCATCCACTTTCCTGGTAACCTCCTCGAAAAACTCCAATAGATTGGTCAAACATGACCTACCACACACAAAGCCATGTTGACTCTCCCTAATAAGTCTCTGTCTATCCAAATGTTTGTAGATTCTGTCTCTTAGTACTCCCTCCAATAACTTACCTACTACCGACACTAAACTTACCAGCCTATAATTTCCCGGATTACTTTTTGATCCTTTTTTAAACAACGGACCAACATGCGCCACTCTCCAATCCTCCGGCACCTCACCTGTAGACGGCGACATTTTAAATATTTCTGCCAGGGCCCCTGCAATTTCAACACTAGTCTCCTTCAAGGTCTGAGGGAACACCCTGTCAGGTCCCGGGGATTTATCCACTTTAATTTTCTTCAAGGCAGCAAGTACCTCCTCCTTTTCAATCTGTACGGTTTCCATGATCTCACTACTTGTTTCCCTTAATTCCATAGACTTCATACCAGTTTCCTTAGTAAATACAGACGCAAAAAACCTATTTATGATCTCCCCCATTTCCTTTGGTTCTGCACATAGCCGACCACTCTGATCTTCAGGAGGACCAATTTTATCCCTTACAATCCTTTTGCTCTTAATATATCTGTAAAAGCTCTTTGGATTATCCTTCACTTTGACTGCCAAGGCAACGTCATGTCTTCTTTTAGCCCTCCTGATTTCTTTCTTAAGTATTTTCTTGCACTTCTTATACTCCTCCATCACCTTATTTACTCCCTGTTTCCTATACATGTCATACAACTCCCTCTTCTTCTTTATCAGAGTTGCAATATCCCTTGAGAACCAAGGTTCCTTATTCCTATTCACTTTGCCTTTAATCCTGACAGGAACATACATACTCAGCACTCTCAAAATTTCTCCTTTGAAGGCTTCCCACCTACCAATCACATCTTTGCCAGAGAACAACCTGTCCCAATCCATGCTTTTTAGGTCCTTTCTCATTTCTTCAAATTTGTCCTTCTTCCAGTTCAGAACCTCAACCCTACGACCAGATTTATCCTTGTCCATGATCTGAAATAGATGCAATGTAGTCCAAAGGTCTTTCCTCATTCCCTGTCATTCTTCTGCCTGTCATGTCTATTGAACTTGCTGTCATTGAGTTATTTCACTTTCCAGCCTCTTATTTAGCTCCCTGCTACTTAGGATCTCACTCCCTGCCACACTGGTTAAGGTTTTCTTAATGACAAGGTGAGTTATAGCCACTTTCTGAAAACTTAGCCAGTAAGAAAGGAATGTTAGATACTAGGCCATAGAATTTGTCCAGGGTTAATCTCTATCTCAAAACTGTTGAATTGTCTTTGCTCACATCCTTTGAAACCAAAAAGTACATCCACGGCATCTTTGAAAGTTTCAGTTATCTGAGATTGAAACCCTGCCACAACACCCTAATGTGTTTCAGAAGTGGAGATGAGGCACAGCTGGGAACATGTCTAACATGGTTACTGGATAGTAAAAGATTTAAATCATAATATTGCACTACATAGCAGGACATTTTCTCTGCTATCAACTTGAACAGGATTGAAGTGTGAAGGAATTCGGCAGGACTTGTGACTGAAAGGACAGGACTGTGTCAACAACTTGTCATTTGAGGGATGGAAAGGACTGGCAGCTCAATGTTCTGGTTTACCGATGCTTTAGGCATGACAGAGGAACAGGTAAGAGTTGTTGGTATGTTGCATTTTTTATAAGGAAGTACATAACAGATGATGTTTTAAAGGATCATCTAACGAAGCAATTTTATAGAATTTAGAAATAAGAAGAGGATGGTCACCTTTGTATGGCTACATTTTGGAACACCACCGTCATCTTGCAATCATCAGCAGGACCCTCAGGAGCAGATATGTTGGAAAATTGCATGCAGCTATGAGAGTAGTGCTAGTAGGAAATGTCAATTTTCACTGCATTGACTGAGTCTCTCACAATGCAAACAGCCTGGATGAGGCACAATTTATGTGGTGCAACCAAGACAGGTTCCTAACAGAACATATAGAGAAACCTATTTGGCATGGAGAGATTCTGAATCTCCTATTAGGGAATAAAGCAGGCCAAGTAATTAAAGTGGTAATTAGGGAGCACATTGTGATGTTCCCTTATAACCATATAACCATATAACAATTACAGCTCGGAAACAGGCCATCTCAACCCTTCTAGTTTGTGCCGAACTCTTACTCTCACTTAGTCCCACAGACCTGCACTCAGCCCATAACCCTCCATTCCTTTCCTGTCCTTATATCTATCCAATTTAACTTTAAACGACAACATCAAACCTGCCTCAACCACTTCTGCTGGAAGCTTGTTCCACAAAGCTACCACTCTCTGAGTAAAGAAGTTCCCCCTCATGTTATCCCTAAACTTTTGCCCCTTAGTTGTCATCTCACGTCCTCTTGATTGAATCTCCCCTATTCTCAATGGAAAAAGCCTCTCCACGTCAACTCTATCAATCCTCCTCATAATTTTAAACACCTCTATCAAGTCCCCCCTCAAACTTGTACACTCTAAAGAATAAAGACCTAACTTATTCAACGTTTCTCTGGAACTTAGGAGATGAAACCCTGGCAACATTTTAGTGAACCTCCTCTGTATTCTTTCAATTCTATTGGCATCTTCCCTATAATTCGGTGACCAGAACTGTACACAATACTCCAAATTTGGCCTCACCAATGCCTTGTACAATTTCAACATTACATCCCAACTCCTATACTCAATGCTCTGATTTATAAAGGCCAGTATACCAAAAGCTTTCTTCACCACCCTATCCACATGAGATTCCACCTTCAGGGAACTATGCACCATTATTCCTGGATCCCTCTGCTCTACTGCATTCTTCAATGCCCTAACATTTACCATATATGTCCTATTTTGATTAGTCCTACCAAAATGTAGCATCTCACATTTTTCAGCATTAAACTCCATCTGCCATCTTTCAGCCCACTCTTCTAACTGGTCTAAATCTCTCTGCAAGCTTTGAAAACCTACTTTATTATCCATAACGCCACCTATCTTAGTGTCATCTGCATACTTACTAATCCAATTTACCACCCCATCATCCAGATCATTAATATATAAATGACAAACAACATTGGACCCAGTACAGATCCCCGAGGAACACCGCTATACACCATCCATATAACCATATAACATATAACAATATATGTTATCCTCCAATTTGACACACAGTTATCCACCACTACTCTCTGGCGTCTCCCATCCAGCCACTGCTGAATCCATTTTACTACTTCGATATTAATGCCTAACGATTGAACCTTCCTAACTAACTTTCTGTGTGGAACCTTGTCAAAGGCCTTACTGAAGTCCATATAGACAACATCCACCTTGACTAAAGGGCTTGAGTTATAGGGAGAGGTCGGTGATGCTGGATCTTTATTGCCTGAAGCACAGGAGAATGAGTGGTGATTTCACAAGCATTTATAAAATCATATAAGGGTAGGGATAAGGTGGATGCGCATAGTTTTTCCACAGGTTTGAGGAATCCAAAATTAGAAAGCACAGGTACATGATAAGAGGGGAAATATTTTAAAAAGACCAAGGTGTGTACCTTGAATGAACTCCCAGAGGAAGTGGTTGAAGAAGATGCAATTGCAACAGTTAAGAGGCATTAGGATAGGTATATGGAGCGGAGAGGTGTGTCGGGTTATGAGCCGAATGCAGATAACTGGACCAGCAGGGAGGATGTTGTGGTTGGCATGAAGCAGTTGAGTTGAAGAGCCTGTTTCTATGCTGTATGAACCTATAGATCTGGAGTAACAATTATCAGAACTGTTCCAGAGTAACAATTATTTTGTTCTCCTTTACACTTGAGTACTGCAAATGATGTTAAACAATCTTGAACCTTGAATCTAGTGACTCAGCATGTCATCTAAAACTTGACGAACATCTATAGATGCAGAATACAGAGTATCTGTAGTGTTTGTATCATGGCCTAGCATGGCAACACCAATGCCTATCAATGGTGTTGCTTACAAATATATTGGATACATCCCAATCTCTCAAACGAAAAGCCTTTCTCACCATTGAACTCATCTACAAGAAGCACTGCCACAAAAAGCAGCATCCATCAACAAGGACCCCTGTCATCCAGAATGTTTTTTTTTGCCGATGCTGTCAGGAAGGAGGTACACCACAAGTTTCAAGAACAGTTATTATCCTTTAACCATCAGACTCCTGAATCAGCATGGATAATTTCACTCACCTCAACTCTGAACTGATTCCACAAACTATATATTCACTTTCAAGGACTCTACAACCCATTCTCAATATTATTTATTATTTATTTATTCATTATTATTACAACTTTTTTTTTTGTATTTTCATAGTTTATCTTCTTTTGTGTGTAGTTTTTCATTGATTCTATTATCTTACTTTGTATCTACTGTGAATGCCTGCAAGAAATTTAACATCAGGGTAGTACATGGTGACAATGCTTACTTTATTAGGTACACCTGCACACCTGCAAATATATAAACAGCCAACTACGTGGCAGCAACTCAGCCCATAAAAGTATGCAGACATGGTCAAGGGGCTCACTTGTTTTCAGACCAAACATCTGGATGGGATCTAAGTGACTTTGACTATGGAGTGATCATTGGTGCCAGTTTGAGTATCTTAGAAATTGCCGATTTCCTGTGATTTTCACAAACAATCTCCAGTGAGTGGCAGTTCTGTGGGTGAAAATGCCTTGTTAATGAGAGAGGTCAGAGGAGAATGGTCATACTGGTTCAAGCTGACAGGAAGGTGACAGCAACTCAAATAACCACCTCTTACAACAGCAAGACCACCTCTGAATGCACTACACATGTTAATGAGAGGCCAGAGGAAAACAACCAGACTAGTTCAACTTTGAACTTTGATTGTAATTGCAAACAGAAAAAAATGATGGAAATGGATAGCATGTTTCTCAGCATATTTAGATTATGAGAACACTCAGTCCTCCTTTATTGTCATTTAGAAATGCATACATGCATTATGAAATGATACAATGTTTCTTCGGCGTGATATCACAGAAGACCAAAGACTAACACTGACAAAACCACATATTTATAACATATAGTTACAGCAGTGCAAAGCAATACCATAATTTGATGAAGAACAGTCCATAGGCACAGTAAAAAAAAATAGTCTCAAAGCCCCCGAGTCGATCGACTCCGGAGTCCCCGGTAGTGGCGGCAAAAGGGAGAAGCTCCCTGCCATAAACCTCCAGGCACCGTCAACTTGCCGATACCTTGGAAGCAGCCGACCACAGCCGACCCTGAGTCCCACCGTCCGAAAACTCCGAGCTTCCGAGCAGCCTGTCCGATACAGCCTCCTGAGCGCTGTCCTCTGCCGAGCGCCTTCGACCTCTCCCCGGCCGCTGAAACATGCAAAGCTGAGGATTTCGAGGCCTTCAGCTCCACAGATTCTGGTTACCACACGGTAGCAGCGGTAGCAAAGCAGACATTTCAGAAGTTTTCCAGATGTTCCGCTATGCACTCACGTCTGCCTCCATCAAATCAGAATTGTGCACAGTCCCCTACTTGACAGATAACAGATATTCATCACCGGAGAGGCCGCGCGCACTGCTGTCGCGCCACCATCTTCTCCCAGACATATTAATCGTTCAGATGAAAAGCTCCCTGCCCAAATATTAACCAATCAACTTGTTTCAGAAACTGTTTCAGCCCTGGTAATTTTCCAGTGTTTTCTGCTGTTATAATAACTTACTAACATTCTCATTACTTTTTTCCACCTCTGTTCTCCTGAAATAGAACATGTAATTGTTTCATGGCAGCCTACAAAACATACGTAAGGTTCCATCAATTCAAACTGACCCATCTGCAAGTAAGAAAATTCACTCTAACATATTTGCGAAAAAAAACAGAATCATTCTTGGGTTTTCCTTCAACCAAGTCTTCTCAACTTGTTCACCAAACCAGGCGAAGGTCTGAAATGTGGCAAGAATCTCAACAGCTACCAAATACTTGTAAAATCTGTTTTCATAGAAAATATTAATAAAATAATTAACATGTAGAATTAACATGAAGAATTCTTAATGAGGGCTCTTTTAATACTCACTGGCCTCTACTTCCCTACTAATCTGCTGCAACGCTTCCTATTGATTTCTGAAAATGTTGTTGCATTTACTCTTCATTGATTATAAGAAACTAACGAATAAAATTTGGCAATGGCCCATGGTTTTAACAAACATATAATTTGCTTTGTCATGGATTTTGCACAAAAAATCTGCCATCTAAGGTCAAAATTGAACTCCCCAGATGCCATTCACTTAAAGATAATGTTTTTCTATCCGGCCTTAGAATATTATTTTATATAGCCTTTACTTAATGGTACTGTAATGATCATCTTCTTTAAAGTGCTTTGAAAATTCCACTTATTGGCCTCAATTTCAATTAGTTATCTACCTAGTTCTTTTTAAAGAAATTAAAATACGTTGTCTTTTTCAGGAGTGTGTCTTGCATATCAGCCAAGACTCAAACAGCCTCCAACAACCAAGTCCAGCTCCTGCCCTTCACGTGTGGCTTAGTTACCAAGCCTGGTGGAACCAGTTCTATTGACAGGAGAGGGGCAAAAGTGGATTACTGGCACCTTTAAACCAGTCTCTTCGGGCAGATGGACCTCATCGGCTGTGGTTGGTGAAGGAAATCTCTGATCTCAAGCCTCTGTTACTTTGCGGCTATACCCACTCATGGGAAAGGCTTCGGGAGTATATCCCAAGGAAAAATCCGGAGCTGGAGCCCCTAAGGCAGACTTACATTGAATTAAACTGGCAACTCATGGTGCAAAACTGTATTGGTCTCTGCTGTTTCTTTGAGTTAATCAGATGTGTAGAGAGTGCAAGCCTATCCTATCCACACACCTGTCCAAATTGTCTACCTGTGCTAAATTTTTTTATATTTATCATGTATTGCATTGTACTGCTGCTGTAAAGTTAACAAATTTCACGACATATGCCGGTGATATTAAATCTGATTCTGATTCTGATTTCTTTTGCTCATATCACACTAAACCAATTCCATACATAGAGTGTCTTTTAAATGTTGTTAAAATTGTTTCAGGTACATTCTCTGGCAGTTTTTCTTTTCATATTTGTACCACCCTCTGCATAAAAAAGTTGCTTGATCTCCATCAGCATAGGTGCACCACAGGGCTGTGTGCTTAGCCCCCTTACACCTATGACAGTGGCTAAGCACAGCTCCAATACAGTATTCAAGTTTGTTGATGACACCACTGTTGTGGGTCAAGTTAAAGGTGGTGATGAATCAGCATACAGGAGGGGGATTGCAAACTTGGCTGAGTGGTATAATAACAACAACTCAATGTCAGCAGGACCAAGGAACTGATTGTAGACTTCAGGAGGAGGAAACCAAAGGCCCCAGAGCCAGTCCTCATTGGAGGATCAGAGGTGGAGAGTGTCAGCAACTCCAGATTCCTGGGTGTTCCTATCTCAGAGGATCTGTCCCGGACCCCGCACAGAAATTGAGTTTATATTTAATCTATGTTTCTTTTGAGAATGTTGCTTGAATGATGGTTCCTTAAGGTTGTTATAGTCAGGGGTGGTAATGGGGACAGGATCCCACTACTTATTTAATGTTCCCAGTGGCGTGTCTCAGATAGGCTTTGACAACCAAGTCCAGCTGCTGGCCTTCACGTGTGGATTAGCTACTAAGCCTGGAAAAACCATTTCTACTGACAGTAGAAGAGGTAAAGGTGGGTTACTGGTTGCTTCAGGCAGGTGGGACTCGTCAGCCATGGTTGGCAGCTCCTCGAGGAGAAGGAGAACTCTGATCTCAAACCTCCGCTGCTTTGCGGCTATACCCATTCATGGGGAAGACTTTAGGAGTAAACCCTGAGGGAAAAATCCAGAGCAGAAGTCCTTAAAGCAGTCCTACATTGAGTTCAACACTGAATGGCAACTCCTGCAATGCTGATCGTACCAAACTGTATCGGTTTTTGCCATTCCTTGGGTTCATCAAATGCGTGGAGAGGGGGAGATTGCTACATGGTCAACAAGTTACTCTCTGCCCAGGCTTGCTTATTGAGACAGCTAGGACACAATATCCATGATCAATTTTGACTGATGGACGCCCTCACTTCACTCACTGCCTGTGATGCTGCTTCAAGTCAGTTTTTCATTGCATTTGTTCATATGACAATAAGAACTAATTTGACTTTAATGTGTTGTGAGCATGAGCACCATGCAAGTTGAAATTAACTCAAATGAACTAACAACTCAAAACTGGGCATTTACAAGACACTTGGGATCTTCAGTAAGAGAAGAACATCCCCCCAGCAGACTGTAAACCTCAAGACTTTGCATATCCATCAGGTCAGCAATCCAGTGCATAGTAGAGTGTGTCAAAAACAACACTGAGCTTATCTAAAAATGAGATCTAAGGCAAAGGGAACACAGAGAATTGTTTCTTAACAGCAGAAGCTATGTACTAATGAGAGCCAAGTGATTCCACAATAAATTATTGAAATTAAAAGCCTGCAGTTAGAACAGGGAATGAAGAACGGCACCACATGCTGTAGGCTCTTTGGTCCACGATGTTCTACCACCTACTCCAAGATCAATTTAACACTTCCTGCACAGAGCCCTCCATATTTCTTTTATTCATATGCCTGCCTGACTCTCTTAAATCCCCCTATAGTATCTGTTTCTACCACCAACCTTTGGCAGTGAGTTCCACGCACTCACCACTCTCTGTGTAAAAGAATTATTTCTGATATCCCCCCTATACTTTCCTCCAGTCAGTGTAATATTATGTCATCCCATATTAGCCATTGTTGCCCTGGGAAAAAGATGCTGTCTGTCCACATGATCTATCATCTTATCATTTTGTACAAATCTATCAAGTCACCTCCTTTTGTCCTCTGCTTCACAGAGAAAAACCCTAGCTCACTCAGCCTTTCCTCATAAAACACACTCTCTTAATCAGGCAGTATCTTGGTAAATCTTCCCTCCACCATCTCTAAAGCTTTCATACTCTTCCTATAACGAGTCAACAAGAAATGAACACAATACTCCAAGTGGAACTATCCAGAATTTCAAAGAGCTGATGGCTCTTGATTGCAATTCCCTGACTAAAAGAGCATACACCTTTCTAACCACCCTATCAACTTTCATGGCAACTTTAAGGGATCAATGGGCCTGCACTCCAAGATCCCCCCATTCTTCCACACTGCTGGAAATCCTGTCACTAACCCTATATTCTGCCTTCAAATTCAACCTTCCAAAGTATATCACTTCACACTTTACCAGACTGAACCCATCTGCCACTCCTCAGCACAGCACAGTCTCCTATCATTGTCCCGTTAAAAACTACAACAACCTTCTAAACTAATCACAACACCACCAACCTTTGCATCATTTACAAACTTATTAAACCACCATTCTGCATCAACATCTAAGTCATTGATAAAAATCGCAAAGGGCAAGGGTCCAAGAATAGTTCTCTGGTGACCATCCTCCAGACAGAGTATGCTCCATCTACCAGCACCCTCTGCCTATGGTATGCAAGCCAATTCTGAATCCATACCATCAAGTTCTCCTGGATCTCTTACCTCCAGACTTTCTACCATGGGAAACCTTATCAAACACATTACTAAAATCCATCTTAAAGTTCAAAGTACATTTATAGCACATATATATACAACCTGGAGATTCATTTTCTTGTAGGCATACTCAATAAATCCAAAATATAATAGAATAGAATAATAAACGTAATAGAAGCAATTAAAAGGTCAAGGCAGAGCTCAGTTAGGACAGACTGGAGAACTCATCTAATGTGACTTTATAGGTAGAACTCAGGAATAAGAAAGGTCTGACCATGTTAATGGGGCTATTTTACAGACCGCTAAACAGTCCACAGGATTTAGAGGAACAAATCTGTCGAGAGACCGCAGACTGTTGCAAGAAATATAAGACCATAAGACATAGGAGCAGAATTAGGCCATTCAGCCCATCGAGTTGGCTCCACCATTCTATCATGGCTGATCCCAGATCCCACTGAACCCCATATATCTGCCTTCTATATCCTTTGATGACCTGAACGATCAGGAAACTATCAACTTCCACTTTAAGTATATCCACGGACTTGGTCTCCACCGCAGTCTGTGGCAGAGCATTCCACAGATTCACCATTCCCTGGCTAAAAAAAAATTCTCCCTACCTCTGTTCCAAAAGGATCAGTTTTGAGGCTGTGACCTCAGGTTCTGTATGCCCTCACCACAGGAAACATCCTCTCCACATCTACCATATATATCAAGTCCTTTCAACATTCGGTAGGCTTCAATGCGATCCTCCCACATTCTTCTAAATTCCAGTGAGTACAGGCTCACAGCTGCCAAATGCTCCTCATATGTTAACCTCTTCATTCTGGGAATCATCCTTCTGAACCTCCTCTGGACTCTGTCCAATGAAAACACATCATTTCTGAGATATTGGGCCTAAAAGAGATGGTGCTCGGTACTCGGTGTCGGAGAGCTGATCGGAGGCTTGAAGTTCTCGGACGACTCAGAGTCGGAATGTGGTGGGGCATGGCAGGGAGAGTTTTCTTCCTTCTCCCGACTAGATGAGATGTGGGACATTCGAGAGACTTTAAACTTTTTACTGTGCCATGATCTGTTCTTCATCAACTTATAGTATTGCTGCACTATTGTAACTATATGTTATAATTATGCGGTTTTGTTAGTTTCTTCAGTCTTGGTCTGTCTTGTGTTTTTGTGATATCACACCGGAGGAATAATGTATCATTTCTTAATGCATGCATTACTAAATGACAATAAAAAGAGGACTGCGTGTCCTCATAATCTAAAAAATCTAAACCTAAAACTGATAAATTCTTGCTTTTTAGATTCTATTCCTTTTGAAATAAATGCCAAGGTTGCATTTGCCTTCTTTACCACAGACTCAACCTGTAAATTAGCCTTCTGGGAGCCTTGCATGAGGATTCCTAAGTTCTTTTGCACCTCTGATGCTTGAATCTTCTCCTCATTTCGATAATAGTCTGCACTACGTATTGCTCTTTTTATCAAAATGCATTACATACATTACCCAACACTGTATACAATCTACCACATTTTTGTCCATTCTTCCAACTTCTTAATCTTGCTGCAATTGCATTGCTTCCTCAGCACTACATACCCCTCCACCTATCTTCATATCATCTGCAAACTTTGCCACAAAGACATCAATTTCATTATCCAAATCATTGACAAGCAATTTGAAAAATAGTGGTCCCAATACTGACCACTGAGGAACACCACTAGTCACTGGCAGCCAAATGAAAAAGGCCCCCTTTATTCCCACTCACTGCCTCCCAGCTGTCAGCCATTCCTCTATCCATGCCAATATCATTTCCTGTAACACCTCTGGGTTTAATCTTGTTAAGTAGCCTCATGTGTGGCCCCCTTTCAAATGCCTTCTGAAAATCCAAGTAAATGACATCCAATGCCTCTCCTTTGTCAACCCGGCTTGGTACTTCCTCAAAGAACTCTAACAGATTTGTCAGGCAAGATTTCCCCTTTACAAAAATCATGCTGACTTTCATTTATTTTATTATTAGTCTCCAAACACCTGAAACCTCATTGTTAATAATCGACTCCGACCAGGACCATGCCAGAGTCAAGTGATTCTTGAAAGTTCATGACCAATGCATTTGTTATCTCTTCTGCAACTTCTCTCAGGATTCTGGGATGTAGTCCACCTGGTCCAGGTGACTTATCCACCTTAAGACCTTTCAGTTTGCCCAGCACTATTTCCTTTGTAATAGCAATGGCACTCACTCCTGCTCCCTGATACTGACAGACTCTGGCACACTGCTAGTGTTTTCCACAGTGAAGACTGATTAATTTGCCATTTCATTAAGTTTATTTACCATTTCTTTGTCCCCCATTACTACCTCAGAAGCATCATTTTCCAGTGGTCCAATATCAATTCTCATCTCTCTTTTATATTATTGGCTAGTTTGCCCTATGTTTCATCTTTTCCCTTCTTATAGCTTTTTTAGTTGCTTTTTGTTGGATTTTAAAAGCTTCCCAATCTTCCATCTCCCCACTCACTTTTGCTACCTTGTATGCTCTTTCCTTGGCTTTTATGCTTTCCATGTCATCCATGGTTGCCTACCCCCGTCATTTGAGAAGTTCTTCTTCCGTGGAAGCTATTTGCGCCTTGTGAACTATTCCACAGAAACTTCAGCCATCTCTGCTTTGACATTATCCCCACCCGTATCCTCCTTTCAACCACCTGGACAAGCTCCTTTCTCATGCCTCTGTAATTTCCTTTATTCCATTGCGATATTGATACATGTGACTAACGCTTTTCCCTCTCAAATTGCAGTATGAATTCAATCACGTTATGATCACTGCCTCCTAAGGGTTCCTTTGCATTAAGCTCCCTAATAATATCTGGGTTATTACACAACGCCCAATCTAAGATAGCAATTCCCCAAGTAGACGCAAGCACAAGCTGCACTCTAAAACGCTATATTATAGGCATTTAGCAAATTCTCTCGCCTGCAATCCGACGCCAACCTGATTTTCCAATCCCCTTGTATATTGAAGTCTCCCACTACAATTGTGTCTTTACCCTTATTACATGCCTTTTTGAGCTCCCTTTGGAATCTCAATCCCACATCTTGGCTACTGTTTGGAGGTCCATGTATGATTCTTATAATGACTTATTTTACCTTTGCAGTTTCTTAACTCCACCCGTAAAAATTCAACAACCTCTGACCCTATGTCACCTCTTTCTAGAGATGTAATTCCATCTTTTACCAACAGAACCACATCACCACCTATCCCTTCTTGCCTGTCCTTTCAATACAAAGTATATCCTTTGATGTTAAGCTCCCAACTATGGCCTCCTTTCAGCCATGACTTAGTGATGCCCACAATATCATACTAACTAATCTCTAACTGTGCCACAAGTTCATCCACCTTATTCCAAATGCTACGGGCATTTAAATACAGCACCTTCAATCCTGTATTCTTCGCCCTTTTGAATTTTGCCTCTGTGGTACTATTTAACTCTTTGCTCTGTCTGTGTTTGTACCCAATCATTGACTTGTCCTTCTTTACATTTGTGTTACACACATCATCTACTTGTAAAGCTGCTGGCTCATGCTTAGCTCTGTCATACTGGTTCTCATCCCTCTATAAGGTTGTTATGAGAGATGATTTTAACTTCCCACATATTGAGTGGGAATACCATTCTGTAAAAGGACTAGATGGGGTACAGCTTGTCAAATGTGTTCAGGAAAGTTTCAGTACATAGAAGTTTGAATGAGATAGTGTTCGATACTTGATCTCCTATTAGGGAATGAGACACAGGAGGTGACAGAGTTTGTGTTGGGAAACACTTTGCATCTATTGACCATAATGCCATTAATTTCAAAGTAAAAATGGAAAAAGATAGGTCTGGTCCATGGGCTGGGTTTCTAAATTGGAGAAAAATCAATTTTGATCATAGCGGAAAGGATCAGGAAAGTGTGGATTGGGATAGGCTGTTTTCTGACAAAGATGTACTTGGTAAGAGGGAGGCCTTCAATAGTGAAATTTTGAGAGTACAAAACTTGTATGTATCTTGGTTTTCAGCAGACATTGAGGCTGTGGTTAAGAAAAGAAAAGGAGGTACATAGCAGGTATGGGCAGGTAGGAACAAATGAGGAGATTATGGAGTACAAGAAATGTAAGATAACACTTAAGAAAGAAAGCAGCGGGGCTAAAAGAAGGCATGAAGTTGCCCTAGCAAACAAGGTTAAAGCGAATCTTAAGGGATTCTACACAAACAGTATGTTAAGAGCAAGAGGATTGCAAGGAACAAAACTGGTCCTTTGGAAGATCAGAATATTGAAGCTATGCATGGAGCCAAAAGAGATGAGGGAGATCTTAAATGGATTTTTTGTATTTGTGTTTACTCAAGACACTGAGGTAAAGCAGCAATAATGTATGGGTCCTATTCAGATTACAGAGGAGGAGGTGGTTGCTATCCTGAGGTAAATTAGGGTGGATGAATCCCAAGGCTTGACAAGGCCTTCTCCCCAGATCCTCTGGGAGGTTAGTGCAGAAATCACCGTAAGTGACAGGAGAGGTGCCAGAGGTTTGGAGGATAGGTTAGGTTTTTCTGCAGTTTAAAAAAGGCTGTAAAAATAATCCAGCAAATTATAGTTTGATGAGCCTGACATCAGTAGTGGGAAAGTGACATAGAAACATAGAAACCCTACAGCACAATACAGGCCCTTCAGATCACAACGTTGTGCTGAACATGTCCTTATCTTAGAAATTACCTCTATTTTTCTGAACTCCATGTACCTGTCCAGGAGTCTCTTAAAAGACCCAATCGTATCCGCCTCTAGGGACCAGATATATGAGCATTTGGTTGGACGTGGACTGATTACGGATAGCAAATATGGCTTTGTACATGGTAGGTCATGTCTGACCAATCTTACAAAGTTTTTCTGAGAAAGTTACCAGGAGAACTGATGAAGGCAAGACAGTGAATGTTGTCTATAGAGACTTTAGTAAAGCCTTTCACAAAGTCCTGCATGGGAGGTTGGTCAAGAAGGTTTAGTCACTTGGCAGACAAGATGAAGTACTAAATTGGATTAGACATTGGCATTGTGGAAAATGCCAGAGAGCGGTAGTAGATGGCTGTCTCTCTGACTGGAGGCCTGTGTCTAGCGGAGTGCCACAGGGATCGGTGCTGGGCCTGTTGTTGTTTGTCGTCTATATCAACGATCTGAATGGTAATGTCGTCATTGACAGAAAAAGAATCTCAGGGGCTGTATGTGGTGACGTGTATGCACCTGATAATAAATTCTACTTTGAACTTTGTTTAACTGGATCAGCAACTTTGTGAATGTCACCAAGGTTGGGGTGTAGTGGACAGCAAGGAAGACTATCAGAGCTTCCTGACCAGCTGAAAAAATGGGTTTACACTATTTACACTATTTGGTCTTACAATTATTTATTTTAACTGTAACAATGTATCTCCTACTATTTGTATTATTGCTATGTTATGTTTTCATTCTATGAAATTAATAAAAAGTTTGAAAAAAAAGATTGAAAATTAATAGAAAGATTGAAAAAGAAAGAAAAAATGGGTTGAAAAATGGCAGATGGAATTTAATATAGGCAAGTGCAAGGTGCAGCACTTCAGTAGGACCAACCAGGGTAGGTCTTACACACTGAACGATAAAGCACTGAGGAGTGCTGTAGAACAAGGGATTTGGGAATACAGATCCATAATTCATTGAAATTGGCAGCACAGGTAGATAGGGTCATAAAGAGAACTTTCAGCACGTTGGCTTTCATAAATCAAACTACTAAGTGCCGGAGATGAGATGTTATGTTGAAGTTGTATAAGACATCAGTGATGCCCAATTCGGAGTATTGTGTGCAGTCTTGATCATCTGCCTACAGGAAAGATGTCAATAAGATTAATAGAGTACAGAGAAAATTTACAAGGATGTTGCATGCATGACAGAACAGGTGGGGAATTCTCTTTCTCCTGCTAAACCTGCTCCTTTGCCTGGTTAGTCACTCCTCCTCGTTCTGTCCCTGGTCTAGTTTTCCCAGTAGTTCACACGCTTTGCCCTCCCATTCTACCATTTCCACACCCCAACAGTAAAACAATCACTCAATTGGCTAATCAAAACAATCCCTTCAGTTAATGTGCTCTAAGGATTCCAGACATAGGCATTCTAAACAGTTTCATTTAATTTCACTCACACATTACATTGATTTGTAGAAAGCAGAACTGCCCCAAATGACCCAAGGGGCATTTTGGGGTGTCCTAATGTAATGCCCTATAATAACGGTTAGCGGGAGCAGGTGTACCACACCCTACACAGGCAACACCACTGGTGGTGAGGCTTCATTCTTTTATATTCATCTGAGCAGGTGGCCACTGATCTGTGGGTTTAACTGAGGCATTTGTTGTGGAACAAAACTGTAGCATGTTAGATTCACTGTTTAAAATGTTCCAATTCTGCATCTGAAATAATTATGGTCAGGTCATGTGATTATCCCCTTCCCCTCAGACCAACAGCAGAACTTGCTGGTCTTTCTAGGCCAGGCAGAGGAAGATTTGAATGCTCAGTTTGGCTTTACTAGAGAGGTGTTGAGGATGGAGTTGACGGTTGATGAGGAGTGGATGATTTATATCGAAAAGTTAAAGACAAACTGTGTCGTAGATAAAGTCTCCGTACATTCGTAAATTTTTGTACATAATTTTTTTTTCACTTGTCTACTTGTAATACGTGGCAGTAAATAAAATCCCTTGCACTAATGTGTTGTTGTTGCTGATCTTCTGTGTTTTTTTTTCCAACAGGTAACCCTGTTGGGCACTCTTACCCACACCTGATAGCAGGGTGGGACACTGGGATGTGAGTTTCTGTGTTATGGGGTAAGATTGATTCGGTTAGGATTCTATTCCTTGGAACCTAGAAGATTAAGGGTAGATGATAGAGGTATACAAAATTGTGAGGTGTATAGATTGGTAAAGGCAAGCAGGCTGAGGTTGGGTGGGACTACAAATAGAGGTTCTGGGTTTAGGGTGAAAGGTGAAAAGCTTAAGGGGAACATGAGGGGAAACTTCTTCACTCAGAGGGTTGTGAGAGTGGGGAATGAGCTGCTAGCACAAGTGGTGCATGTGAGCTCAATTTCAATGTTTAAGAAAAGCTTGGATAGGCACATAAGATGGCAGGGGTATGGATGGCTATGGTAAAAGGGCTTTCTGTAAAAAGGCTGGATGGTTTGGAGTTTGTCAAATGTGTGCAAGATAGTTTTTTGGAACAATACATAGAGGGACCAACTAGAGAAGGGGCAGTGTTGGATCTCCTGTTAGGAAATGAGATAGGGCAGGTGACGGAGGTATGTGTTGGGGAGCACTTCGGGTCCAGTGATCACAATACCATTAGTTTCAATATAATTATGGAGAAGGATAGGACTGGACCTAAGATTGAGATTTTTGATTGGAGAAAGGCTAACTTTGAGGAGATGCGAAAGGATTTAGAAGGAGTGGATTGGGACAATTTGTTTTATGGGAAGGATGTAATAGAGAAATGGAGGTCATTTAAAGGTGAAATTTTAGGGTACAGGATCTTTATGTTCCTGTTAGGGTGAAAGGAAAGGTTAAAAGTTTGAGAAAGCCATGGTTTTCAACGGATATTGGAAACTTGGTTTGGAAAAAGAGAGGGATCTTTAATAAATATAGGCAGCTTGGAGTTAATAAGGTGCTCGAGGAATATAAAGAATGTAAAAAGAATCTTCAGAAAGAAATTAGGAAAGCTAAGAGAAGATACGAGGCTGCTTTGACAAGTAAGGTGAAAATAAATCCAAAGGGTTTCTCCAGTTATGTTAATAGCAGAAGGATAGTGAGGGGTAAAATTGGTCCCTTAGAGAATCAGAGTGGACAGCTATGTGCAGAGCCAAATGAGATGGGGGAGATTTTGAACAATTTCTTTTCTTCTGTATTCACTAGGGAGAAGGATATTGAATTGTGTAAGGTAAAGGAAACAAGAAGGGTAGTTATGGAAAGTATGACAATTAAAGAAGAAGAAGTACAGGCGCATTTAAGGAATATAAAAGTGGATAAGTCACCGGGTCCGGACAAGATATTCCCTAGGACCTTGAGGGAAGTTAGTGTGGAAATAGCAGGGGCTCTGACAGAAATATTTCAAACGTCATTAGAAAGGGGGATGGTGCCAGAGGATTGGCGTATTATTCATGTGGTTCCCTTGTTTAAAAAGGGTTCGAAAAGTAAACCTGGCAATTATCAGCCTGTGAATTTGATGTCAGTGGTGGGTAAATTGATGGAAAGTATTCTTAGAGATGTTATATATAATTATCTGGATAGACAGGGTCTGATTAGGAACAGTCAACATAGATTTATGCGTGAAGGTCATGCTTGACAAACCTAATTGATTTTTTTATGAGGTTACTAAAAAGTTGCTGAGGGTAAAGTGGTGGATGTTGTCTATATGGACTTCAGTAAGGCCTTTGATAAGGTTCCACATGGAAGGTTAGTTAGGAAGGTTCAATCGTTAGGCATTAATATCGAAGTAGTAAGATGGATTCAGCAGTGGCTAGATGGGAGATGCCAGAGAGTAGTGGTGGATAACTGTGTGTCAGATTGGAGGACAGTGTGTAGCGGTGTGCCTCAGGGATCTGTACTGGATCCATTGTTGCTTGTCAAATATATTAATGATCTGGATGATGGGGTGGTAAATTGGATTAGTAAGTATGCTGATGATACTAAGATAGGTGGCGTTGTGGATGATGAAGTAGGTTTTCAAAGCTTGCAGAGAGATTTAGGACAGTTAGAAGAGTGGGCTGAAAGATGGCAGATTGATTTTAATGCTGAAAAATGTGAGGTGCTATATTTTGGTAGGACTAATCAAAATAGTACATGGTAAATGGTAGGGCATTGAAGAATGCAGTAGAACAGAGGGATCTAGGAATAATGGTGCATAGTTCCCTGAAGGTGGAATCTCATGTGGATAGGGTGGTGAAGTAAGCTTTTGGCATGCTGGCCTTTATTAATCAGAGTATTGAGTATAGGAGTTGGGATGTAATATTGAAATTATATAAGGCATTGGTAAGGCCAAATTTAGAGTATTGTGTACAGTTCTGGTCACCGAATTATAGGAAAGATATCAATAAGATTAAGACAGTACAGGGGAGGTTTACTAAAATTTTGCCTGGGTTTCATCTCCTAAGTTACAGAGAAAGGTTGAAGAGATTAGGTCTTTATTCTTTGGAGTGTAGAAGGTTGAGGGGGGACTTGATAGAGGTGTTTAAAATTATGAGGGGGATAGATAGAGTTGATGTGGATAGGCTTTTTCCATTGAGAATGGGGGAGATTCAAACAAGAGGACATGAGTTGAGAGTTAAAGGACAAAAGTTTAGGGGTAACATGAGGGGGAACTTCTTTACTCAGAGAGTGGTGGCTGTGTGGAACGAGCTTCTAGCAGAAGTGGTTGAGGCAGGGTCGATGTTGTTGTTTAAAGTTAAAATAGATAGGTATATGGACAGGAAAGGAATGGAGGGTTATGGGCTGAGTGCAGGTCGGTGGGACTAGGTGAGAGTAAGAGTTCGACATGGATTAGAAGGGCTGAGATGGCCTGTTTCCGTGCTGTAATTGTTATATGGTTATATGGTTATATATCTTCCTTAAACACAGGAACATCTGCCATTCTCTAACCGTCTGGTACTGCTCCAGTGGCCATTGAGGATACAAAGGTTATTGGTAAAGGTACAACAATCTCTTCCATTACATCCTGTAGTAGCCTGGGGTATATCTCCTCTGGCCCAGGGGACTTACCTATATCAATGTTCTTCCAAGATTGCAGCATATCTTCTTCTTTCTGAATGTTGACATAAGACCATAAGACATAGAAGCAGAATTAGGCCATTTGGCCCATTAAGTCTGCTCCATCATTCAATCATGGCTGATTCTTTTTCCTCTCCTCAGTCTCATTCCCTAACAATCTCCCCGTAACCTTTGATGCCATGAGCAATCAAGCACCTATCAGTCTCTGCCCTAAATGCCCAACAATCTGGCATCCACAACCTAATCTGAAACTCTGAAAGGTTTCAGTGAGATCCACCCTCATCCTTCTAAATTCCAGTGAGTACAGACCCAGAGCCCTCAAATGTTCCTCATATGATAACCCTTACGTTCCTGGAATCTTCTTTGTGAACCTCCTTTGAACCCTCTAATACCAGCACATCTTTTCTTAGATCAAGAGCCCAAAACTGTTCACAATACTCAAGGTGAGTCCTCACCAATATCTTATAAAGCCTCAGTTCTTGTAATCTAGACCTCCTAAAGTGAAGACCTTCATTGTATTTGCCTTTCTCATCACCAACTCTACCTGCAAGTTAACCTTCAGGGTGTGCTGCATGATGACTCCCAAGTGCCTTTGCATCTCAGATTTTTGGATTTTCTCCCTGTTTAGAAAATAGCCTGCACATTTACTTCTACTACCAAAGTGCATAACCATGCATTTTCCAGCATTGTATTTCATTTGCCACTTTCTTGCCCATTCTCCTCATCTGCCTAAGTCCTTCTGCAGCCTACCTGTTTTTTCAACACTACCTGCCCTTCCACCAATCATTGTACCATCTGCAAATTTGGCAACAAAGCCATCTATTCAAACATTTAAATCATTGATATGCAGCAGAAAAAGAAGTGGTCCCAACACTGACCCCTGCTGAACACCTCTAGTTGTTGGCAGTCAACCAGAAAAGGATCCTTTTATTCCTATTCATTGCCTCTTACCAATTAGCCATGCTCTAACCATGCCAGTACCATTCCTGTAATACCATTGGGTCTTAACTTGGTAAGCAGCTTCATGTGTGGCACCTTGTCAAAGGCCTTCTGAAAGTCCAAATATACAACATCCATTGTATCTCCTTTCTATCCTACGTGTAATCTCCTCAAAGAATTCCAACAAGTTCATCAGGCAAAATTTTCCCTGAAGGAAACCATGCTGACTTTGTCCTATCTTGTCCCATGTCACCAAGTGCTCCATAACCTCATCCTTAACAATTGACTCCAACGTCTTCCCAACCACTGAGGTCAGGCAAACCAGTCTATAATTTCCTTTCTGTTGCCTTCCTCCTTTCTTAAAGTGTGAAATGACATTTGCATTTTTCCAGACCTCTGGCAACATGCCAGAGTCCAGCACATGTTCCAGCACATTAGCCTGTTCTACATTGTGGTCAACTTCATCAATCTCTCTCTCTCCAATGAATACTGAAGCAACCTATTGATTATGGACCTCCCCTACCTCCTCTGACTCCAGGAATGTTTCCTTTTCTATCCCTTATTGGACTTATCCTCACTCTAGACATCCTCCTGTTCTTCCTAAATCTTAAGTATGCTGCCTTCTTCTTATTGATCAGATGTTCCAGATCTTTTATCAAGCATGGTTCTTTCACCCTACCACCCTTTCTGTTCTGTAATTGGATAAACCTATCCAGAACCCTATGCAAGTGCTCCTGAATCAACCCCCACATTTCTGTTGTGCATTTGCTCTAAATTTATGTTCCCAAGTTCATAGAAACATAGAAAATAGGTGCAGGAGTAGGCCATTCAGCCCTTCGAGCCTGCACCGCCATTTATTATGATCATGGCTGATCATCCAACTCAGAACCCTGCACCAGCCTTCCCTCCATACCCCCGCTCCCCGTAGCCACAAGGGCCATATCTAACTCCCTCTTAAATATAGCTAATGAACTGGCCTCAACTGTTTCCTGTGGCAGAGAATTCCACAGATTCACCACTCTCTGTGTGAAGAAGTTTTTCCTAATCTCGGTCCTAAAAGGCTTCCCCTTTATCCTCAAACTGTGACCCCTTGTTCTGGACTTCCTCAACATCGGGAACAATCTTCCTGCATCTAGCCTGTCCAATCCCTTTAGGATTTTATACGTTTCAATCAGATCCCCCCTCAATCTTCTAAATTCCAACGAGTACAAGCCCAGTTCATCCAGTCTTTCATCATATGAAAGTCCTGCCATTCCTTCCTAATAGCATCATAATTCAGTTAATTAGATGTCCATACAGTCTGCTCCTATCCCCATCCAAGGTTTTTCTAAAGGCCAGGGAGTTGTGGTCATTGACTCTGAAATACTCACCCGCGGGGAGATCTGTTACCTGACCAGTTTCATTGACCAGTATGCCCTCTCCTCTTGTCAGCCTGTTCACATATTTTATCAGGAATCCATCCTGGACCCAGGTAATAAATTCTGCTGCCTCTAAACTATTTGCACTATGGAGGTGCCAATCAATATTAGGGAAGTTGAAGGCACCCTTAACACAGTCCCGTTATTTGTGCACCATTCCATAATCTGCCTCCCAATCTCCTGGTATTGGAGAAAGTCTGCAGATGTTGGAAACTGTGTGAGTTCCTCCAACATTTTGTGTGAGTTGCCTAGTACCTCTGTTAATATGATCAACATGCTCCTAGAAGACGGCGGCACGGCTAATGCAGATGAACTGAACACACTGATGAGGGAGAGGGAGAAGTGGAGTGTCTGTCATTGTGCCCGACGCCGGTCTGAGTCGATGTAGTAGTAGTAGTCTGTTAATATTGTGGAGATCTATAGAACACTCCCCAAGAGCAACACACCTACCACAACCACTTGCAAATAGAATTGCCAAGTGCATCATCCAACATGTTTTCTTTCTGATGTTCCTAAGATCATAGAAAACAGTGGTCACATTTTTTTCCATGTGATATCAAAAGATTGGGTGCAGTGTAGGCAACGTGCTGGGAGTCATGTATTAGGATTGTGCTTTAGATTAGTAATGCCTTGGCATTCACAAGGCAAAGTGAAGAATAATGACTTGGCAACAAAAGTAGAACAAATCAAGTTTGCCAATTTGCAATTTACTAATCTAATCTCATGTAGCAAAAAAATGGAATGAGCAATCAATATTGTTATCAAGGATCACTACTTTCCCAATCAGCTGCTCAATAAAGCTCGGATCAGTGATGGCTTCCAATCTCAACAACAAATATAGCAGCAAATATGTTTCTGAGATCAAGGCAGTATTTGTTCAAGCATAGGTAGAGTGAAAGTCAATTTAATTAGGGAAAGCTCTTCACAGGCTGGAGACATACCGTAGATGACCAAAGAAAATCACTGCAGCTGTCAGAGATCGTCTCACACCCAGCTGATCGTTTCAAGACTGCTGAGGATTCAGTTTTGTAATTAACTACCTTCAGGAATCTCCATATCAAAGTCAGGGTTGGGATGATTACTAATGTCTGGACTATTGAGCTCCAGTCACAATTTGATCAGAAAAGATTGAAAGGTTTAAAGATTAGCTGTATTTATAACACATGTACATCGAAAAACTGAAATATACAGTGAAATGCGTTGTCTGCGTCGTGACCAACACAGTCCAGGGATGTGCACGTGACAGTCTGCAAGTATTTCCTTGTTTTTACTACCAACATAGCATGTCCACAACTTACTAACCCTAAACCATATATTTTTTGCAAGCGGAACAAGTGCTAAACCTGCCCCTACACCTCCTCCCTAACTACCATTCGGGGCCCCAAACGGTCCTTCCAGGTGAGGTTACACTTCACCTGTGAGTCTGCTGGGATCATATACTATGTTCAGTACTCCTGGTGTGGACTCTTGTATATCGGTGCCACCGATATAGTTTGGGAGACTGCTCCAGCTGCTGGAACAAGCAGGATCTCCCAGTGACCATCCATTTTAATTCCACTTCCCATTCCCATTCCAATATGTCCATCCACGGTCTCCTCCACCATTGGGATAAGGCCACATTCAGGTTGGAGGAACAACATCCTATATTCTGTTTAGGTAGCCTTCAACCAGATGGCATAAACATCAATTTATCAAACTTCCAGTAATGACTCCCACCCCCCCCCTTCACCATTTCCCATTTGCTTGTCCCTCTCTCATGTTATCTCCTTGTCCACCCATCGCCTCCCTCTGGTGCTCCTCCCGTTTTTCTTTCTTCCATGTCTCTTTCACCAATCAACTTCCTAGCTCTTTCCTTCTTCCTTCTCCTTCCAAGTTTCACCTATCACCTGGTGTTTCTCTCACCTCTTCCCCCAACTTTCAAATCTACTCTTCAGCATTTTTTCTCTAGTCCTGCAGAAGGGTTTTGGTCCAAAACGTTGACTGTACTTTTTTTTTTCATAGATGCTCTCTGCTCTGCTGAGTTTGCCCAGCATTGTGTGTGTGTTGCTTTAATCTACTCTGATTTGACTAATCCAGTTAATTTGCTGCTCAGTGAATGATAATGCTGAAACGTTTGATGATGGTAATACGATTGAATATAATGGGTGATTGATGGTGAAGCAGAATGTCCATGTGCAACATTCTGCACAAGGAATAATCATCTCCAACAACAGATGGCACAGCAACACAACTAAAAGTGCAGCCTTACAACTTTGGAGACCCAGGTTCAATCTTGAACTAGGATGCTGCCTGTGTAAACATTGCAGTGTCCCTGTGATTGTGTGCATTTCTGTTTGTTTCCAGATCTCACAGACATGTGAGTTGGTAGATTAAATGGCAATGGTGATTGGCCCAAGAGTTGAGGCATGTAGTGTGCCTGGATTCACAGTGGGAGGAGTTGAAATTATCTGAGTATAATAAAAATGCAATTAATGTAGATGAATGCTTGATAGTGTAGACTCAGTTGACCGAAATGTCTACTTGCTCTTGAGGAAATTTAAATAACATCCCATAGCGTGAAACAGTGTTACTGTCATCAAATATTCCAGCAGTAACCTTCATTGACCAGAAGTTTAACTGGATTAGGCAAATCAGAGTAGATTAAATTGACAAACCGGTAGGGGGTGAGCAATTTAAAAAGTAGCATTTGCAAGCTTTTGTTTTTTTCTGGCAGCTCAGTCTAATCATGACTCATTAGCAAGAGAAAATAAAAATAAAGTAGGGACCAACAGAGCGACCATTGTGGGAGCGGTCATTGTGTGAGAGGACCAGTGTTAGAGTGGGGAGGACTTGACTCAACAGGCTTCAGTGAAACATGCTTGGGCCAGGTAAGTTTCTGGTAAGTTCCTTCTTCATTCTTTGTCTGTTAGTGCATAGTTAGTGCAGCGAGCATAGCTCCAGGGACTGTATCGTGTTGTTTGTGTGAGATGTGGGAATTCAAGGCGACCTCTAGCTGCCTGGATAACCATATCTGAACCAAATGCACTGAGCAGCAGTTCCTCAGAGAATGTGTTAACGAACTGAAGCTGAAGCTCGATGACCTTTGACTCACATGGGAAACGGAGGAGCACAGAACGCTACAACACAGGAACAGTCCCTTCTGTCCACAGTGTTGTGCCAAGTCAGGAGGTTAGGAGGTGATAGTTAGGAGCTATGGGGAAGTAGTCACCCCTAAGTTGCAGAAAGCAGGTACCTGGGTGACTCTCAGAAGAGGGAGAGGAAATGGGCAGCCAGTGCAGAGTACTCCTGTAGCCATTCCTCTCAATAATAAGTATCGAGTTTTGAATACTGTTGGGGGGATGATGCAGCAATTGGGTATCTGGAACTGAAACTTATGCTGGGCCTCAGAAGGCTATGGGGAGAGAAGCAGAGTGCAGAAGTGACAGGAGGTTCCTTAGTTAGAAGAGAAGACATGAGTTTCTTTGGATGCAATACAGACACCCGGGTGGTATCGTGGTGAGCATTTGATCTACATTGACAAACGAGAAAAACACATTTAAGTCAGCTGCCGCTTTTATTGCGACAAGCACAGAAACAGACCGGCCGCTATGACCAGGGGAGAGAACTGCTCAGTCACATATAGATGGGGGAGCTGACCATCGTGCATCCTGGTTACAGTCAGGGTGACACACAAACACACAAATGAATAACTACATAACCCAAGCTAAAATGTAACAATAAATGAACTTGAACATCCCACCATAATCCCATGAATGCATTTTAAATCCAACAATACACTGGGGGTCGGGGAGTGAAGAGGAGGTGCTGGACCATTCCTGGGTCGCCGCCACCAGAAACGCTGGGTTAGGCTGTTAACAATACCACCCCCCAGAGCGTCCAGCTGTGCCCAGTTGATGGGTCAGCTGTCCCTGACAAACCCCCGGTCCACAACAAAGTTCAAGAGTCCCAGTAGTGGTCGACTCTGCCGCCTGGGGCGAACAAATCCCATGCCCGACATCACCCCCCAGAGAGGCACAGTTTGGTGAGGCAAGAGGCAGGACACGTGGAGTGGGTAAGGTCCAATCCAGTGCCAGCCGAAGCTAGTGCTGCACAACTGCCTTCCACTACTCCCCAACTGCACCCGATCTACCACATTGGAGATGTACCTCTCCTGGCCCCTTCCGGTGGCTTCCCAGCTTGGGGAATAGTCCTTTCTTCTGGGTGGGATGGCAGACCCATACTCAGGCCCGCAGAGTAAAGTCCTGCTCCCGGCTGTGTGCTTATAGGCTCGTTCTTGGCGGCCGCTGCCTGTGCTTTGGTTCTGTGAACAGCCCATAGGTGACCCTGAGGTGCTACAGGTACACCAACCAGGAACCCCCGGGTTGGCAAGAGAGCTGAACGCCAGATCGGACGGGTGTGCGCAACTCCCGCCCAAGCATGAACACAGCTGGTGTACACCTGGTACTCTCCTGAACTGCTGTCCAGTATGCCCGCAGGACTAGAGGTAGGAGGTGATCCGAATCACACTGGGGCTGGCTGATGAGGATGGCAGGCTGTGTAGCCAGTGTAAGGTTAAGGAGCTCCAGCAGTCATCACTGTGCGGCTGAAGGGGGCGGTGCGCGTTTTGGTGATCCCCAGCCATCTGCAGCCCCACCAAACACCTGTGCCTCAAAGATGTGTCCTTGGTCACTGTGAAGTTCCTCAGGGGCATCAAAATGGCAGGAGAATACCTCCCCGAATCTCTCAGCAGTGGTGAAGGCACCATAGTCCGGGACTGGGGACGCCGCTGGCCTATTCATGAAGTAATTCATGGCCACGAGAATGTAGCGATTCCTGGCATCAGTGCAGGAGAAGGGGCCCAGGATGTCCACCCCCTACACACTCCACTGGGGCCCTGGACTGGTGGCCTGGCCCCTTCGGGCATCATTGTAGGTGCATGAGCATATTCACATTCTGCCTGCACCCACTCAGGCCAGTAGGAGCGTGTTCACGCAGCTTCCCCGAACCCGAAATGGCTGTCCCCCACAAACCTGTGTACCGACGGCAGCACCATGGTCCGGACTCCCGGGGTACCATCAGCCGTTGCCATCAGAGAACTGCCACCGCTAGAACAGCAACCCATCGCTCGCCTCCAGTGTTCCCCACTGGGACTAAAAGGTTTTGGTCTCTGAATCCAGGGCAGAGGACCCCCTTCACCCCAGTCGTCTAAGGTCAGCCATCCCTCAGCTGGGCCAGCACGGGATCGCTCACCTGCTCGCTGTGCAGCTGCTGGGGGTCCACGGTGGGGCGGTCTCTGCCAGCTGCAACCTGAAGCGCCACCATTACTGCTTTGTACTTGGCTCCGCTCCTCGAGGCAGCCATAGTCATGATACTCGGTGGCCTCACAAGACAGGGCGTCAGCAATGCTGTGCTACTTTCTTTTGCATTGCTGAACCTCAAAATCGTAGTCCTACAGCTGCCCCTCGGGACCGCGGAGTCCTCGAGAGCCTCCGGCCAGCTGGCCCTTGCGACCGTGGAGTCCCAGAGAGCCTCCGGCCAGCTGGCCCTCGGGACCGCGGAAGCTTAAAAGCCACAGGTCAGTGATGCATGGGCTGTGTGAAACAGGATTCATCAGCCGAAGAGGTAAAGGCGGAGAACCGTTCAGGGTGGTTCACGTGCGGATGAAGTACACCACAAATTGTTCTCCTTGGTTTCCCTCCCATGAAGCATCGTGCTGAGTCCCTGTTGCTGGTGTCTGTGTCAATAATGAAGAGGCATGTTGAATTGGGGGCAGCACTGGGGCTTGGGTGAACAGAGCTTGCTGCTGATCGAAGGTGGTAGTGTTGATGTCAATCCAGGCAAAGGGCTGCCCCTTCTTAGTGAGCTGGTGCAGGGAACAGGCGAAGATGGCAACGTCCTTAATAAACCAGCAGCAGTATATTGCCAGCTCAGGAAGATGCGAAGCTCGGATACATCGGGGAGGTGGTGTTCCACTCCTGGAACGTCACCACAGTATGTTGCCTCCCAGGTGCCAGGGCCAGGGATTTCTCACATTGGGTCCACGACATTTTAAAGGGGAGGACAGGCAGCCAGAGGATAAACTGTGGGTTGGGTTAAGAAACTGCACAACCCTGATATACAGCAACACACATCAAAATTTCTGGTGAACGCAGCAGGCCAGGCAGCATCTCTAGGAAGAGGTACAGTCGACATTTTAGGCCGAGACCTTTCGTCAGGACTAACTGAAGGAAGAGTGAGTAAGGGATTTGAAAGTTGGAGGGGGAGGGGGAGATCCAAAATGATAGGAGAAGACAGGAATTTTATTGTAAAAGAACATATATGTCACCACATAAAACCCTGGGTTCATTTTCTTGTGGGCATACTCAATAAATCTACAGAGTAACAACCATTACAGAATCAATGAAAGACCACTCAACTGAGGAGTTCAACCAGAATGCAGAAGACAACAAACTATGCAAATATAAAAATAAGAAATAATAATAATAAATAAATAAGCAAAAACTATCAAGAACATGAGATGAAGAATCCTTGAGTGAGTCCCTAGGTTGAGAGAAGATTTCAATGAGCGGCAAGTGAAGTTATCTCCTTTGGTTCAAGAGCCTGATGGGTTGAAGGTTAGTAACTGTTCCTGAATCTGGTGATGTGATTCCTGAGGCTCTCGTGTCTTATTCCTAATGTCAACAGTGAGGAGAGAACATGTCCTGGGTGGTGGGGGTCCCTGATGACGGATGCTGCTTTCCTGTGATCACGTTTCATGTAAATATGCTCAAAGGCTGGGAGGGCTTTACCTGTGATGGACTGGGCCATATCCACTACTTTTTGTAGCATTTTTTTGTTCAAGGACATGGGTGCTTCAAAACCAGGCTGTGATGTAGCCAGTCAATACACGACACAACTATAGAAGTTTTTCAAAATTTTAGATATCATACTGAATTTCCACAAACTCCTAAGGAAGTGAGACTTTGCTGTGCTTTCTTCATAATTGCACAGTTCTGATTTGATGGAGACGGACATGAGAGTACGGAGGAACATCTGGAAAACTTCTGAAATGCCCACTTCGCTGCCGCTGTTACTGTGTGGTAACTGGAATCTTCGGAGCAGAAGGCCCTGAATCCTCAGCTTTGCTTGTTTCAGCGGCCGAGGCTAAGTCGAAGGTGCTCGGCAGAGGATGGCGCTCGGGAGGCTGTATGGTCGGAGGCTTGAAGTTTTCGGACGGATGGACTCAGTGTTGGCTGTGGTCGGCTGCTTCCAAGGCATCGGCAAGTTGACGGTGCCTGGAGGTTTATGGCAGGGAGTTTCTCTCTTTTGCCGCCTGCTATCAGGGACTCGGGAGTCGATCGACTCGGGGACATTTGAGGCTTTATTTACCGTGCCCATGGTTTGTTCTTCATCAAATTATGGTATTGCTTTGCACTGCTGTAACTATATGTTATAATTATGTGGTTCTGTCAGTGTTAGTCTTTGGTTTGTCCTGTTTTCCGTGATATCATTCCGGAGAAACATTGTATCATTTCTTAATGCATGTATGCATTTCTAAATGACAATAAAAGAGGACTGAGTGGTCTCATAATCTAAAGAAAAAATGCACTTATTGCAATTGCTGAGCCCAGAATAGGTCCTCCGAAATAAAAACACCTAGGAATTTAAAGTTGCTGACCCTCTCCACCTCTGATCCCCCGATAGGACTGGCTCATGGGCCTCTGGTTTCCTTCTCCTTCTGCTTCTCCGGAAGTACATAATCAGCTCCTTGGTCTTGTAGACATTGAGAAAGACGTTGTTATGATATCATTCGGCCAGATTTTCAATCTTCCTCCTATATGCTGATTCATTACCATCTTTGATTCAGTATACAACAGTGATGATAATTACAATGGGATATAGAAAAGGCATGTCAAAAGGGCAATGTTATGATAGTCATCATTTCAATATGCAGGGAGATTGGGAAAGTTAGGTTGATACTGGATCCCAAGATAGAGAATTTGTAGAATGCCTCTGAGATGGTGTTTTGGAGCAGCTTGAGGTTGAGCCCACTAGGGGAAAGGCAGTTCTGGATTGGGTGTTGTGCAGTGAATCAGCTTTGATTAGCGAGCTTGAGTTAAGGGAACCTTTAGACAACAGTGATCATAATAAGATGGAATTCATCCTGCAATTTGAGAGGGAGAAGCTGAAGTCTGTCGTATAATTATTACAGTGGAATTACAGAGGCAACAGAGAGGAGATGGCCAAAGTTGATTGGAAGGGGACGCTAGCCAGGATGACTGCATAACAACAATGTTTGGAGCTTCTGGGAGCAACTCAGAAAGTGCAGGTTAGATACATCCCAAAGGCAGGAGAACGCAACCTGCCTTTCATTGTCAAAACCAAGGACATACGATAGAACAAAAATTATTGCGAAATTAGAGGATTGGGAAGCTTTTAAAACCAACTAAAGGCAAATAATAAGGCATAAAGAGGGAAAAAATTAAATATCAAGGCAAGGTGGCAAATAATATCAAAGAGAAAAACAAAAGTTTTTTCAGATATTTAAAAAGAGTAAAAGAGATGCAAGAGTAAAATGATGTTGGAGAGGTAGTAATGGAAGATAAAGAATGGTGGACAAAATGAATATTTTGCATCCCTCTTCACTGCGAAAGGCAGAACCAGTATGTCGGAAGTTCAAAAGCATCAGGGAGTAGAAGTGAGTGCAGTTGCTATTACATAGGAGAAGGTGATTGGGAAGCTGGAAGGTCTGAGGTAAATAAATCACCTCAACCAGATGGACTACACCCTAGGGTTTGAAAGATGTGGCTGAAGAGATTGTGCAGGTATTTGTACTAATCTTTCAAGAATCACTAGAATCTCACATGGTTCCGAAGGATTCGAAAATTGCAAATGTCACTCCAGTCTTTAAGGGAAGGAGGCAGAAGAAAGGAAATTATAGGTCAGTTAACCTGACCCCAGTGATTGGGAAGTTGGTGGAGTCGATTGTTAAGGATGAGATTTCAGAGTACATGGAGGCACTTGATAAAATAGGCCAAAGTCAGCATGGTTTTCTTAAGGGAAAATCTTGCTTGACAAATCTGTTGGAATTCTTTGAGGAAATAGCAATAGGATGGATAAATTGGAATCAACGGATATTGCGTACATGGATTTTAAGAAGACCTTTAACAAGGTGCAGCATATGATGTTTCTTAACGAGATAAGATTCCATGGTATTACAAGCAAGATACCAACATGAATGGACCATTGGCTGATTAACAGAGAACAAAGAGTGAGAATAAAGGGAGCCTCTTCTGGCTGGCTGCCAATGACTAGCGCTATTCCACAGTGTTGGATCCACTTCTTTTTACATAATGTCAGTGATTTGAAAGATAGGATGAAGAATGAGAGGAATCTTATAGAAAAATATAATATCGTGAAAGGGATAGATAAGATAGAGATAGGAAAGTTGTTTCCACTGGTAGGTGAGACTAAAACTAGGGGAAATAGCCTCAAGATTCAGGGGAGTAGATTTAGGACGGAGATGAGGAGAAACTGTTTTCCCCAGAGGATGGTGAATCTGTGTATATCTTTGCCCAATGAAGTAGTGGAGGCTACCTCAGTGAATATATTTAAGACAAGGTTGGATAGATTTTTGCATAGTAGGGGAATTAGGTGTGATGGGGAAAAGGCAGGTAGGTGGAGATGAGTCCATGGCCAGATCAGCCGTGATCTTATTGAATGGTGGAGCAGGCTCGACGGGTCAGATGGCCGACTCCTGCTCCTATTTCTTATGTTCTTAATTGATGGCTTTGCGGTTAATTTTGGATTTGGTACAAAGATAGGTGGAGGAGCAGGTAGTGTTGAGGAAGCAGGGACAATGCAGAAGGACCAAGAGAGGTTAGGAAAATGGGCAAAGGTATAGCATTTTGAATACAGTGTCAGAAAATGTGTGATCATGCACTTTGGTAGAATTGAGTTGAATTGAGCTTATTTCTCATATCCTTCACATACATGAGGAGTAAAAATCTTTGTATCTCCATCTAATTGTGCAATCTGCAATTTATACTATTTTTTAATAAATAGTATGTACAGCAGTATGGTCAATATAGCATAGAAATCCAATTGTATCAGTGTGAAATAATCAGTCTGATAGCCTGGTGTAAGAAGCTGTCCCGGAGCCTGTTGGTCCTGGCTTTATACTGCTATACAGTTTCCTGGGTGGTAGCAGCTGGAACAGTTTGTGGTTAGGGTGACTCAGGTCCCTGAAGATCCTTTTGCTTTTTTTAAGCACTTGTTGCTGTAAATGTCCAAAATAATGGGAAATTCACATCTACAGATACGCTAGGCTGTCTCAACCACTCTCTGCAGAGTGCTACGATTGAGGGATGTACAGTTCCCATACCAGGCAATGATGCAGCCAGTTAGGATGCTCTCACTTGTGCCCCTATAGAAAGATGCTCTCATGTGTGCCCCTGTAGAAAGTCCCTATGATTTGGGGACTCATACCAAACTTCTTTAACGATCTGAAGTGAAAGGGGCGCTGTTGTGCCTTTTTCACTATGCAGCCGGTATGTACAGACCACGTGAGATCCTCAGTGATGTGCATGCTGAGGAACTTAAAGCTGTTCACCCTCTGAACCCCAGATCCATGACGTCAGTGGGGATCTGTCAATAACCTGTTTCCATTCCTCCTGTAGTCCACAACCAGCTCCTTCGTTTTTGCGACATTGAAGGAGAAGTTGTTTTCTTGACTCCACTGTGTCAGGGTGATGACTTCTTCTCTCTAGGCTGCCTCATTATTATTTGAGATTAGGCCAATCAGTGTAGTGTCATCAATAAATTTAGTTAGCAGATTGGAGCTGTGGATGGTTACACAATCATGGGTATACAGAGAATAAAAGAGGGGACTTAGTACACAGTCCTGAGGGCACCTGTGTTGAGAGTCAGCGGGGCAGAGTCGAGGGAGCCCATGCTTATTACCTGCCAGCGATCTGACAGGAAGTCCAAGATCCAGCTGCACAAGGCAGGGTGAAGACTGAGGTCTCTGAGCTTCTTGTCAAGCCTGGAGGGAATTATGCTGTTGAGTGCTGAACTGTAGTCCAAAAATAGCATTCTCATACAAGCAAACAACAAACATCTTTCTTCTCTAGACATGTAGGGATGATGTGTTGAGCTGTGGCTATTGCATCATCTGTCAATCAGTTGCCAATCAGTAGGTGATTTGTAGTGCATCCAGTGTGGGTGGTAGCATGCTGCAGATGTAATCCTTGACCAGCCTCTCAAAGTATTTGCTTATTATTGAAGTGAGTGCGATAGGACACCAGCCATTCAGACATGTTACCTTGGTCTCTGTAGATACAGGGACAATGGTGAATGTTTTAAAGCAGGAAGACACTCTACACTGGGAGAGGGAGAGATTAAAAATATCTGTAAACACACCTGCTAGTTGTGCCGCGCATATCCTGAGTACCTGCCCTGGGATGCCTTCCGATCCCTCAGCCTTGCGGCTGTCCAATTGTTGGAAACACCTGCGTACTTCAGCCTCAGAGATGACCAAGGTGCAGGTCTCTTCGGTGGCTCTCCTTAGGGGATCAGTGTTGGCAATATCAAACCAAACATAAAAAAGGTTTAGCTCATCTGGGAGAGAGGCAGCGAAGTTGGAAACCACTGCATTTAGCTTTGAAGTTTGCGATGGTGTGCAGACCTTGCCATGAGCTGTGCGTGTTGTTGGTGGAAAGTTGCGTCCGGATCCTGTCCCTGTATCGTTGTTTTGCTGCCTTGATAAGTAAAAGGAATAAAGGTGTATGCTATTTTCTAAAAGGGGAGACAATTCAAAATCAAAGGTGCAAAGAATCCTCGTGTAGCTATCCCTAAAGGTTAACTTGCAGCTCCAGTCCATGCTGAAGAAAGCAAAAGCAATACAAGCATTTATTTCGAGGAGACCAGAATATAAAAGCAAGCACGTAATCCTGAGGCTTTATAAGGTTATAAGATATAGGAGCAGAATTAGGCTATTTGGCCCATTGAGTCTGTACCACCATTTCGTCATGACTGATCCATTATTTCTCTCACCCCAGACCTCTTGCTTTCCCACCATATCCCTTCATGCCCCGATCAATCAATAATCTATCAACGTCTGCCTTAAATATACATAAAGACTTGGCCTCCACAGTTGCCTGTGGCAAAAATTTCTACAGATTCACCACTCTCTGGTTAAAGCAATTCCTCCTCATCTCCTTTCTAAAAGGATGCCCCTCTATTCTGAGGCTGTGTTCTCTGGTCATAGACTCTCCCACCACAGGAAACATCTGCTCCACATCCACTCTACCAAGGCCTTTTAACTTTCTATAGGTTACAATTATGTCACCCCTCATTCTTCTGAATTCTAGTGAATACAGGCCCAAAGTCATCAAATGCTCTTCATATGACAAGCCGTTCAAACCTGGAATAATTTTTCACGAACTTGTTTTGAACCCTCTCTAGTTTCAACACATCCTTTCTAAGATAAGTGGCCCAAAACTGCTCACAATACCCAAGTGAGGCCTCACCAGTGCTTTATAAAGTTTCAACATTACATTCTTGCTTTTATATTCCAGTCCACTTGAAATGAATGCTAACATCACATTTGCCTTCCTCACCACAGACTCAACCTGCAAGTTAACCTTTAGGGAATTCTACACAAAGACTCCCTTTGCTCATCAGTTTTTTTGTATTTTAACTCCATTTAGAAAATAGTCAACCCACTCATTTAATCTTCCAAAGTGCATGACCATACATTTCTCAGCACCGTAATCCATTTGCCACTTCTTTGCTTATTATCCTAATCTGTCTTAATCCTTCTGTAGCCTCTCCACTTCCTCAAATTACTTTCCCCTCCATCTATCTTCGGCCCCCAAAGTTGTGCCGAACATGTCCCTACCTTAGAAATTACTAGAGTTACCCATAGCCCTTTATTTTTCTAAGCTCCATGTACCTATCCAAAAGTCTTTTAAAAGACCCTATCGTACCCGCCTCCACCACTGTTGCCAGCAGCCCATTCCATGCACTCACCACTCTCTGAGTAAAAAACTTACCCTTGACATCTACTCTATACCTACTTCCAAGCACCTTAAAACTATGTCCTCTTGTGCTAGCCATTTTAGCCCTGAGGAAAAACCTCTGACTAACCACATGATCAATGCCTCTCATTATCTTACACACCTCTATCAGGTCACCTCTCATCCTCCGTCGCTCCGAGGAGAAAAGGCTGAGTTCACTCAACCTGTTTTCATAAGGCATGCTCCCCAATCCAGGCAACATCCTTGTAAATCCTGACGAAGGGTTTCGGCCTGAAACGTCGACTGTACCTCTTCCTGGAGATGCTGCCTGGCCTGCTGCGTTCACCAGCAACTTTGATGTGTGTTGCTTGAATTTCCAGCATCTGCAGAATTCCTGTTGTTTGCATCCTTGTAAATCTCCTCTGCACCCTTTCTATGGTTTCCACATCCTTTCTGTAGTGAGGTGACCAGAATTGAGCACAGTATTCCAAGTGGAGTCTGACCAGGGTCCTATATAGCTGCAACATTACCTCTGAAGTTTCAGAGGAAGAAGTTAAGATTGATTCTGTGAATAAATGGGTTATTGTATGAGGACAATTTGATGGCCCTGGTCTGTATTCCTTGGAATTTACTAGAATGAGGGTGGATCAGGGCTGAAATGGTTGCCACAAGAGGGCACAGGTTTAAGGTGCTTGGGAGTAGGTACAGAGGAGATGTCAAGGGTAAGTTTTTTATGCAGAGAGTGGTCAGTGCGTGGAATGGACTGCCGGAAATGGGTCTTTTAAGAGACTTTTGGATAGGTACATGGAGGTTAGAAAAATAGAGGGCTATGGCTAACCCTTGGAATTTCTAAGGTAGGGACATGTTCGACCCAATTTTGTGGGCCGAAAGGCCTGTATTGTGCTGTAGGTTTTCTATGTTTCTATGTTTCTATCTCATTGAAACCTATTGAATTTTGAAAGGCCTAGACAAAATGGTTGTGGAGGAGATGTTTTCTATGTTTGGGGAGACTAGGACCAGAGGATACGGCCTCAGAATAGAGGGATATCCATTTTGAACACAGTGAATCAGGGCATCTAAAGTTATGGGGAGAAGTCAGAAGAATGAGGTTGAGAGTGTAATAAATCAGCCATGATGACATTGCCTAGCAGACTTGATGGGTTGACGGCTTAACTTTGCTCCTATGTCTGATGGTCTTAATCTATTTTGTACTTACCATCTGTTCTTCAGTGCTCCAGAGGACCTCACCATTCATGGTGCACATCTTAACATCATTAGTAATCCAAAATACAGCAGCTCATATTTATTTGAACAGCATCTGACATTTCTCCGCTCATTTCGTAGTCTAAGATTATCAACAACTTGATCAATCTTCATCTCATCTGTGATGTTATTTATCATGCTTTCCACATGATGAGTAAGATCATAGATGTGAAGATACCCAAGCCAGTCCAGGTATATTATGAAGATCAAGTTCCCAGCACCAATCCCTGTAGAATAGAACTAATTACAGAAATCCAATCACAAAAACAACCTCTTTTTTCATTCCTGGTCTCTTATTACCAAGCTAATTTTTTAAAATTCAATTGAATTGACTTTAATACTTACGTCTTTCACAAACATGAGGGGTAAAAATCTTTACGTTACATCTCCATCTGAATGTGTAATGTGCAATTTATAGTGATTTGTAATAAATAGCATGTACAACAGGACAGTCAATATAGCATAGGAATACAATTGTATCAGCATGAATTAATCAGTCTGATGGTCTGGTGGAAGAAGCTGTCCCGGAGCCTGTCAGTCCTAGCTTTAATGCTGTGGTACCGTTTCCAGGATGGTAGCAGCTGGAACAGATTGTGGTTGGGGTGACTTGGGTCCCCAGTGATCCTTCGGGCCCTTTTTATGCACCTGTCACTGTAAATGTCCAGAATAGTGGAAAGGTCACATCTACAGATGCTCTGGGCTGTCTGAACCACTCTCTATGGAGTCCTGCAATTGAGAAAAGTGCAGTTCCCATACCAGGCAGTGATGCAGACAGTCAGAATGTTCTCAATTATGCCCCAGTAGAAAGTCCCTAGGATTTGGAGACTCATACAAAACTTTTTCAACAATCTGAGGTGAAAGAAGCGCTGTGGTGTTTTTTTCACCACACAGTCAGTACGTACAGATCACGTAAGATCCTCAATGACCTGTATGCCAAGGAACTTAAAGCTGTTCTCCCTATCAACTCCAGATCCATAATGTCAATAGGGGTTAGCCTGTCTCCATTCCTCCTGTAGTCCACTTTTGTTTTTGTGACTTTGAGGGAGAGGTTGTTTTCTTGACAATACTGTGTCAGGGTCCAATTACCAACTTGCCTGTATTTCCTGGGCCTTACACCTTTTGGGCCAATTTCTCATTTGTGACCTTGTCAAAGGCTGAATCTATGTACTGCCCTCATCAAAATAACTTGCTAACTTCTCAGAAAGTTCAGGTAGGTTGGTCAGATAGGATCTGCCTTTGCTAAAGAAATTCAGGCTATACCTAACCAATCTTTGCCTTTCTAAGTGATTTGCTAATTTAGAAAATAATGGAAAACAACATATCGATCCAGAGAACTATTTTGTCCTGGATAAAGCTTGAGCCTTTGAGCACTGATGACATTGAATTTATTCCAGCAGCTCACACCTAGTTTGTATTGGCGCGTAGCCAAGTGGTTAAGGCGTTGGTCTAGTGACCTGAAGGTCGCTAGTTCGAGCCTCAGCTGTGGCAGAGTGTTGTGTCCTTGAGCAAGGCACTTAACCACACGTTGCTCTGCGACAGCATCAGTGTTAAGCTGTATCGGCCCTAGTGCCCTTCTCTTGGACAAAATCGGTGGCGTGGAGAGGGGAGACTTGGAGCATAGGCAACTGCTGGTCTTCCATACAACCTTGCCCAGGCCTGCGCCCTGGAAACCTTCCAAGGCACAAATCCATGGTCTCACGAGACTAACAGATGTCTATTTTCTATCACACTTAGTTTGCTTGTAGCTGGTGAAAAGGGCTGGGAAGTCAGAGGTGAGTCAGTTACAGCAGTATAACCAATATTTAAGACCATAAGGCATCAGAGCAAAGTTAGGCTATTCAGCCTAGCTAGTCTGGTCCGCCATTTCATCATGGTTGGCTTATTTTCCCTCTCAACTCCAATCTCCTGCCTTATCTCCAGAATTTTTCAAGTCCTGATTGACAACGAGAACCTCTGCTTTAAATACAGCAAATGTGGGAGGCATGATGAGTATGATCATAGATGAGATGAAGGTTGGACAAGTTGTTGATAATATAGAGTGTTCAAAGTTCAAAGTAAAGTTATTATGGAAGTATATATAATCACCAGATACACCCCTGAGGTTCATTTGCCTTTGGACATTCACAGTAAATAGAAGACACGCAATAGAATCGATGGAAGACCACACCCAACAAATATGCAAAAGATAACAAACTGTGCAAATACAAAAAGAAAAATGAAAGAATTGTAAAATAGATAAATAAATATTGAGAACATGAAATGAAGGATTCTTGAAGGTTTCACTGAGATCTGTCCTTTTGCAGACTCTCTGCTTCCTCAACACCACGTCCCCCTCCACCTATCTTCATGTCATTTGCAAACTTGGCCGTAAAGCCTTCAATTCCGTCATCCAAACCATTGACATATAATGTGAAAAGAAGTGGTCCCAACACCAACCCTCGCAGAACACATAAGTCACTGGAAGCCAACCTGAAAAAGTCACCTTTATTCTCACTCTTTGCCTCCTACCAATTAGCCAATGCTATATCCATGCCAGCTCTTATCTTGTTAAGTAGCTTCATGCATGGCACCTTGTCAAAATCCAAGAAAAACAACATCGACTAACTCCCCTTTTTCCATTCTGCCTGTTATTTCCTCAAATAATTCCAATAGATTAGTCAGACAAGATGTTCCCTTAAGGAAATCATGCTGACTTTGACCTATTTTACCATGAGCCTCCAAGTACCCTGAAAGCTAATTCGCAATTGTTATGTACACCTAGAGGTCATTTTTTTTTTTATGAACTATACCTTTAAAAAGAGAGAGAGAGAGTTGTTCAACACAAGCACCTTGTTATTGAGAGAGAGAGGCGAAGACTGCTTTGAGATGGTGTTATGGTTTCTCTGCAGCATGTTTACACTTCTGCAAGGACACTGGCAGCTTCTAAGTTCTTACAGAGAGAGAAGGGAGTAGCTACTTGATGGACAGCTGGTATTCAGCACGGTGAGATAAATAGGAGGTCAGATGATAGACTCAGAGACACATGGTTTTGGACACTGAATGAGCTTTGTTGTGCCCACAGAAAAGGTGGGTTTTGGGGGATCAATTGGGAGGATCGATCAGTGGCTCTTGCAGTGTGAAAAGGGTGTGACTGGTGGGGAGTTTCTCGTGTGCCCAACTCTCACCTGGATTGATAATTCCACCACAGAAGGATGGTCCCCTTTGTTGTGGTCACAGTCGGTGACTTCTAAAGGATTTCGGAGGACAACAGGAAGATCGACGGCATCAGCTCATCTGAAGACTCAAATCTTTCCCTCTCTCTCTCTCTATCACTACTCAACTCAATACCACGAACTGAACTGAACTTTACTCATCATCATAAGACTATCTATTTACCCCTAAACTTGAAGAAGCTTGGTTTTCATGTATTTCCACACTTATATATATAATCATTGCTAACCTGTTTAATATATCTGATTTTATATTACTGTATTGCATAGTTACTAATAAATACCATTAGTTAATAGCAATACTGGACTCCAAAGTGTTTTCCATTTCTGCTGGATCTTTAACCCGTCACGGGGTACGTGACAGTAATAAAGGACTTCAACATCTTCTCAACCGGTGAAGTCAGGCTTGCTGGCATATAATTTATTTTTTTCATCCATCATCCCTTTTTGAAGAGTAGGGTGATATTTGCAATTTACAAGCTCGCTGGGAAAACGGAAACACCTCCTTCTCCCTTATTAGACAGAGGGAGAGCCTATGGAATGTCATATACCGGGTGAAATGCAAAGTCTTTGGGGTAACTGCAAGTCTTTGTCTTTGCTATTGCTTTGCTCACACTTGAGTGCTCAGTGATGGGTGCTGATGGTTTTTTCTGTCAGTGGGGGAGGGGGATTGTTGCTTGCTGCTGCTTACGCACAGGTGGGAGGGAAGCTGGGAGGGGACTTTGGGGTTCTAACATTTAACTGTCGTTGATTCTTTGGGGCACTCCTCTGTTTTTGTGGATGGTTGCGAAGAAAAAGCATTTCCAGATGTATATTTTATACATTTCTCTGACATTAAATTGGACCTTTGAAAGTTTGAACCTTTGGAGCTTTGAACCTCTGTATACATTCCAGATCTGGTGATTATTGAAAGCTCATCACTAACATCTCCCTGATCTCTTTAGCTACCTCTTTCAGGACCCTGGACTGTAGTCATTCTGGTCCTGGTGACTTACCTACCTTTCACCCTTTCAGCTTCCCAAACACCTTCTCATTAGTAATAGCAACTACACTCACATCAGCCTCATGACACTTGAATTTCTGGGCATACTGCTGGTGTCTTCCACAGTGAATACTGGTGCAAAATACATACTAAGTTCTTCAGCCAATTTCTTGTTGCCCATTACGCCCTCTTCAGATACGTTGAGTGTAAAGGAGAGGCAAGAGTCAAACTGCTGGAGGACAATGCTGGAGAGGTAGCAGGGGACAAGGAAGTGCAGGTGAAATGAATAAGTATTTTACATCAGTATTCACTGTGGAAGATACTAGCAGTATAGTGGAAGTTCCAGGTGTCAGAGGTCATGAAGTGTGAGAAGAGAGAAGGTTCTTGGGAAACTGAAGGGTCTGAAGGTAGATAAGTCACATAGACCTAATGCTCTATACCCCAGGGTTCTGAAAGAGGAGGGTGAAGAGATTGTGGAGGTTTTAGTAATGTTCTTTCAAGAATCGCTAGATTCTGAAATGTTTCCAGAAGACTGAAAAATTGCAAATGTCACTCCACTCTTCAAGAAGGGAGAGAGGCAGAAGAAAACAAATTATAGGCCAGTTAGTCTGACCTCAGTGATTGGAAAGATGTTAGTTAATTGTTAAGGATATAGTTTTGGGGTCCTTGGAGGCACATGATAAAATATACCATAATCAGCATAGTTTCCTCAAACCTGACAAATCTGTTAGAATTCTTTGAAGAATTAATTAGCAGGATAGACAAAGGAGAACAAGTTGAAGTTGCGTTTGGGATTTTCAGAAGGCTTTTGACAAGGTGCCACACATGAGACTGCTTAACAAGCTATGAGCTCATGGTATTACAGGAAAGATTCTAGCATGGATAAAGCAGTGGCTGATTGGCAGGAGGCAAAGAGTGGGAATAAAGGAAGCTTTTTCTGGTTGACTACTGGTGACTAGTGATGCTCCATGTTGGGACTGATCCTTTTACATTATATGTCAATGACTTGGCTGATGGAATTGATGGCTTTGTTGCAAAGTTTGCAGACAATATAAAGATAGATGAAAGGGCAGGTAGCTTTCAGAGAGTAGAGACGCTACAGGAGGACTTGGACAGATTAGGAGAATGGGCAAAGAAGTGGCAGATGGAATACGGAGTCCGGAAGTGTATGATCATACACTTTGGTAGAAGAAATGAAAGGGTTGACTATTTTCTAAATGGACAGAAAATGCAAAAAAAAAACTGAGGTGCAAAGAGACTTGGGAGACCTTGAGCAGGATTCCATAAAGGTTAATTTGCAGGTTAAGTCCGTGGTGAGGAAGGCAAATGCAATGTTAGCATTCATTTCAAGAGGACTAGAATATAAAACCAAGGATGTAATGTTGAAACTTTATAAAGCACTGGTGATGCCTCTCTTGGAGTATTAAATTAGATTATGAGGACACGCAATCCTCTTTTATTGTCATTTAGTAATGCATGCAATAAGAAATGACACAATGTTCCTCCAATATGATATCACAGAAACACAAGATAAACCAAGACTAAAAAAACTGACAAAAACCACATAATTATAACATACAGTTACAACAGTGCAAAGCAATACCATAATTTGATAAAGAACAGACCATTTGTGAGCAGGTTTGGGGCCCCTTATCTTGGGAAATGACGTAATGAAACTGGTGAGGGTTCAGAGGAGGTTCACAAAGGAGGCTTGTCATATGAAGAACATTTGAAGGCTCTGGGTCTGTATACATTAGAAATCAGAAGAATACGGGCTCACCTCATTGAGAGGTGAAAGGTGAAAGGCCTTGATAGAGTAGATACGTACAGGATGCTTCCGATGGTGGGAGAGCCCAAGACCAGAGGACATTACCTCAGAATAGAGATGAGAAGGAATTTCTTTAGCCAGAGAGTTGTGAATCTGTGGAATTCTCTGCCACAGGCAGCTGTCGAGGTCAAGTCTTTACGTATATTTAAAGCAGACGTAGGTAGATTCTTGATTTGTCAGGGTATGAGGGATAGAGGAGAAGGCAAAAGATTGGCTGAGAGGAAAATTGGATCAGCCATGATGAAATGGCAGAGCAGATTTTATGGGCCAAATGACCTATTTCTGCTCCAAAACCTAATGGTCTTATGGTCAATCTTTTAATATATGATGTGGAGAAAGAATGTTCATGCACATTTTAGAAGCATAGAAACATAGAAAACCTACTGCACAATACAGGCCCTTCGGCCCACAAAGCTGTGCCGAACATGTCCTTACCTTAGAACTACCTAGGGTTACCCATAGCCCTCTAAGGGTTTCTAAGCTCCATGTGCCTATCCAGGAGTCCCTTAAAAGACTCTATCCCATCATCCTATCCGTCTCCACCACTGTCGCTGGCAGCCCATTCCACGCACTCACCACTCTCTGAGTAAAAATAGTTACCCCTGATATCTCCACTGTACCTACTTCCAAGCACCTTAAAACTGTGCCCTCTCGTGCTAGCCATTTCAGACCTGAGAAAAAGCCTCTGACTATCCACACCATCAATGCCTCTCATCATCTTATACACCTCTGTCAGGTCACCTCTCATTCTCCTTCACTCCAAGGGGAAAAGGCCGAGTTCACTCAACCTATTCTCATAAGGCATGCTCCTCAAATGAGGCAACATCCTTGTAAATCTCCTCTGCACCCTTTCTATGGTTTCCACATCCTTCCTGTAGTGAGGTGACCAGAACTGAGCACAGTACACCAATGACCAGGGTCCTACATAGCTGCAACATTACCTCTTGGCTCTTGAACTTAATTCCATGATTGATGAAGGCCAATGCACCGTATGGCATCTGAACCACAGAGTCAACCTATGCAGCAGCTTTGAGTGTCCTATGGACTCAGACCCCAAGCTCACTCTGACACTGCCAAGAGTCCTACCATTAATACTATATTCTGCCATCATATTTGAACTACCAAAATGAACCACCTCACACTTATCTGGGTTAAACTCCATCTGCCACTTCTCAGCCCAGTTTTGCATCCTATCAGTGTCCTGCTGTAACCTCTGACAGCCCTCCACACTATCCACAACACCCCCAACCTTTGTGTCATCAGCAAATTTACTAACCCATCCCTCCACTTCCTCATCCAGGTCATTTATAAAAATCACGAAGAATAGGGGTCCCAGAACAGATCCCTGAGACACACCACTGGTCACCAACCTCTATGCAAAATACAACCCCTCTACAAACAAATATGACGTGTCTACAACCAATAAGACCTGCCTACAACCAAATATGATGTGTTTACAACCAATATGACCCATCTACAACCAAATATGACCTGCCTACAACCAAATATGATGTGTTTACAACCAATATGACCCGTCTACTACCAAATATGACCTGTCTACAACCAAATATGATGCGATTACAACCAATATGACCCGTCTACAACCAAATATGACCTGTCTACAACCAAATATGATGTGTTTACAACCAATATGACCCATCTACAACCAAATATGATGCATCTACAACCAGTAAGACCCATCCACAACCATTTTGCAGATGCAAAGTAGGCTAATCATAAGATGCGGAACTATGAAAACTTTCCAAATCTTTTAATTTTTTTCTTTCTAGTTACAGCAATGAAAGATTAAAATAATCATTACAACCAGATTATAGTGGAGTGCCAGGCTCATTCAAGTTAACAAACACTCAGCAATTCCTAAATATTTGATCCTATTCTTGCTTGGCATCAAGTAAACTCTCTTTTTTAGTACAGCAGGTGAGATCTGTAACCTTGGATGTGGGAAGAAATAAAGTTTCAGCAATGGCTCTCCACTCACAGATTGTCCCAGCTCAGTGAGTTCAGCCAAGCTTTGATTGACAGCCAGAATCTTCTCAGGCGAATTTTTTGCTAGAATAAATGTGGCATCTAATTTCTCATGTGAATCATGGTTTCTTTGCAGAGAGATAACCTTCTCCATCATTGACTTCAATCTGGTAGATATGGTTTACAAACAGTATGGGAATATTTTGGAAATCCCCTCCTCCATACACTATTCATGAAAAAGATTTAGGGTTGAGTTACAAATAAAAACTTATCTCACCAAATCAAAGAATGTGCATCCCAGAGCTAATGCAAAAATGGACTGGAGCATTTAAAGAAAAAGTGACAAATTATGCCGATAAGGTCTGGAGAGACTGACTGATTTTAGTGTAGTAATCTGTGCAGATAATAGCAAGCATGAAACGGAAGCTATTGTGTGAATAAGAACTGGAATTTCAGAAAAGAAGGAAAGGAATCTATTTACTGAAGGAAGGGAGGACTGTTTTCATGTATACAACTTGCAAAAGAGTGGTTAAACTTGAGGTTTTTAATTTCAGGAAAAGTTAAACAGCAGCATTCAAATTGTTTCCATGATAACAATAATTTGGTTATTTCATTTGTTGCATTTTAGCCTAGGTAGGGACTACTATAGTGTAGTTTCAGAATTACGTTACCAACTGGAGGTTATTGAAAGCATTGTAATATTTTAAAGTGAGTCTGACAAAGTGTAGTATTGCAGAGTTATCCATCTTCCCTGTCCCAGCCTGCCAACATATTGAACAGTAAGCCCACCAATCCTGGTTCAAAAGGTTAATTATGGCCCAGGCACAGCCTCATCCTGAAACATGAAACTGATTGCCATATGCCAAGCTAATGAAGACATACTGCTGGTATTATGGGGAGAAAACTGACAGATGATGAGCTGCTGAAACAGCACCATATGAACTGGAAGCCATAACAGTCACACAGATCACATTAACTGTCAGCTCTGTAGTTTATTTTCCTGCCATCTGAAATGGCAGTGTCATGATGCATATGAGAACAGAGGTTTGATAAACCACTCCTTTATATCTATTTATATGGAAAGTGTTTCAGGTTCTCTTGCACTTAAAGCTTTTGTGTGAGGGAAAATAACCATCCAAGCAAAGAGGAAGCATCATTGTTGATCACATCAGCTGATCCATTGCCAAAGTATGATCCGAGTAGGTCACAGTGCAGCTGTTTGTCAGCATGTACACTGTACAAGATAATGCACAAGAGACAAGGGTGCTCACAGGTCTGCATTACCTACTGCTACAAAGATATAGAGTCTAAAACAGAGGTCAGCAGTGCATTATAACTAAGCAATGCAAATCTCATTCTCATGATATCTGAAAAGATGCCAAAAGTAGCAGAAAGTAATAGTGTTACACTCACAACACGCTGGAGGAACTCAACAGGTCGAGCAGCATCCGTGGAAAAGATCGGTCGACATTTTGAGCGGGAACCCTTCATCAGGACCGGCCTGAAACATCGACCGATCTTTTCCACGGATGCTGCCCGACCTCTGAGTTCCTCCAGCGTGTTGTAAGTGTTGCTTTGACCCCAGCATCTGCAGATTATTTTGTGTTTAGTAATAGTGTTAATCCTTTGGTATGGCATGTTACTGTGAAAAAAGTAATCACCATTGAAATCAGAATCAGAATCAGAATCAGAATCCTTTATTATTGCCAAGTATGTGGGCACATACAGGGAATTTGATGCTGGTTTCCCTGAGCTCTCGCTGTACGAATCAAAAAGCAAACAAAGCAATAGTGCAAATAATTGTAAACTATATACAATGAGGTATACCTGTGTATGTACAGGTGGACTTAGTTTATAATAGACTAAAATTCAAGTATTCATAAGACTGATGGCATACGGAAAGAAACTGTTCTTGTACCTATTTGTCCTGGCATACAGTGATCTAAAGCGCCTACCAGAAGGAAGGAGTTGGAACAGGTGATGTCCAGGGTGTGATGGGTCTACAATGATGCTGCTTGCTCGCTTCCTGACTCTAGATGCATATAAATCCTGGATCGAGGGTAGCTTCACACCAATAATCCTTTCCGCAGCCCTGATGGTTCTTTGGAGTCTATTCTTGTCTTGTTTGGTAGCTGATCCAAACCAGACAGTGATGGACGAACAGAGAACAGACTGGATTATTCCTGAATAGAATTGAATCAGCAGCTCCTGAGGCAGGTTGTACTTCCTGAGTTGATGTGGGAAATACAACCTCTGTTGAGCCTTTTTGATAAGAGTGTCCACATTGGGTGTCCACTCCATCCAGGTCCTGGGAGATTGTGACACCCAGAAACCTGAAGGTCTCCACAGTAGGCACAATACTGCTGAGTATAGTGAGTGGAGGGAGTATTGGGGGGCTCCTCCTGAAGTCCACTGTCATCTCCACAGTCTTGAGCGTATTTAGCTCCAGATTGTTCTGAATCAGGATGTATAGGATCAGGTAATCACCTGATCAAGGGCATGCATTGTGCACAAATTTAACTGCAGGGACACCTGGCACTCACAGAAGTACTTTCCCCAACCACTCTCCTTTGGCAAACAAGAAGTTCAGATCAATAAAGTGAAATTGCCGAAGTTGTCTTTGAATGTTGAGGTCTCTGTTTGTTTTGGGCTATGCATAAAGTGTCAAAGGTCTACACACCAGCTGTTGGTGAGTCATCCATTTTCATGGTGGGAAGCAAGATACACTTGGGCATATTTACTTTTGTTTACCAACTGGATAAAGGGTGCCCATGGAATCGCTTATTGGGGAAATTCTCCTCGGACAGGTATTAGCCAGAGCATAATAGCAGATGGCTGTATTTTTCATAGATGTTGAAAGGATGAACAGTTTCAAGTTCCTGGGTATCAAAATTTTTGGAGGATCTACTCTAGGCCCAGCATACAAGTGCAACCATGAGGAATGTGCGCAAGTGCCTCTGTTTTCTTACAAGATTAAGCAGGTTTGGCATATCATCGAAGACTGTGACAAACAATGTACAGTTGAAAGTATTCCAACTGTCTTCATTATGGGCTGATACGAAAATTCCTATGCACAGGAAGGGAAGAAGCTACAGAGAGTGGTAACCTTGGCTCTCCCCACCGTCAGGGACATTTAATAAGAGTCAATGTCTGAGGAAGGCAACATCCATTATTAAGGATCCTCAACAATAGAGGATCTTCTCATGCAGCCAGTACAGAAACTTGAAAACCCACACCGCAAGGTTCAACAAGAAACTTTTCCACAACGTTATCAGGTTTTGTAAAATGACCTGAAAAACCTTAATTCTTTCTTGTACTATTCATTCCTACAATTTGTACTAATATCGTAATGTTTATTTTCATTTTTTGTGCAAATTCTGCATAATTGATGTTAACTTACGGCAAGTTTATATTTGTCATGTTTATAATGTATTGTGCTTTCGCTACAAAAAGCTGGTTTTCCTGGTACTTATTCACTGGATATGCATGCCCAAGGCAATAGCCTTGAACTTGACCTGGGCTGCACTCCATCTCAGCATTGTTTAAGATGCAGCTTATGACGGTGATGTCATCCACAAATTTACAGATGACGTTAGAGCAGAATATGGCTCCACAGATTAAGAAGGACAAGTAAAAGAGTTTAGAAGATTGAAGTGATGAGAACTGATCTTAGTTTCCTGGTTCAGTAGTTCATGATGTAGAGTTAGAATTAGTTTGGATGGGGTTCAGAAGTGATTTATATATCACCAATGAGTGGTTTTACTTTAGGCACTGCAAACATCAGGAAAACATACAACATGGGTAATACAATTATCTAAGTAATGACTTCTCAAGTTAAAATAACAGTAATAAGATAGAGGATGAATTCATGGAATGCTTATGAAATGTTTTTCTTTATTGGGAAGCATTATGTCCAGACCTTGAATAGTGTAATGAGAAAGAATTAATTAATAATTTAGTTCTGAAAGGGCCTTCAGGGTTGAATGACCTTAATATGACAGGAATTTTATGTTCTATTTCAAAAGAATGAACTTCAACACAAAACTAGGATCTTAAATATAAACAAAGGAAACCGCATAGTTATGAGGAACAAGTTGACAACAGTTGATTGGAAAACTATGTTCAAAGATAATATAACAAAACCAAAGACCTCTGAAAGAAGTCTGCAGGTCAGGTAACATCTGAGAAATGATAAACAGTTAAAATTTTCAGGTCAAAGATAAATTATCAGAACTGAGAAAGAGGGAAAAAACAAGCTTTTCTTGAGCTTTTCCAACGTTCTAATTTTATTTCTATTGTCTGCAGTTTATTTATTTTCAGTTAAAAGGTAAGATAGTTAATGACAAAGAAATAAGTCATAATTGGCAAACAACATATCTTTTACAAATGCAAAAAAAAAAGTAAGAAAACTGATGCATATATGGTTGGCAGAAGATTGCCAAAAAAAAACATGGGACTGACAATTGAGTGTATTCCTAAAGGACTTGGCGAGCAAGGATTAAATAGCCTAATCAATAAACAGATACAGGAAAGGTGAACCAAATATTAGAATCAACCTCTGCCGTAAATATACATAAAGACTTGGTCTCCACAGCTGCCTGTGGCAAAGAATTCAATGAATTCATCACTCTTTCTAAAGAAATTCCTCCTCATCTCCGTTCTAAAAGGACACCCCTTTATTCTGAGGCTGCATCCTCTAGTCTTAGACTCTCCTACCTTTCCACATCCACTCTATCAAGCCCTTTCACCACTTGATCGGTTTCAATGAGGTCACCCTCATTCTTCTGAATTCTCTCTTTTCAAATCTTTTTATTGTTATATTATACAGAAAAAATAACGAGTACATTGAAGTAACAACACTTACAATGTCTCAAAAAAACATTATCTTAAAGATTGAAAAAAAATTTAATGATAGCAAAAAAAACCTACTAAGCAGAAAAGTGAGAAAGAAAAAAGAACCCATTAGGTGTACAACCCCGAAGTCATGCGTCATACAAAAAGCTTCTAAAAATAAACATCAAACCGCCAGCAAGAAAAGAAAATATACTAAAAAAATGACAATTAGATCATGGAAAAATTATATCAATTAGCTCAAATGATAATAACAAGCAAATGAGCCCCATCTTTTCTCAAATTCAAATAAAGGTTCAAAGGTTCGACTTCTAATTTTCTCCAAACTAAGACATAGCATCACTTGAGAGAACCATTGTGACAAAGTGGGAGCTGATGTATCCCTCCACTTCAACAAAATGGCCCTCCTAGCTATCAATGTAACAAATGCAATAGCATGTTGGTCAGACAAAGAAATACCATGAATATTTTGAGGAATTATTCCAAAAAACACAGTTAATTTATTAGGTTGTAGATTAATTTTAAGTGCTTTAGATATTGTTGAAAAAATCGACTTCCAGAACTGTTCCAATATAGAACAAGGCCAAAATATATGTGTCAGTGTAGCTATCTCAGTTTTACATCTATCACAATGACTATCAACATTAGAAGAGATTTTAGAAAGTCTCTCCTTCGTCAAATGATAACAATGTACAATTTTAAATTGAATCAATGAATGGCTAGCATAAATTGAAGAAGAGTTAACCAACTTCAAAATCTGCATCCAATCCTCCGTCATAAAAGTTAAATTAAGTTCCTTTTCCCAATCCTGTTTAATCTTAGATAAAAGACGCTTATCCCATTGTAATAATAAATTATAAATTCTTCCAATAGAACCCTTAATCAAAGGATTCATACTCATAATAGTATCTAAGAGGTCAGCCTCCAATATGTAAGGAAAATTACTTAAATATTTTTGTAAAAAATGTCTAACTTGAAAGTATTGCAGAAAGTGTGAGTATGAAAAAGAATATTTATCAATTATTTGTTCAAAAGACATCAATCTATCTTCTTTAAATAAATCCAAAAAAAAATTAATACCTTTATTTTTCCAAAGTAAAAAAATTGGATCATTCAAAGAAGGCTTAAAAAAGTAATTTCAATAAATTAAACTACAATGTTTAAATTTTTTAAGATTAAAAAAATGGCAGAACTGGAGCCAAATTTGTAAAGAATACTTAACCACAGGATATACGTTTAAATTAACAACTTTAACTAATTGCATAGGTAAAGGAGCTCCCAATAACAAAGTAAAATAAAATTGTTTTACAACTTTCAGTTCCAGGTCTACCCAACTTGACCGATCACTCTTATCAACCCAGTATAACCAAAAAGACATGTATCGCACATTAACAGCCCAATAATACATTCTTAGATTAGGCAAAGCAAGACCTCCATCCTTTTTCAATTTTTGTAAGTGATATTTACTAATTCTTGGTCTTTTATTATACCAAATAAAAGATAAAATAATAGAATCAATCCGATCAAAAAACTTCCTGGTCAAAAAAACAGGAATATTCTGAAACAAATATAAAAATTTTGGTAAAGTCATCATTTTAACAATATGAATACGACCAACGAGTGAAAATGTAAGTGGACTCCATTTACTAAATAAATACTTCATAGTCTACTAATGGAACAAAATTGGCTTTATAAAGATCCTTATATTTTTTAGTAATTATAATACCTAAATATCTAAAAGAGTCTGTAACTTTAAAAGGAGTATTATCATATATAGAGACAGAATCATTTAAAGGAAACAATTCACTTTTACTAAAATTTATTTTATATCCTGAAAAACCTCCAAATTCATTAAATAATTCTAGCAAGGCGGGAATGGATTCGTCAGGGTTAGATATATAAACCAATAAATCATCAGCGTAAAGAGAGATCTTATGCATGGTCTCATTCACAAAAATCCCATGGATATTTTTAGCCTCACGAAGAGCAATAGCAAGGGGTTCTAATATTAAATTAAACAACAAAGGACTTAATGGACGACCTTGCCTTGTCCCCCGTGAAAGCTGAAAAAAAGGAGACCTACAATTGGCAGTGACTACAGTAGCAATAGGGGCTTTATATATCATTTTAATCCAAATATTAAAATTAGCACCAAAGCCAAATTTCTCTATAACATTGAATAAATGTTTCCATTCGACTCGATCAAACGTTTTTTCAGCATCCAAAGATACAACACATTGTGGAGTTTTAAAAGAGGATGAATATATAATGTTAAATAGTCTCCGAACATTTGAAAAAGAATAGCGACCCTTTATAAAGCCTGTTTGGTTTTTAAAAATAAGTTTACCCAAAATATTCTCCCACCAATTGGCCATTATCTCTGACAGAATCTTAGCATCGACATTCAATAATGAAATAGGTCTATATGAAGCACAGTCAGCAGGATCTTTATCTTTTCTAAGAATTAAAGAAATAGAAGCCTCATAAAAGGTAGAGGGTAAATCACCTTTCACAAAAGAATCCTTAAACATTTCCAACATATACGGAGAAAGCAACTTTCCAAATTTTTTATAAAATTCTACAGGATAGTCATCAAGTTCCAGGGACTTACCAGATTGTGTTGAAAAAATAGCTTTATGAATTTCGGCTTCAGTGATTTGAGCATCAAGAGTTTTTTGATCCTCAGCCGAGATTTTAGGAAAAACAATCTTTTGTAAAAAAGTATTCATTTCAGAGGACATTGAGATTTATAAAGTTCAGCATAAAAATCTTGAAAATTCTTATTAATTTCTTCATATTCCTGAGCTAAGGTACCATCTTTCCTACGAATTTTCATGATTTGCCTTTTGGCTGCAGCCATTTTTAATTGAGATGTGAGCAGTTTTTTATTTTTATCTCCAAACATATAAAATTGGCTCTTTAACTTAAGCAAATATCCTTCAATGGGATGAGTTAATAACAGATTATATTGTGATTAAAGTTCCACCCTTTGTTTAAATAAATCAGTATTGGGGGGAAATTGCATAGATATTATGTAAATCTTTAATATGTTTTGAAATTCTATCTAATTCTCCTTTAGTTTGTTTTTTAAGTTTAGCTGAATAAGAAATAATCTGACCACGTAAAAATGCTTTAAATGTATCCCATATAGCTAATTTAGACATATCCCCTAAATCATTAACAAGAAAAAATTCCTTTATCTGGGTTTCAATGAAACTGACAAAGTCAGAGTTTTGCAATAATGTCTGAGACATGCGCCAAGGTGGGCGGACAAGAATGACATCATCAAATTCAAAAGACAAACTCAGAGGTGCATGATCAGATATAGCAATAGCGTCATATTTGCAAGTTTTAACACTAGGCAAGAAGTGGGGATCGATTATAATATAATGGATCCTCGAATATTTTTTATAAACATGTGAGAAGAAAGAATATTCTCTATTATTGGGATGGAGATACCCCTACAAATCAATCAACCCAAAATCAATCAAAAAGGAATTAATAAATGACGCAGATCGATTTGGAAGTCACTGATTGATTAAGCTCTTATCAATCATAGGATTTAAGCAGCAGTTAAAATCTCCGCTCATTATCAGCATATGTTCATTTAAATCAGGCAGTAAAGCAAATACCTTTTTAAAAAAAGAAGGATCATCAAGTTAGGACCATACAAATTAAGCAAAACAACTTTTCTGTAACAGATTGTTCCTTCAACAATGAAAAATCTACCATTAGAATCTGATTCAATATCCTCTTGAATAAATATATTAGGTTTAATAAAAATAGACATGCCTTTTGTTTTACTCTGAGAAGTAGAGTGGAATTGCAAACCATTCACCATCCAAAAAAATCTATTTTGATCTCCCGCCCTGATATGTGTCTCTTGAGCAAAAATTATATCAGGTTGGAATCGGTTAATAATTTTAAGACTCTTTTCATTTAATAGGATGATTCCAACCATGTACATTCCAACTTATTATATTAATCTGTTTAAATACCATACTATAATTTTATTCTACTTTATACATGCACAGAGCACATACCAATATGGGATGATCAAAAATGGCGGTGATGAAGAATACAACCACATAAAAGACACGCATGCTCCGGAATCACCCAATGGGAAAAAACTCCTAACTCTTAACCCACCCACCCACACCCGGAAGCCCGAAAAAGGCAAGCGATCTACAATAGAGTTCAAAGCTACTGACCGCTCTGTCTGTGTATTCTTTCCCTCCCCCCAGTTAGTAAAAAAGTAGAGTGACCTTGTAAAAGAAACAATAAAGTCTCAGCAAAAAAGGTATTTACATTCCATTGACTAATAAACAAGAAAGAACCAAAATAGTGTTACCTCTTAGAGAGAAAAACCAGCGCCATCTTTAAGTTTAACATTAATTCCCTAAAAAAGCTTTAAATTCAATTATAAAATGTTATAATAAAACAAAAAAAAATGTAAAAAGCCCTGTTAGTAGGAAAAAACTACCAATTAGCTGATTAAAAAAAGAGAAACAAGCCAAGTATTAAATTAAAGGAACAAATCCCCTTATCTTCTTCTCTCAGTTGTTGAATTTTCAAGTGATCATTTGGACAGACATACTTAAGCCATAAATCTTTCCAAAGGAAAACCAACAATATGCAATAATGAACAACTCTCCTTGTCTTCTTTAATTAGTCTCTCAATGAAATATACAAATAACCTTCATAAAACTTCTTTCCAAAATGCGAATAATATACAGATAGCCAAACAGCCTTTCAGATAGTTCATTCAGCAGCGACGTCAGTAACAGCGGCAGTTATAGCCTGAACAAAGTCCAGTGCAGCCTTTGGATCAAAAAAAGTATGAGGATGAGAATTAGCAGGAAAAACTTTAATTCTTGTCGGGTACCTCAGAGAGAGAAAAAGTTTTTTTTATCATATGCTTGTTTCATTACCAGGGCAAATTTTGACCTTTGTTCCATTATCTCTCTTGGATAATCTTCGCAAAAGCGGAGCTCAGATTCCATAAATCTAAAAACTCTCTGTTTTCTTGCCTGTCGCATTATTTGATCTTTAATTTTAATGAGATGAAAGCAAACCAGAACAGAGGCGGTCCTCCCCATTCTTCTGAATTCTAAAGAATACAGGCCCAGAGCCATCAAATGCTCTTCATATGACAAGCCATTCAATCCTGGAATTATTTTTGTGAACCTCCTTTGAACCCTCTCCATTTTCAGTACAGTCTTTCAAAGATTCGTCATTGTAGTTAGGTCACATCTGGAATTTCCAGTTGGCGGACAATTGCCCTCCACGCTGCTCTGACATATTGGGGGAAATCATGTTCGTAGCAGATTACAGCAGTGATTTGCCTTTGCCTTCTGTCAGATTAGGGGAATCTTTCAATGATAAGGGGCCCAAAACTGCTCACAACGCTCCAAGTGAGGCCTCAGCAGTGTTTTATAAAGTGTCACATTATATCTTTGCTTTTATATTCTAGTCCTCTTGAAATGAATGCTAACATTGTACTTGCCTTCGTCATCACAGACTCAACCTGCAAACCAAACTTCAGGGAAACCTGCATAAACCCTTTGTGCCTCAGATTTTTGTAATTTCTCTCCATTTAGAAAATAGTCAACCCTTTCATTTTTTCTTCCAAAGTGCATGACCATACACTTCTCAACACTGCGATCCATTTGCCAGTCCTTTGCCCGTTCTCCTAATCTTTTTAGGTCCTTCTGTAGCCTCTCTACTTCCTCAGCACTATCTACTCTGCCACTTATCTTCATATCATTTGCAAACTTGGCAACGTAGCCACCAGTTCCATCATCCAAGTCGTTGATACATAATGTACAATGAATTGGTCCCAACAATCTCCTCAAAGATATATAGCCACTGTTTTGCTTTCTTTCTAGTTGCATCAATATGTAAGGAGCAGGTTAGATCCTCAGAGATATTGATGCCCGGGAACTTGAAATTGCTCCTTCTTTCCACTTCTGATCCCTTTGTGGGGACTGGTGTCTTCATGAGCGCTAATGCAAAGAAACACAAGTTGTTTGAGAAACTCAGGTTTCTTTACTTGAGGATGGTGAATCTTTGGAATTCTTTACTTCAAAAGATTGCACAGGATCAGTGACTGAGCTCACTTCAGAATTGGCACTAAGTTAGAAGATCACCATGGCAGAGGAGGCAAGCTGACCCAAGTAGTTTGCCATGACTTCTAATCCTCATGCTATTGTTTCCTGAATTTTACCTGTTAATATACTGTATGTACCCCACCGTTTGATTTCGAAATCTCCTTCTTAACCTCAAGTTTCGATTTATAAAATTGTTGGAGATCGCAAATTGTTGGAGAGAGGCAGGCAAATATTCCTTTGTTCAAGAAAGGGAGTAGGGATAACCCTGGGAATTATAGATCAGTGAGTCTTACCTCAGTTTCAGGCAAATTATTGAAGAAGATTCTTAGAGACAGGATTTGTGCGCCTTTGGAAAAGCACTGTCTGATTTGGGATAGCTAGCATGGCTTTGTGAGGTCTAATCCATGTTTCAAGAGATTAAATTCTTTGAGAATGTGATAAAGGGCAATGATGAACATAGAGCAGAGGATGTGTATATATCAACTTTGATAAGTTTTCCCATGGTTGGACCATTCAGAAAATTAGGAAGCAGGGGCTCAATGTAAATTTGGGATGTGTAGGTTTGGAATTTCCTTAGCCATGGAAGGCAGAGGTCAGTGACCCGAGTTGCTCTGTAGAGATTGGTTCAAAGGTTCAAAGGTTTATTTATTGTCAAAGCATGTAACCATATACATCTCTGAACTTTGTATTTCTCCAGATAACCATGAAACAAAGAAAGAACATGGAAGTCATTTAGAGAGAAACATCAGACACACTCCCGGTAATGAAAAGAATGGCAAACCGATCAGCAACCTCCCCAAACCCCCCTCCCCATGCACAAAATGGAACAGGATTATTAACCCCCAAAAATCAACCCCAACCTGCACAAAAAACTAACAGAACATCAACTCCCAAACACCATGCCATCACACATCAAAACGGAAAAGGAACAGGTGATAAATAACAGAATATTAAAACCATAAGCCTGAAAAAGTCTACAGTCCATAAACACAGACTCTGGAAACTCTGAGATTTTTATAAATGATTAGGGTGAGGAAATGGAGAGGTGGATTTGTATGTCTGTAGATGACACAAAGGTTGGCGATGTTGTGGATAGTGTAGAAGGTAGCTGTAAGTTACATTGGGACATTGCCAGGATACCAAGCTAGGCTGAGATGTGGCAGATGGAGTCAAACCTGGATAAGAATGAAATGATTGGAAGTTTGAATTTGAAGGCAAAATACAGGGTTAATGGCATCATTCTGCACAAGCACAGAGGGATTTTGGGATCATAGATTCCTCAAAGTTGCTGTGCAAGTTGATAGGGTGCTTAAGAAGGTAATATTGCAGCTCTATGACGCCTTGATTAGACTACACGTTGACTATTGTGTTCAGTACTGGTCACCTCATTGGAGGAAGGATGTGGAAGCTTTAGCGTGATGTAGAGGAGATTTATCAGGATGCTGCCTGGATTAGAGAGCATGTCTTATGGGGATAGGTAGAGTGACTCATGGCTTTTCCCTTTGGAGTGAAGGTTAATGAGTGGTGACTCGATAGAGGTGTAGAAGATGATAAGAGACAGAGATAGAATAGTCAACCAGAGACTTTTTCTCAGGGCAGAAATGACTAATACAAGGGAGCATAATTTTAAGGTGATGGAAGCAAAATACGGGGAATGTCACAGGTAATTTTTCTTTACAAAGAGTGGTGAATTTATGGAACACCCTGCCAGGGGTGGTGGTAAAGGCAGATATATTGGGGGCAATGAAGAAACTCTTAGGTAGGTACATGATTGATAGAATATTGGAGGGTGATGTAGGAGGGAAGGGTTAGATTGAAGGCCCTGAACTGTATTGTAGTGTTTTGTGTTCTATGATGTAAGTGCTCCACACGTCTGGAAACAAATTGTTTTGTTTCAATTGAAGTTTTTAAATTCAACATGGAGTAAAGTGAGAACGTCTGGTCAAAATGGCACTGAGCAGCAGTCTCCATCAAGTTTGAGTTTCAAATTTACAGTAGTTGCTTTTGTAGTTCATTGGGATGATTTGACAGAGTTAAGTGTCAAGTTAGGATTTAGAGGCAGGGAATTGTAGGTCTGGAGTCTATACTTACCTTCTGCTCTCTGTGTTTTGCATTTGAAGACCAGTGATGTGGATGTGGGATGAAGGATATTTATGATCAGATATCAGGCAGGCAGTCCAGTGAAGGTGAGGGCTGGCGGCTCTTTTAGGTCAGCAAGTCATCAGTGTGTGCCGGAATTGGAGTTCTGTATGGACAGGAGGGACATGGGCTAGTCAACCCCTAGATACGTGAGACGGGAGTACGACACCTAGTTTTGGGGGACCAGTAATTGGAGATCAAGGTCTGGAATTTGGGTCCTCATCCATCATCATCAGTGAAGCTTGGGGTCTTTAATCATTATCGCCACTGAGGCCTGGGGACGATACTGAAGATCAAAGCCGGAAGGTCAGTCAGATGACTGTAATTCTAAACCTAGGAGCTGAAGCCCTGAGTCTGCAAGTCTGTGAGTCTGCAGGAAAATCAAAGGCCCAAATCCTGCAAGTCCACTAGAGGGTACAGGCCCAGAGATGGCCTGTTTTGATGTTAGAGGATTGACTGTGTGTATCTATGTGGGAGGGAAGTAAGAGGCTTGTTTTTATGTTATTGCTGTTGTTGTTTGTGTGTTTTGTGTACATGGTTAGCACAGGAATGTGGAGCGTCACTTCCAAGCTGCCTCAAGAATATCCTGATGTTATGTTGATTGTTAATGTAATGACAGATTTCACTGTTTGTTTTGATGTACAGGTTATAAATAATTGAATTTGAATTGGAATCTGAAAATTTCAAATCGTTTACCTGAGTTCCTGGTCATTCATGAATGAGTGACAATGTTTAATCCTTACAAGTTGCCCTCAAAGCCAAATGAACCAGAATATCTGTTGATGCCAAGTTCACTTATGCCCAGTGGCACATTAGGTATTGGAATGGCTCGAGGCCAGTAAGTGGTTAAATGTTTCAGGTCAGTGACACTCCATTGGTTCCAATGAATGGTCACTGACCTGAACCATAAATGCTCTTTCTCTCACAATTAATACTGTTTGATCAACTGTTTCCAGCACTTTTGACTTTCATTTCAGATTTCCAACATCAACAGCTCTTTGGTTTTAAATTCCTGTAACTGACATCCCATTTATATAAACAAATGTCATGTAGAGCAGTATTAAACTTGATTCTGAAGACCCCATGTTAGTTCAAAGAAAGGCCATTTGGGCAAGAGATGACCCCTGCCCCCCCAACTTCCGCCCATAGAATAGGAAGTAGGGAATGCAGAGGCAAAGCCAGACTCAATTGTTTTTAATAGACACAAAAGTTACTGCAGATGCTAGAAATCTAAAGCAATACACACAATGTGCTGGAGGAGCTCAGCATCTCTGGACAGGAATAAACATTTGACATTTTGGGCCGAGTTCCTTCATCAGGACTGGAAAGGAAGGGGAAAGATGACTGACAATGTATTTCTTACATCATAAGTAATATGCTTGCAGCAATGTGTTTAAAACTGGCCAAACAGATGAAAAAATAGATAGAGACGTTGGACAATAATATCAATGCATCCTGCATCAACTGTGTGAGAGATCAAAAATTTATAAAAACAGATTAGTAAATCTTATGCCAGACTATTGCTCAGGACATTAATTATTTAAGGTTGACATCATTGCAACAACAGATTCCTTCCAGTAAAATTGACCACATGTAATGGCTCATCACTAATGAGTTTTGGATTTATGCTTTTGACATGTTTATGGATTGTTCAAATATTTTCATTAATGATACCAGATAACTCTGGTTTTCAGTGTCTATAACCTTCACATTTCAGGTAACATCTGCATTTTCAGAGGTTTTATCTAACCAAATTTGTGAATAGCTACTATTCTTCTGACAAAATTATTTAGGACTTTAAAATAATTTGCTCTTAATATCGATCCAACTATCAATACCAATAGTAAGAGCTGCAACTTTGTAACTAATTTTATGGTTGGTTTTGCTGAACTGTTGAAGTAATAAGGATATTGATTCCCACTATCAATTTCCCAAATTACACACATATACGTATATTCATATATATTATGTAACTTATTAATGACCTAAATAAAAATATTCTGAAAGCACAAAACTGAAAGCTTCCCTTAGGAACATCATATTCTGAAAAGGTTCATTTTGTAATTGCCAGCATTAGGGTTCTCTCATTTTATTATGTTTCTTATATAAAGGTAGGTTTAAGGTAGTTTTTTGGTTCAAACTGAAAACCAGAATTTATGGCAAAATATGCAAAAAAATGGAAAATGTGGCGCACAATATGTCTGTGAGATATTTAGTAATAGGAATATAAATATGCATGTAAATATGAACTCCTCAACTACTATATATATTTATAATGTCTGTATACTATACACACTGAAAATCAGCCAATTATGTATGGATACCACATGTGCAAAGCAAGTGGTTAACATCAGTCTCAACCACAAATTAATCAGAACTAAACTCACATCAAAAATACGTTTAACGTCCTGTGGTCAGTCCCAAAGGTTGTCATTGTGGACAGATTTCAATCCAATTAGAACTTAATGTTAACATTCCGTATAAAGAGGCAGATGTTCTGGCATTTGATTGTTGATCATACATCCACATAAAGAGAATTCAAACAAATGACAAGACTCATTTCACTGAAAGATATAAATAACATGTTGCAAAAGTATCAGGAAATGCTGTTCCCTAAAAATAAGTCTGATGAATCAACCAGAAACTATTTAGGATCAGACTGGGCCTAAGTACTTCTGGTTTCATCCGAATCCACTGTGGAATTCTTCAACTTTCATCAAGCTAAAGTGGACATGCAGCTCTTACTGATGTAAAATGTTATCATCAGGTGACTTCCTAAAGTAAATCTTTGCACAAATTTTTACCCCACTAAAAGCACTATCCAAAAATCTTATGATAAGTTTCACATACTGGGATCTATAAGTTGTGTTGTAGACAACTGAATAACATTAGTATTTTCTGTAATTTGCTTTTAAAGTTAAGTGGCTAAGTTGCCCAGTAACTGCAGAATTACCAGGATTCAGACAGGTCTTTAACTTCAGGACCAGGTTTGGGATTTGATTAGAATGTACAAGGTATGCTTAGTGAATTAGACAATAAAATAGATGGTGTGCTAATATTAAAGGTGATTATTAGGATTTACAAAGGGATCTTCATTAGATTGGTAAGAATAGCAAAATGGGATTGTATTGAGTTAAGTATGAGATGTTGCATTTTGGCAAGACAAATGAGGCCAGGATTTTCACAATGAATGGCGGACCCTGAGGGAAGTTCTGGAACAGAAGGACCTCCAAGAATATAATTACGTGGTTCCCAGATAGTGGCTTCACTGATAGACTGGGTGGTGAAGGTGGCTTTTTGTACGCTACCCTCATCAATCATGGCATTGAGCAGTAAAGTTGTGACATTATATTGCAGTTGTGCATTATGTTGGGGAGGCCATATTTAAATATTGTGTACAGTTTTGTTTATCTTGCTTTAGGAAAGATGCCACTAAAGTGAAGATTTACAAAAATGTTTCTGGGACTTGAGGGACTGAGTTATAAACCATAAACCCATAAGAGATAGGAGCAGAACTAGGCCATTCAACCCCTTGAGTCTGCTCCCCATTCCATCATGGCTGATTTATTATCCCTCTCAATCCCATTCTCCTGCCTTCTCCCGATTCCCTTTGATACCTTACTAATGAAGAACTCATCAACCTCTACTTTAAATATATCCAGTGATTTGTCTCAAAAGCTATCTGTGGCAAAGAATTCCACAGATTCACCCACCTCTGGCTAAAGAAATTCCTAATTATCTCTGTTCCAAAGGGACCTCCTTGTATTCTGAGTCGGTGCCCTCTAGTCCTAGACTACTCTACTAGAGGAAACATCCTCTCCACATTCACTCTATCGTGGACATTCAATATTAAATGAGATCCCACCTCATTCTTCTAAACTCCTGCGGGTACAGGCCTGGAGCTATTAAACGCTCCTCATATACTAACCCTTCCATTCTTGGAATAATTTTCATGAACCTCCTCTGGACCCTCTGCAATTCCAGCACATTAATTCTTAGATAAGGGGCTCAGAACTTCTCAAAAAACTCCATATGTGGTCTGACCAATGCCTCATAAAGCCCCAGCTTTATAAAAAATCCTTGTTTTTAGATGCTAATCCTCTTGGAATGAATGCTCACATTGCATTAGCCTTCCTTACCACTGAGTCAACCTACAAGTTAACCTTCAGGGAATCCTGCACAAGGACTCCCATGTCCTTTTGCAGCTTAGATGCTTGAATTTTCTCCCCATTTAGAAAACAGTCTTCCCCTTTATTATTTCTACAAAAGTCCACAACCATACATTTTTTTACAATATATTCCATCTGCTACTTCTTTGCCCTTTCTCCTAATTTGTCTCAGGCCTTCTGCAGAGTCCCTGCTTCCTCAACATTACCTGCTCCTCCATCTATCTTCATATTGACCACAAACTCGGCCACAAAGCCATCACTTCCATCAACCAAATCATTAACATATACCATGAAAAGGAATGGTCCCAATAGTAATCCGTGACGAACAACACTAGTCACCGGCAATGACCCAGAAAAGGCCCGCTTTATTCCCACTCTTTACCTCTATCCATGCTAGTATCGTTCCTGTAATACCATGTGTTCTTATCTTGTTAAGCAGTCAACAGCCTTCTGAAAATCTATGTAAACAACATCCACTGGCATCCTCAGTCTATCCTGCCTGTTATTTCCTGATAGAATTCTGACAGCTTTGTCAAGCAAGGTCTAACCTTAAAAAAACTATGCTGACTTGAACTAATTTTATCGTGTGCCACCAAATACGCTGAAACTTCATCCTTAATAAGGAACTCCAGTATCTTTCCACCACTAAAGTCAAGCTAACTGGTCTATAATTTTCTTTTTTATACCTCCATCCCTTCTTAAAGAGTGGAGTGACTATTGCAATTTTCCAGTCCTCTACAACCATTCCAGAATCTAGTGAAGCCAAGACAGCAGCTATACTTTATTAGGAGTTTGAAGAGATGTGGCATGTCAACAAATACACTCAACAACTTCTATAGTTGTACAGTGGAGAGCATTCTGACAGGCTGCGTTACTGTCTGGTACGGAGGGGCTACTGCACAGGACCGAAAGAAGCTGCAGAAGGTTGTAAATCTAGTCAGTTCCATTTTGGGTACTAGCCTACAAAGTACCCAGGACATCTTTAGGAAGCACTGTCTCAGAAAAGCAGTGTTCATTATTAAGGACCTCCTGCACCCAGGGCATGTCCTTTTTTCCCTGTTACCATCAGGTAGGAGGTACAGAAGCCTGAAGGCACACACTCAGCGATTCAGGAACAGCTTCTGCCCCTCTGCCATCCGATTCCTAAATGGACATTGAACCCGTGAACACTACCTCACTTTTATAATATGTATTATTTCTGGGTTTTTTTGCACAATTTTTAATCTATTCAATATATTGATTGATTGAATTCTCTCTTCTATATTATGTATTGCATTGAACTGCTGCTGATAAGTTAACAAATTTCACGACACGTGCCCTTGATAATAAACCTAATTCTGATTCTGATCTAATGGGTCCACCACCTCTTCAGCCACCCCTTTCAGAACCTTGGGATGTACACCATTTGGTCCAGATGTCTGAATTACTTTCTGGCCTTTCAGCTTCCTAAGCACCTTCTCCTTAGTAATAGCAACTGCACTCATTTCTGCCTCCTGACACTGGAATTTCTGGCCTTCACAATGAAGGCTAATGCAAAATAGTTAATTCCTTTGTCCCCCATTACTAATGATCCGGCATCATTTTCCAATGGTTCAATATCCACTCTCATCTCTCCTTTACTCTTTACATATCTGATTTATTGTTGTATCTACTTTTATATTGAAAAAAGGATCTAGTGCTTTCGTGGAGTATATGACAAATAAAGTCTTCTTGGGCTTCCAACTGGATACAGTATCGATTATAACTGATGCTTTGATCACAAAGTCTGCCATCTTCTTCAGGGATGATGACTGGTCATATCTAGTCTGGTGGTATTTATACTCCCATAGTCTGTCTATTTAGCCCTCATCCAATCAGGTTTCCACTCTCTCACTTTGTTTTCAATGAAATTCCAGTTCTTACTTAGAGCAGACTTTCATCACTGTTGACATTCTTTTACTCTACTTTTATTTCAATGGCTTCCTTTGCCAGGTGGCCTCAAAAGCCACTGGTGCGGCACAGTAGTATTGTGCCGTCATAGTCAATCTTATGGCCATTGCGAATGTAGTGTTCTGCCACCACCGATTTCTCCGGGTAACCCAAACGGATACACCGCCTGTGCTCCTGGATGCGGGTTTCCACCAGGTGCCCCATCTGGTTGATATGTGCTGCTCCGTATTCACAGGTAAAAGCCAGCCGACCTGAGTTCCAGGTCACCTTTGACAGGCTGAAGCAGTGACTTGAGCTACTTCATAGGTTTGTAGACGGTATTAATCTGGTATTTCTTCAGGATCCTGGTGTTCCTTCCAGAAACCTTGGAAATATAAGGAAGACAGGTGGTAGTGACGGGTTCCTCCTTGTTGTTCGGTTTCCTGGTTTTTCCATCAGCCTTTTTAAGGGCTCAATGATTTCCTTTACCTTGTAGGAGCATCAAGTATAATTGTGTTATTTTCTCGGGGAGATGCTCTAGGTCTGAAATAGATTTCACACCGTTAATCAAAGTAGAAAGAACTGCACTACATTGGGAGGCAAGATGGTGGCTGCTATTAGTGAGCTATGAGTCCATGTGAGCGTGTTTCCAATAGACACCATGTCCAAGGATACCGTCCTGTTTCTGTTGTATCAGAATGCACAGGGACAGAAGGAAACCATTCTTCTCCATCTCCATCATAAACTGTATGTTTGGATGTACGCTGTTCAGAGGGTGTGGAACTGTTGCAGTGCCTGGAGTCCATGAGGCCACACTATGAAGGTGTCATCGATGTATCTGAAGAAGCATTTTGGGTGGGAGGGCGATGAACTCAGAAACTCCACAAAGTCCTCCATGTAAAAATTTGCAATAGCCAGCGACAAAGACAGTCTCATGGCCACTCTGTCTGTTCCCCTTATAGAGGGAGTACAATGACGTAAGGACGTGTTCACTACTTCAGACCCAGAGAGTCTCTCTGAGGAAATAAAATGAATACCCACCACATGCCTACAGAATGGGTACAAGGTGAAGAAAATCAGTTAGGCCGTTAAAAGGAAAAACCAGGAAACAACCATAAAGAGGAACCCGTCACTACCACCTGTCCTCCCTGTATTTCCATGCATTCTGGAAGGATCAACAGGATCCTGAAGAAACACCCGATTAATGCCACCCACAAACCCATAAGGAAACTGAAAATCACAGCTGATACCAGTCAAAGATGACGTGAGCGTCAGGGTGGCTGGCATTTACAGGATTCCCTGTGAATGAGGGCAGCGATTTACAGCCAGACGGAACACAAGGTGGAAACCTGCATCAAGGAGGGATGCCCACCATGCTGTTCCGGGATGCTCTGAAGCATTTTTTGTACTGCCTGCCCCTGCACAGCTTTCACTTCCTTGCCTTCGTCTGCCGATCAAACTTGCCTTGATGGTCCGTGTTACCATCTGGTAGTGTAGGAGGTCCTCAGTGCAAGTCACTGTACGCAGGGGTGCTCCCCTGTACACTGGGGACCTGGAGTGCAAGGTGTTGCATTGGGCAGTCCTGTACAACAGATTCCTGAGCAGGTTCACCGACACCTGTCCACCTGTTCATTCTGCGGGCTGGAGGAGTCAGTGTACCATGGGTACACGGAAGGCAAGAGGTTGCAGCCGCTCTTTGAGTTTCTCAAGAGGCTGCTGCTGAGGTTCTGGCTGCACTTTAGTCCCCCGCTCCTCATTAACAGGCACCCAATTCAGAGGGGGCCGGGCGTAAGAAGGTTCTTCTGGGCTTGTACCTGGGACTGGCCAAGATGGCCATTCACGGGTCTAAGTGACCGAAAGTGGAGGGCGGGTGCTGCCCGGGCCGACTGCATCCCCCTTTTCCAAGGATACTTTCATTCCCAGCTGTCCTTGGAGATGGAGCACGCAGTTGCGGCAGGCACATAGGTGGACTTCCATGAGCAGTGGTCCCCCCTGTGGTATTGACTGTTTTATAGATAGAATTAACTATATTTTAAGTTGAGTATACTTACTGTCTTGTAAACACTCCTCATATGTTAACCCTTCATCTGGACCTTCTGTGTATATGTGTTGTAAAAATATAGTGTTTTATAGTGTTTGTAAAAATAAAATGCATCCAGGAGCACAGTAGGTGTATCCGTTTGGGTTACCTGCAGAAATCAGTGATAGCAGAGCACTGCGTTCACAATGGCCGTAGGATTGACTTTGACAGCACAAAACTACTGTGCCATGTCAATGGCTTTTGGAACGGCCTGGTAAAGAAAACCATTGATTACTAGTGGTTGGTAAGTTGATGGAAAAGATCCTGAGGGGCAGGATTTATGAACATTTGGAGAGGCATAATGTTACTAGGAATAGTCAGCATGGCTTTGTCAAAGGCAGGTTGTGCCTTATGAGCCTGATTGAACTTTTTGAGGATGTGACTAAACACATTCATGAAGGTGGAACAGTAGATGTAGTGTATATAGATTTCAGCAAGGCTTTTGATAAAGTACCCCATGCAAGGCTTATTGAGAAAGTAAGGAGGCACGGGATCCAAGGGGACATTGCTTTCTGAAACCAGAATTGTTTGCCCACAGAAAGCAAAGAGTTGTTGTAGATGAGTCATATTCTGCATGGAGGTCGGTCACCAGTGGTGTGCCTCAGGGATCTGTTCTGGGACCCCTACTCCTTGTGATTTTTATAAAAGACCTGGATGAGGAAGTGGAAGTATGGGTTAGTAAATTTGCTGATGACACAAAAGTTGGGGGTGTTGTGGATAGTGTGGAGGGCTGTCAGAGGTTACAGTGGGACATTGATAGATGTAAAACTGGGCTGAGAAGTGGCAGATGGAGTTCAACCCAGACAAGTGTGAGGTGGTTCATTTTGGTAGATCAAATATGATGGCAGAATATAGTATTAATGGTAAGACTCTTGGAAGTGTGGAGGATCAGAGGGATGTTGGGGTCTGAGTCCATAGGACACTCAAGGCTGCTGTGTAGGGTGCCTCTGTGGTTATGAAGGCATATGGTGAATTGGCCTTCATTAATTGTGGGATTGATTTAGGAGCTGATTGGTAATATTGCAGCGATACAGGACCCTGGTGAGACCCCACTTGGAGTACTGTGCTCAGTTCTGGTCGCCTCACTACAGAAAGGATGTGGAAACCATAGAAAGGGTGCAGAGGAGATTTACAAGGATGTTGCCTGGATTGGGGAGCATGCCTTATGAGAAATAGATTGAGTGAACTCGGCCTTTTCTCCTTGGAGTGACGGAGGATGAGAGGTGACCTGATAGAGGTGTATAAGATGATAAGGGGCATTGATTGTGTGGATGGCCAGAGGCTTTTCCCCAGGGCTGAAATGGGTAACACTAGAGGGCACAGGTTTAAGGTGCTGGGGAGTAGGTACGGAGAAGACGTCAGGGATAAATTATTTACACAGTGCGTGGTGAGTGTGTGGAATGGGCTGCTGGCGACGGTGGTGGAGACGGATACGATAGGGTCCTTTAAGAGACTCCTGGATGCGTACACGGTGCTTAGAAAAATAGAGGGGTATGGGTAACCGTAGGTAATTTCTAGAGTAAGTACGTGTTTGGCGCAGCTTTGTTAGCTGAAGGGCCTGTAGTGTACTGTAGGCTTTCTATGTTTCTAAAACTAGAGGAAAAGAATTTTAACAAAGACAAATGTCTCGCTCGAAGTAAGAACTGGAATTCAATTGTAAAAAAGGTGGGAGAGTAGAAACCCAATTGGATGAGGACTAACCTATCAGGAGGGACAGACTACAGGGGTATAAATAGGGGTACTAGATATGCCCAGGCATCATCCGTGAAGAAGATTGTAGAGTTTGTCATTGTAACGTCAGTTATAATTGATACCTGTACCTGGCGGAGAGCCAAAGAAGAGTTTATTCGTACTTTGATAATACTGGTCAGCTTCCCTTCACTTTTCTTCTTTTCTGTCCTCATGACATTTTTTAGTTGCCTTCTGTTGATTTTTAAGAACTTCCCAGTCCTCAAACTTCCCGCTAATTTTTGCTATGTTATCTGTATTATTATTTAAGAATAAGGGGTAGACAATTTAGAACGGAGTTGAGGAAAAACTTTTTCACACAGAGGGTTGTGGTTCTGTGGAATACTCTGCCTCAGAAGGCAGTGGAGGCCAATTCTCTGGAGTCTTTCAAAAAAGAGTTAGATAGAGCTCTTAAAGATAGCGGAGTGAAGGGATATGGGGAGAAGGCAGGAAAAGGGTACTGATTGTGGATGATCAGCCATGATCACAGTAAATGGTGGTGCTGGCTCGAAGGGCTGAATGGCCTACTCCTGCACCTATTGTCTATTGTCTGCACTCTCTTTTGCTTTTATGCTGTCTTTGACTTCCATTGTCAGTCAGAGTTGTCTCATCCTCCCTTTAAAATACTTCTTCCTCTTTGTGATGTATCTATTGTGCACCTTCTGATTTGCTCTCAGAAACTCTGGCCATTGTTGCCCTGCCATCATCCTTGCTAGTGTCCCCTGCCAATCAACTTCGGCCAGCTCCTGTCTCATGCCTCTGGAATTATCTTTACTCCACTGTAACACTAATACATCTGACTTTAATATCTCCCTGTCAAACTGCAGTGCAAAGTCTATCTTATTATGATCACTGCCTCTTTCAAAGTTCCTTTACCTTCAGCTTCCTAATTAAATCTAATTTGTTACACAACACTCAGCCCAGAATTACCTTTTCCCTAATGGGCTCAATCACAAGCTGCTCTAAAATACCATCTCATATGCATCCTACAAATTTCTTTTCTTTTGATCTATCACCAACCTGATTTTCCTAAGCTACTTGCATATTGAAATCCCCAATGACTACCATAACTGTGCCACCTCTACATGCCTTTTTTATCTCCTATTTTAATCTGTACCCTATGTCCTGACTACTGGTTGGAGGCCTCTATATGACTCTGTTCAGGATATTTTTAACTTTACAAGTTCTTAACTCTACCCACAAGGATTCTACATGCTCGGCTCCCATGTACAGAGAAAGACTGAACATGTCGGGACTATTTTTGTTGGAAGACAAGAACTGGAGGCAATCTTATAGAGGTGTATGAGGAGCTAGATAATATGACTGCACAGTCCTTTTCGCAGGGCTGGGAAATCAAGAACTAAGGCATAGGTTTCAGACAAGAGGAGAGAAATTTAATAAGAATCTGAGAGATAATATTTTCACTGAAAGGGTAGTCAGTGCATGGAATGATCTGGAACAAGAAATTGTTGAGGCACGTATATTAACACTTAAAAGTTACTTGGAAAAGTACATGGATAGGAAAGATTTAGGCCAAACACAGGCAAATGGGATGAGCTGATGTTGGTTGGCATGGACAAGTTGGACGAGAAGGCCAGTTTCTATGCTGTATGACTCTATGAATCTTTAACTTATAAATCACTGAAGGCATGTAATTTATTTCTGGAACTGAGGTAAATAATCTAAATAAGACATAATTTTTATTGAAGTACTGATTATTTTTCAATTTGAAAGCACAAGATTGACAGCTCACCAAAAGTAATGAAGTTATATGAATGGATTATGCAGTTAACTAATATTTCATAACTAACATTACTCCCGTTTTGTTTTCCTCATTTTCTCATCAACAAGCTTAGTTTTTGCCATTTGTCTGATGAATAGCAGCAATTTAACCTACTGGCCTGCATGAATTTGGAGTGTGGCAGGAAAGTGAAGTGCCCAGAGGAAACCCAGGGGTCAAAGGAAGTCATGCAAGCTCTGCATAGACAGCACTAGTGGTTAGTATTGAACTTCGGTCTCTAGTGCTGTGATGCATAGGTCAAGTACCTGTGCTGCCCTTGATCAATCTTGTTTTGTTATTAAAATCCCTGCATTACAGACCTTGAGCTTCAGGCACTTCAATTCACACCTCATGATGTCCAGTAACAGCTGAAAGCTTGAATGCAGCAAAGACTATTGAACCAGATATCACCCTAATTGTACTACTGAAGACTTGCAGTGCATCCCAGCTGTTCCAGTACTGTTACAATACTGGTTTCATCTGAACAATGTGGAAAATTACTTAAGTATGTTCTTTTCACAAAAATCTAACTTGCCAAATTATTGTCCAATCATTCTACTCTAAGTCATCAGTAAAATATCTGAAGGCACCATCAAAAGAGACACATTAGAGATTTAACCAGTGACTAATCCAGACGTCAGAAGTTTTGAGAGGAGGGGATTTCACTCAGGTCCACTGCCTGAGTAGAAAAGGGAGCAGCAGGTCAATGCAGTGCAGTGGAGCCTTGACCAGTGACCAATCCACATTTGGGATTGATTAGCAAGTGCACATTAAAGGAGGGCAGAGGCAAGCACAGCAGCTATCATCCCAGTGGCCATTGTCTGAGTGGACAGAGTCGGAGTGGACCTTGAGGCTTTAGCTCTTCAAGGCTTCAGCAAAGAGAGGCTTCAATCAGAGAAAGTAAAAGAAATGAAAAGCCTAAGGTTGATTTTTTTTCTCTTTCCCTTCTTTATATTTGCTCAGTTAGAACAGTAGAGATGCCAGGCAGGGTAGTGGAAGGCTCCTCTTGTGGGATGACACCTCCAGTGTCCCTGACCACTACAACTATGAGAAGTGCATCCAGCTGCAGCTTCTAACAAACTGCGTTAAGGAGTTGGAGCTGGAAGTGGATAAACTCCAGATCATTCAGGAGGCTGAAGAGGTGATAGATGGGACATATAGAAAGGTTGCTACACACAAGGAGCAGGATATAGGAGACTGGCTGAAATTCAGAAAGAGGAAAAGGGTTAAAGAGCCAGTGCAGAGTACCCTTGTGGCCATCCTCATCAACAACCGATTGGATACTGTTGGGTGGCAGGGGTTGATCTGACACAGGAAAGTCACAGTGGTCAGGTCTCTGGCACAGCAGGAACTGTTTACACCTGAACTTCAGGGGACTAAAACACTATTGGGAAAGTTTGTTAATGTACACAGTGGGGTTTAAACTAGTGTTGCAGGAGGATGGGAACCAGAGTGCCACAACAGTTAGTGGAGAGTTGTGGATGCAGATGTTGGTAAGACCTCAGAAAAAGTTAAGATTCAAAAGGTAGAGCATTGTGTGACTAGCGTCCTGCGCTGCACATATTTCAATGCAACAAGTATTGTAGGGAAGGCAGATAACTGCTGAAGCTGAGGTAGCTTGTTTACAAACAGAGGCAATGTATAATGAGGAGAGGCTGTTGATAGGGCATAATTGCAGTCAACAGGATGAGTAGCAATGTAAGAGCTGGGCAGAATTAAAAAGGGTTAGTTACAGGACTGAAGGTGTTGTATTTGAATGTGCACAGTATATGTAATAATATGTAATAATGTAGATGAATTTGGTAGTACAGTTGCTGAATGGCATATAGTGTATAATGTTGTAACATAGCACAGTACAGGCCTTGTTGTGCCGACCATGTAACCTACTCTAGAAACTGTCTAGAATTTCCTTACCGCATAGACCTCTATTTTTCTAAGCTCCATGTACTTAACTCTCTTAAAAGAATCTATTGTATCCGCCTCCACCACCTTCACTAGCAGTGCTTTCCATACACCCACCACTCTCTGTGAAAAACTTACCTCTGACATCCCCCTGGTTCCTACATCCAAGCACCTTAAAGCTATGCCCCTTCGTGTTAGCCACTTCAGCCCTGGGAAAAAAACCCACACAATCAATGCCCTTATCATCTTATACACCTCTATCAGGTCACCTTTCATCCTTCGTCTCTCTGAGGAGAAAAGGTCAAGTTCACTCAACCTATTCTGATAAGGCATGCTCTCCAATCGAGGCAACATCCTCGTAAATCTCCTCCGCACTCTCTCTATAGTATCCATATCCTTCCTGTAATGAGGTGAGCAGAACTGAACACAATACTCCAAGTGGGGTCTGATCAAGTTCTTCTATAGCTGTAACATTATCTCTTGAACTCAGTCCCACTGTTGATGAATGCTAACACCCCATATGCCTTCTTAACAACACTGTCAATTTGTGCATCAGCTTTCAGTGTCCTATGGACACGGACCCCCAAGATCTCTCTGATCCTCCACACTGCCAAGAGTCTTAACATTAATATTATGTTCTGTCCTCAAATTTGACCTACCAAAATGAACCTTCAGACTTATCTGGGTTGAACTCCATCTGCCAGTTCTGCATCCTATTGATGTCATGCTGTAACCTTTGACAATGCTCCAGACTATCCACAACACCCCCAACTTTTGTGTCATCTGCAAACTTACTAATCCATCCTTCTACTTCCTCATCTAGGCCATTTATAAAAATCACAAAGAGGAGTGGACCCAGAACAGATCCCTGCAGAACACCACTGGTCACCAACCTCCACTACTCTGTGATGTTGTAGGCATCACTGAATCATGACTGAAAGACGACTATAGCTGTGAGCTTAATGGCCAAGGATACACATTGTATTGAAAGGACATTTGTATTGAATAGATGGTTTTGTTGCCGAGTTTGCAGATGATACAAAGATTGGTGGAGGGGCAGGTACTGTTGAGGAAACAGGCAGGATGCAGAAGGACTTAGACAGATTAGGAGAATGGGCAAGAAAGTGGCAGATGAAATACAATGTTGGAAAATGCATGGTCATGCACTTTGGTAGTAGAAATAAATGTGTGGACTATTTTCTAAGGGGGGAGAAAATCCAAAAATATGAGATACAAAGGGACTTGGGAGTCCTTGTGCAGTACACCCTAAAGGTTAACTTGCAGGTGGAGTCCGTGGTGAGGAAGGCCGGTGCTATGTTAGCATTCATTTCAAGAAGTCTAGAATACAAGAGCAAGGATGTGATGCTGAGGCTTTATGAGGTATTGGTGAGACCTCACTTTGAGTATTGTGAACAGTTTTGGGCCCCTCATCTTAGAAAAGATGTGCTGGCATTGGAGATGGTCCAAAGGAGGTTCACAAGGATGATTCCAGGAATGAAAGGGTTATCATACAACAGACATCCCACCCTGCAAAAGCCCATTTCAGGGAAGGTAGCACCATCAATTTGCAGGAGACTTCCGGGAGAGGTGGGATGTCTGCAATAGAGTAGCTCCTTAGCAGCTGGCCAGCTAGTTTAAATAACGTTAGCTATGCTAATGAACGAATGACACCTGTTAAACTCACCTCAACATGTCTTTCACAGCCTTAACCCACCATGGGCAATAGAAAAGTCATTGTTGCAAACAGTGCAGCGAGCAACACTGTCATTATTTTGACCCCTATTAGGCAGTGATGCACTTTAGTGTAGTCTGGGGTGACGTACGTTTTATATATTTTTTGGAACACTCTGCCATGGCGTGCTCTCGCTCACGCTCTCTTTCTCGCTCTCCCTCTCGTGGTCGCTCACACGCTCTCAACCGCTCTCGCTTGCTCTCTCCCTCTCTCGCTCGCGCGCTCTCGCTTGCTTTCTCGCTCCCTCACTCGCGATCTCTCTCTCGCGCTCTCTCTCTCGTGGTCTCTCTCGTGCTCTCTCTTACTTTTCTCTTGCTCATTCTCAAAAAAATTGATTTCTGTGATATTGTATATAATTTGCGGGCATCAGGGAGCCATTATTAATATGCGGGAGACTCCTGGAAGTTCCCGGAGAGGTGGGATGTCTGTTACAAGGAATGTTTAATGGTTCTGAGTCTGTACTCACTGGAATTCAGAAGGATGAGGGGGGAATCTCATTGCAACCTTTCGAATCTTGAAAGGCCCAAACAGAGCAGATGTGGAAAGGATTTTTCCCATGGTGGGGTAGTCTTGGACAAGTGGGCACAGCCTCAGGATAGAGGGATGTCAATTTAAAATTGAGATACAGAGCAATTTGTTTAACCAGAGGGTGGAGAATTTGTGGAACTTATTACCACAGGCAGCTGTGGAGGCCATATCATAGGGAGTGTTTGAAGCAAAACTTGATTGGTTCTTGATTGCTCATAACATCAAAGGTTATGGGGAGAAGGCTGGGAAATGAGGCTGAGGAGATAGAAAAAAAAGATCAACCATGATTGAATCGTGGAGTAGACTTGATGGACCAGATGACTTAATTCTGCTCCAAGGTCTTATGGACAGGCAAGAAAGCAGAGGGGGTAGCATTGCTCTGTTGGTAAAAAATGAAATCAAATCATTAGAAAGAGGTGACACAGGGTTGAAAGGTGTTGAATCATTGTGGATAGAGTTAAGAAACTGCAACGATAAAAAGACCCTGATGGGAGTTGTTTGGAGATCCCCCAAACAGTAATAAGGGTGTGGTCTACAAATTACAATGGGAGATAGAAAATGCATGCCAAAAGGGTAATATTACGATAGTCATAGGGGATTTTGCAGGTAGATTGGAAAAATCAGGTTGGTGCTGGATTCCAAAAGAAGAATTTCTAGAATGCTTATGAGAGGGCTTTCAGAGCAGCCTCCAGGGAATCAGCTATTCTGGATTAGTTCTTGTGCAATGTCAGATGTATCAGTATTATGGTGGAGTAAAGGGAATTAGAGACATGAGAGATAAGTTGGCAAGAATTGATTGGAAAAGACCACTTGCAGGGATGATGGCAGAGTAGCAATGGCTGGAATTTCTGGAAACTATTCAGAAGCTATTTTAATGCGAGGAATGTCATGAATAAAGTGGATGAGCTTAGAGCATGAATCAGCACTTGGAGCTATGATGTTGTGGCCATTACAGACACTTGGATGGTGCAGAGGCAGGAATGGTTACTTCAAGTGCCAGGCTTTAGATGTTTCAGAAAGGACAGGGAGGGAGGCAAAAGAGGTGGGGGCTTGGCACTGTTGATCAGAGATAGTGTCACGGCTGCAGAAAAGGAGGAAGTCATAGAGGGGTTGTCTACGGAGTCTCTGTGGGTGGAAGTTAGGAATAGGAAAGGGTCAACAACTCTACTGAGTGTTTTTTATAGACCACCAATAGTAACAGTGACATCGAGGAGCAGATAGGGAGAAAGATTTTGGAAAGGAGTAATAATAACAGGGTTGTTGTGGTGGGAGATTTTAACTTCCCAAATATTGATTGGCAACTCTCTAGAGTGAGGGGTTTAGATGGGGTGGAGTTTGTTAGGTGTGTTCAGGGAGGTTCCCTAACATAATATGTAGATAAGCCTACAAGAGGAGAGGCTTTATTTGATCTAGTATTGGGAAATGAACCTGGTCAAGTGTCATGTCTCCCAGTAGGAGAGTATTTTGGAGATAGTGATCACAATTCTATCTCTTTTACTATAGCATTGGAGAGGGATAGGAACAGACAAGTTAGGGAAACATTTAATTGGAGTAAGGGGAACTATGAGGCTATCAGGCAGGAACTTGGAAGCATAAATTGGAAACAGATGTTCTCAGGGAAACGTACCAAAGAAATGTGGCAAATGTTCAGGGGATATTTGCATGGTGTTCTGAGAGGTACGTTCCAATGAGACATGGAAAGGATGGTAGTAGGGTGCACAAAGGCTGTTGTAAATCTAGTCAAGAAGAAAAGAAGAGCTTACAAAGGTTCAAAAAACTAGGTAATGATATGAATCTGGAAGATTATAAGGCCAGCGGGAAGGAGCTAAAAATGAAATTAGGAGAGCCAGAAGGGGCCATGAGATGGCCTTGGCAGACAGGATTAAGGAAAACCCCAAGGCATTCTACAAGTATGTGAAGAGCAAGAGGATCAGACATGAGAGAATAGGACCAATCAAGTGTGACAATGGAAAAGTATGTATGGAACCAGAGGAAATAGCGGAGGTACTTAATGAATACTTTGCTTCAGTATTCACTACAGAAAAGGACCTTGGCGATTGTAAGGATGACTTTCAGTGGACTGAAAAGCTTGAGAATGTAGATATTAAGAAAGAGGATGTGCTGGAGCTTTTGGAAAGCATCAAGTTGGATAAGTCACCAGGACCAGACAGGATGTACCCCGGGCTACTGTGGAAAGCAAGGGAGAAGACTGCTGAGCCTCTGGTGATGATCTTTGTATCCTCACTGGGGACAGGAGAGGTTCCAGAGGATTGGAGGGTTGCGGATGTTGTTCCCTTATTCAAGAAAGGGAGTCCGGATAGCTCAGGAAATTATAGGCCAGTGAGTCTTACTTCAGTGGTTGGTAAGTTGATGGAGAAGATCCTGACAGACAGGATTTATGAACATTTGGAGAGGCATAATATTATTAGGAATAGTCAGCATGGCTTTGTCAAAGGCAGGTCGTGCCTTACGAGCCTGATTGGATATTTTGAGGATGTGACTAAACACATTGATGAAGGTAGAGCCGTAGATGTAGTATATATGGATTTCAGCAAGGCATTTGATAAGGTACCCTGTGCAAGGCTTATTGAGAAAGTAAGGAGGCATGGGATCCAAGGGGACATTGCTTTGTGGATCCAGAACTGGCTTTCCCAGAGAAGGCAAAGGGTGGTTCTAGATGGATCATTTTCTGCATGGATGCCTCAGGGATCTGTTCTGGGACCCCTAGTCTTTGTGACTTTTATAAATGACCTGGATGAAGAAGTGGGGGGATGGGTTAGTAAATTTGTTGATGACACAAAGGTTGGGGGTGTTGTGGATAATGTGGAGGGCTGTCAGAGGTTACAACGGGACATTGATAGGATGCAAAACTGGGCTGAGAAGTGGCAGATGGAGTTCAACCCAGATAAGTGTGACTTGATTCATTGTGGTAGGTCAAATATGATGGCAGAATATGGCATTAATGGTCAGACTCTTGGCAGTGTGGAAGATCAGAGGGATCTTGGCGTCCAAGTCCATAGGACACTCAAAGCTGCTCCGCAGGTTGACTCTGTGGTTAAGAAGACATACAGTACATTGGCTTTCATCAATCGATGGGATTGAGTTTAAGAGCCAAGAGGTAATGTTGCAGCTATATAGGACCCTGGTCAGACCCCACTTGGAGTACCGTGCTCAATTTTGGTCACCTCACTACAGGAAGGACGTGGACATAATAGAAAGGGTGCAGAGGAGATTTACAAGCATGTTGCCTGGATTGGGGAGCATGCCATATGAGAATAGGTTGAGTGAACTCGGCCTTTTCTTCTTGGATCAACGGAGGATGAGAGGTGACTAGAGGAGTACAAGATAATGAGAGGTATTGATTGTGTGGATAGTCAGAGTCTTTTCCCCAGGGCTGAAATGGCTAGCAGAAGAGGACGTAGTTTTAAGGTACAGAGGAGATGTCAAGGGTAAGTTTTCTACGCAGAGAGTGTTGAGTGTGTCGAATGGGCTGCCGGTGGCAATGGTGGAAGCGTGGAAATGATAGGGTCTTTCAAGAGGCTCTTGAATGAGTACATGGAGCTTAGAAAAATAGAGGGTTTTGGGTAAAGCCTAGGTAGTTCTAAGGTAAGGACATGTTCAGCACAGCTTTGTGGGCCAAAGGGCCTGTATTGTGCTGTATGTTTTCTATGTTTGTAAGGCACAGGATAAATACATAGCAAAGTGGAAGAAAAACTGCTAAAGGCAAGATGACACAATCTAGGTTAACAAGAAAAGTCAAAGCCAACAGAGTAAAATTTAGTGGGAATTTAGAGGATTGGGAAGTTGTTAAGAAGGTAAATATGGAATATGAAAGTTAGCTATCCAGTAATAATAAACATCGAAACATAGAAAACCTATCCCACAATACAGGCCCTTTGACCCACAAAGTTGTACCAAACTTGTCCTTACCTTCGAAATTACTATGCTTACCAAGAGCCCTCTATTTTACTAAGCTCCTTCTCTTAATGTCTCTTTGAAGACCCTATAAAATCTTCTTCAGATACATGAGAGTGGATGTTGGACTGCTGGTATATGGTGCTGGGAAAGGTAGCAATGGGGGACAAGGAAATAGCAGATGAACTGAATAAGTATTTTGTGTCGGTCTTTACTGTGAAAGATAGTAGCAGTATGGTGGAAGCTCCAGCTGTCAAGGGTCATGAAGTGTGTGAAGTTACCATTACTAGAGAGAGGATTCTTGGGAAACTGAAAGTTCTGAAGGTAGAGAAGTCACCTGGACCAGATGGTGTACACCTCAGGGTTCTGAAAGAGGTTGCTGAAGAGGTCGTGGAGCTATTAGTAATGATCTTTCAAGAATCACTAGGTTCTGGAATGATTCTGAAAGATTGAAGAATTTCAAATGTCACTTGACTCTTCAAGTAGGGAGAGAGACAGAAAACAGGAAACTATGGGCCAGTTAGTCTGACCTTAGTGGTTGGGAAGATGCTGGAATGAATTATTAAGGATGAAGTCTCAGGGCACTTGGAGGCAAATGATAAAATAGGCTGTAGTCAGCATGGTTTCCTCAAGGGAAAATCTTACCTGACAAATCTGTTGGAATTTTTTGAATAATTAACAAGCAGCATAGACAAGAAAAATCTGTTGATGTTGTTACTTGGATTTTCAGAAGGCCCTTGCCAAGGTACCACACGTGAGACTGTTTAACAAGTCACAAGCCCATGGTATTACAAGCAAGATCCTACCATGGATAAAGCAGTGGCTGATTGACAGGATGCAAAGAGTGGGAACAAAGACAGACTTTCCTGGTTGGCTGCCAATATCTTCTGGTGTTCCACAGGGGTCTGTGGTGGGACCAATTTATTTTACGTTATATGTCAATGATTTAGATGATGGAATTGATGGCTTTGTTGCAAAATATGGGTTGTCTATTTTCTAAATGGAGAGAAAATACAAAAATCTGAGGTGCAAAGTGACTTGGGACTCCTTGTGCAGAAGTCCCCAAAGGTTAATTTGCAGGTTTAGTCTATGGTGATGAAGGCAAATGTGACTTTAGCATTTATTTCAAGAGGACAAGAATATAAATGCAAGGATGTAATGTTGAGATGCTAGAATACACTGGTGAGGCCTCACTTGGAGTATTGAGAGCAGTTCAGGCCCTTTGTCTTAGAAAGGATGTACTGGAACTGAAGAGGGATTAAAGGAGGTTTAAGAAAATGATTCCAGGATTTAATCAGGATTTAATGGCTTATCATATGAAGAGTGTTTGATGGCATTGGACCTCTTTAAAGGTCTTGATAGATTGGATGTGGAGAGGAGTTTCCTATGATGGGAGAGTCTACGATCAGAGGACACAGCCTTAGAAAGAGGGGGAGATGAAGATGAATGGAGATGAAGAGGAATTTCTTTAGCCAGAGAGTGGTGAATCTGTAGAATTCATTGCCACATGCAGCCGAGTGGCCAAGTTTTTATGCATATTTAAGGTAGAGGTTGATAGTTTCTTGATTGGTCAGGGCTTGATAGGATTATTGGGAGAAGGCAGGAGATTGGGGCTGAAAGGAAAATTGGATCAGCCATTATTAAATGGTGTTACAGACTCGATGGGCCAAATGGCCCAGTTCTGCTCCCTTATCTACTCAATACCTGCTCAGTAATTCTAAATTGGGTATTACCAGGTCTCTCATCTCCACAGTTCATCATGGTCTTGGTTCAAACACGGATCAAGTTACTAAATTTCAGGAGGTGACCACCCTCAGCATCGAAACAGCTGTTGACAGAATGTGATATTCTGGTAAATTGAAGTATATAGGCATCAACAGGAAATCTCTTCAATGGTTGGAGTTAGACCTTTCACAATGGAGGCCAATCATTACTCCAGTCAAGATGGCACCTGCGTACAATGCTCCTTTGGTCGACGCGTTCTGGATGGATCATGAAACCATCTCTTTCACTTCTTTTATTTCCTTTACATTTGCTCCTCATCTTGAATGTGATTCCAGAACTGCTGGAGACTGTGCTTTGCTGTTTGGAGATGGTTTGTGTGCTTTAGCGCTCTGCAGACTCCGAGAGGATTCTGGGAGGCAGAGTTGGTGAACTTCATGCTGAAAAGGCTCCAGTATGGTGCGTGAGCTGATGTTTGACCCCATTTTGCTGATTATTGCTTCTATTGTTTGTCAATTCAATCAAAGAGGGGGATTGAAGCATTAAGGCGAGTGCAGAAGTTTGGAGATCGTTTGGGTGCTCCAGCTCTCTGCAGTCTCCAAGAAGATTCTGGGGTGCAGAGGGAGCATTGCAAACCTTGTAGTGGGCAGGCTGCAACATGGGGTGCAGGCCGATGTTTGGTTCCATTTTGCCAATTATAGCTTCCATTGTTCACAGATTAAAGTGACGAGGGAGATTGAAGCACCGGAAAGATTTCAAAGGCTGAGTGCTGGCTGCTTGCGTTTTGATGAGCTGCTCTGTATTTGGAAAGGGCACAGCCTGCTGCTACACCTGGAGATTGTTGCCCAGGTTTTTTCTGTGTTTTGGATATGGACATGGACTATTGACTCTTTTTTTCAGTCTTATAGTTTTTATATTCTGTGTTTTTCACCCAATCTTTTTTTTTGTGTGGGGAGAGGGATTTGGTGGTCGATGTGTCTGATTTGTTTTGTTCATTTTTTTTGCGGGGAGGTGGGATTTGGCAGCTATTGGTCATGCTGCCTTTCTTTTCTTTCTTGGTTTCATGGCTACCCAGAGAATTGAAGAATTTCAGACTTGTATATTTTGATAATAAATGAACCTTAGAACCATTGTCGCCCCAGGAGATCACCACGGGATTATCTCAAGACAGTCCTCTAGGGACAATCATTTTTGTCTACTTCATTGATGACCTTCCTTCCACCACAATATCAGAAGTGGAGATGATTGCACAGCATGCAGGGCAATCACATTGAGAAGAGAGTCTAACTATTTATCCTTGAAACTTAATGACAACATCATCAGTAAGTCCCCTACCATTAACATCCTAGGGCACATCATGACCAGAAACTTAAGTGGCTCATCGGCTTTGAGGACAGGTGAGGATATCCTATGGTTCATTACTTAACTTCTGACTCTGAAGCCTTTCCATGACCTACAGGGCACGTCAGGAGCAATACTCTCCACACGTCCGGATGAATGTTGGTCCAAGAAATTTCAGGCAGCATGACTGGTATCCAATTGACTATCCCAAATATTCAAATTGCAAATTGTTAGCATGTATACTGTTTCCAAAATGCCCTGCAGTTAACCACCAAAGCTACTTCAACAGCACTTCCCAAGAAGCTAAAGGACTTTGGTCACTTTGAAGCATATCGTCAATCCAATATTTTTGCCTTATTTAAAGCCCAGATTTGAGAATGTGCAACATTGAGGAAAATAAGATTCCACTTGGATAGTTGACAACCCAATGTTGTGAACATTGAATTTTCCAGTTTCAGGTAATCTGGTACATCGGTACATGGAGCTTAGAAAGATAGAGGGCTATGCGCTTGGTAAATTCTCAGCAGCCTCTAGAGTAGGTAACATGACCGGCACAACATTGTGGGCCAAAGGGCCTGTAATGTGCTGTAAATTTTTATGTTCTATGTTGTATGTTCCTTAGTAGGAAGTCACTATGGGGACTGAAATGTTTCAGGGCAGAATCTTACCAATAAAGAATACTTAGCAGGCCAGAATGCACCTGTGGCAAAAGGAACAGAGGAAACATTTCAAGTCAAAGACACTTCATCACAACCTAACCTGAAACAATAATTCTGTTTCTTCTTACTGTTGAAGCTTAACAGGCGAGTATTTTCGGCATTTTCTGTTTTTATTTTAGATTTCCAGCAGATTTTCTTATTTTCAAATTGGCATCTTACAAGGGAAATTAAGAAATAGCAATACATGTTGGCCCTGCAGCAATGACTGGAGCTCAATCAATAAACCTTTTGATTGATAGAACAACAAATAAATAAAAGACTATTCTCCTCCTTTATCTTTAAAGAATTGATTTTGAAAATAAACTTTAATATACATTTTTTCCCCAGAAAGCTTCTTAACGGAAAGAGATAAGAATCTTAAAAGTCACATTGAGAATGAATGATTTCTCTGTGGATAAACAGACAAATAACTTTCACAATCAAAACAGTCTTAAATCTTTATTTTTACTATTTATCTTGTAGCACTAGGAAATGAAAACAAAATCACTCGGATACTGTCACCAGATCTATCTGCAAATCTGCTTGTCAACGGATGTAATTGGAAATCCCCAAAAGCAGATAATGCTTTCAAATTCCCGACTCCAAGCTTATTTGCCTACTTGTTCACATAACAGCCAACATCTTTGTCTCAATATAAATTTTTTTAATTTCAAAAATGTACTTTATTCATAATATATAAAGTACATATAATAAAGTTATGTCTTTTGTTAATTTCATTCTACCATCAATTCAATACATTATCTTGCAATTCATCAATGTTGCTTGAGGATACATTTATTGCTGATGTATTAGGGATGATTGCCAGTATATAACAATATGGAGAGGATACAGTGGCTGATCGGTGAAACCTGATGGGGAGGGGAAGATGGTGAGATGGAATGGGTGGGGTGGAGGGCTGAGGGGGATAGGAGAACAGAAGTTGCAGAAAAATAGGTGGACACATGTGAAAAAAAGGACATGGGTAGTGCAGATTACCTGAAACTGGAAAATTTAACATTCACAACATTGGGTTGTGAACTTTCCAAGCGGAATCTCATATTCCACAATGTTGCTTATTCTCAAAGCTCGAGTTAAATGTTCAAAGTAAATTTATTATCAGAATACATACACATCACCTCATATAACCCTGAGATTCTTTTTCTGTGGGTATACTTAGTAAATCTAAGTTCTGGTTCGGTAGCTTATAATCCAATGGTACGAATACAGAATTCACCATTTTCATTGAACACATTCCAGAGTATCCTCTCCCCCATTCATTTACGTTTCTCCTAGTCTTCTTCTCCATTTATTCAGCTCTCTTATCTCCCTCCACCCACCTATTTCCATATGTCCCTCAATCTATTCACCTCCATCTCCCTCCACCCACCTATTTCCATATGCCCCTCATCCCATTCACCTCCATCTCCCTCCACCCACCTATTTCCATATGTCCCTCAACCTATTCACCTCCATCTCCCTCCACCCACCTATTTCCATGTATTCCTCATCCCATTCACCTCCATCTCCCCCCACCCACCTATTTCCATGTACCCCTCAACCCATTCACCTCCATCTCCCTCCACCCACCTATTTCCATATGCTCCTCATCCCATTCCCATTTGGCTCCATTGATCAACTACCTGCTCTTATATCCCTACCCTCACACTGCACCAGCTTCCATCTGCTCCTCATCCCATCCCTATCTGGTTCCACCTACTATCTATCTCCCTCTGTACCAACCACTCTCCCTCTTGGTTCCATCTGTTGATC